>NC_067398.1:23140117-23465672 GCF_016432865.1 Antechinus flavipes
TCTGACATTAACAAATTCTACCCGTCACATATCAGGGAATGAGGTGGAAGGTCAGTACAACAGAAAAAGCATTCTATTTGCATTGAGAGTACCTGAATCCAAATTATTTTATTATTTCCTATCTATAAGAATTTGGGCAAGCCATTCTCAGATCCTCAAGTCCCATTATAATGAGGCGATTTGTCTAGCTAAGTCTCTAAAGCCTCTTCTAGTTCTAAATTTAGTTAGCCTCTTGTGCTTTCACAATAAGACTATGAATCTAAATGTGGCTGCCATCTCCCACTTACTCAGGCAGGATAATTTCATTTTTCTCCTTTCCAAGGCCATTCTAGTCAGTGAGCTGATGAACTGCTCACATAATATGATCTTGTTGGATGTAAAGACCATGGTCTTCCTTGATTCAAGAGTCCATGACCCTCCTCTCAGGAGGATGGAAAACCTTAAGTGCCATCTAAATCTATTTCAATAGAAATCTGATTGTAGTCATCATTGATACTATGTCTTCATCCTAAGCTAACTTGAGAGGGGAAAAAAGAGATCTCTAATTGATGCCTGTGATTGTTCTGGAAAACTGGTCTGGAAAAAAATTGATTTTAATATAAGCAAATTGGGCCTGATCTTACTTATTTTTTAATCATTTAAATTATTTACTTTAAATTGCTTAAATAAATAAATACATTTCCCACTCTCCTCTCACATAATCTCAACTACCCTTCCACACACTTAACATATCTTCTCCTTACTCAAATATTTTAAAAGCATTTTGTATGACTCTCTATTGCCACATTTAATCCCTACCTTGTGTTATACCTGTCTATTTACATGTCACACCTCCTACTCCTTACCCAATGAAAGTTGGAAAGACTGTGTCACTCCTAGATTTCTTCCCAGTGCATATGTTAATACAGGATTCTTTTTTAATGCAGTAATAGAGATAATTTTATTTGAAGAATTTCTATTTCATTATATCAGTTGAGGCAAAAACCAAGAATATTTAAGCTCACAAATTATTTTACAGATGGAAAAATTGTGGCCCAGGGAAGTAAAATGACTTGCCCAAAGTTAAATAGGGAAGATTTTCAAAGGAAGGATTGAAAGCCAGTTTCTCTGACTTCACAGTCAGTGTATATTCTATTATGTCAAGTTGCCTCTCTGGGCTTATTAAAGGGATCGCCATTGTCAAGGATGATATATACTTCAAATTGCAAATGGAAGAGGGATTGCTTAGTCATTCTCTTATCTCATTGTTATATGTATTCCTCTCCAAAGCACAGATTGAAGTTCATTTTTGCCATCTCTAGTTAGTGAGATCCTCCAGGTGATCCAGTTGTAGATGATAATCTGCCAATTACATCATGCCCAAAAATATTGCAGAATATCTTGAAAGAAATTAACAATCACTGAAAAGAATTGGCCTGGTAATCCACATAAAAAAAAGTGAATGGATAATTTTACATCCTGTTCAGTTTATGAAATTCAGAGATAAAGTGTTAAGCTCATCTATCAGTATCTTGTTCTGACATTGTAGATGGACAACCATCTTGGCCCAAAGAAAAAGGAAGAAGGCAAGATTTTTATTTGGAAAATGGAACAGCTTTATCCATGACAAAAATTCTCCCTGGAATGAAAAAAAAAGTAATACAATTTTCTTTTGTAAATCATGGAATATCTAGAATTCTGAAGAATCATAATCACCCTTCACTCAAAAGCCAATGGAGAGATATATTGGGGCATAGATTGGCTGAAATTTATTACAAATGATGACTCGTAAGTAAAAAGTCGTATAAAAGTATTAAACAAAGAGATGTTTGAACAGCAAGAAATACAGATAGCCATATAACTCAAGTGAGGAATAATAACAAATGGACAATCTAGATGCTGTCATATTGGTAGAAACAGCAAGGAAGATTCTTGTCACGTTGAATAGATTGCCCTGTGGAAGATTTGGATCACAGGATAAGATGGCATTATGGAGTGTTGATTTTCACCAACAGAGGGGATGACCACATCCATGAGATCATAGAACAACTGGAGATATAGAAATGTCCCTATCACCTAGTACAGTAACTCAGAACTTCATTGATTCTTAATAAGTGTTCATAGAAATCACAGATTTATAACTGGAAAGTACCTTATAGACCACTGAATCTAATCCCTTCATTTTGTAGATGAGGAAACAGGCTGAGAAGAAGGAAGAAAATAAGTATTTATTAGTTTCCTACTAAGTACCAGACACTGTTTTTAAAAATGATGATAGCTTTTTATTTACAAGATATATGCATGGGTAATTTTTCAGCATTAACAATTTCAAAACCTTTTGTTCCAACTTTTCCCCTCCTTCTCCCTACCCCTTTCCCCAGATGGCAGATTGACCAATACATGTTAAATATGTTAAAGTATAAATTAAATACAATGTATGTATACATCAGACACTATTTTAAGTACAATTCTTTTCTCATTTGATTTTCATAACAACCAGGAGGAGGAAACTAAGAAACCCTATTATCTTCATTTTCCCATTGTGGAAACTGAGGCCCAGCGATGTTAAGTGAGTGTTGAAGATGGACTTTGAATCCAATTCTTCCTAATTCCTAGGAGAGACTCAAAACATTTTGACAACTAATTTTTCTACAACACTGAAGTAAAACATAAGCTATGAACAGAAACAGTGTAGCAAATGACAAATAGCCAGCCTCAGAGTCAGGGAGACCACATTTCAAGTCCTGCCTCAGACATGTGCTGTGTTTCCACCACAAGTCATTCAACACCCTACTGGATTATCTAAGATTAGAACTTCAAAATAAAGTGCTCATATGGATTGGGGAAAGAGATCTCCAAATTGACAGTTCCCTACACGATGCAAAAGCTAAACAAATGTCATCTTTATTGTGTACCCAAAAAGTACTAAACATTGAAGTTAAAATCCTGAACATATTGAAATCACTCAGTTTATTAAGATTGAAGTTTTGGTTTAACTTTAAAAATTCAAATAGTGTAAATACTGATATTTAGAAGATGGACCCTGTCCCTCTAATGAGAAATATATCTTATTAGCAGTAAGAGACCACTTTTTAAATAAATGCACAGAGAAATGAATTAATAGGATAACATTATTTAGGTGTAATTTAACAGCCAATCAGAAGTATATAATTAGGAATCCCAAGCAATAACCTTATCATCTTAAATTCTGTGGTTTCAGCTGAATAAGTTATTCCAAGCACTTCACATCTTAAATTTACTCAGGAAAGGTGCCAAGTTTTAAAATAGAGTGATAGACAACAAATTGCATCCATAGAAGCTCTCTAATCAGTTGTCTACTACGTATTGTCAGCTCTAAGGGAAATATTTAATTTAATCTTTGTTTTATGTCTTTTTTTCCCATTATGACAGATACAGGAAGATTAAGATTCATTTTCCTCCTCCATCCTTCTCTATGTGTGTGTGTGTTTAAAAAATTACTGCTACTTTTTAATTTTTTCACAATGTTTGTTCCCTGATACATCTCTTTTCTCATTAAACTTTCTCATAAAATAAAACAAAATCAATAGAATGAAATGACCCCACCTGACAACATATATACCATTCTACCCCCATACTCTTGTTTCAGTGATAGCTTAGTAAGCATTTCAAAACAGATGTCTGTAGACACCACATTCAACATGTCTAAAAAAAATCTATTTCTTTTCTTCCAAAATCCACCCTCTATTAAAATTCCCTCTGTTGTTCTTCCAGTCTCCCAAATTCATAACTGCAATGTTATACTCTACTTATCACTTTCTCTTTCTTCCCTCTCAGTTGCTGAATCTCATCATTTCTATTTCCTTAAAATCTCTGACAGTCAGTCCCTGTCTACTAACAGAGCCTCTTGCTTAATTTGAGTTATCATTATTTCTCACCTATATTTCTTTTTGTTTGTTTGACTTTTGTTCATTTGTTTATTTTTTGCTGAGGCAATTGGGGTTAAGTGACTTGCCCAGGGTCACATAGCTAGGAAGTGTTAAGTGTCTGAATTCAGGTTTGAACTCAGGTCCTCCTGACTTCAGGTCTAGTGCTCTATCCACTGTGCCACCTAGCTGCCTCTCACCTACAATATTTCAATAGCCTTCCGATTGTGCTTTCTAACTCAGCTCTCTCTTTTTCCTGATTTATCCCACACATAATCGCTGCACATTTTTTCTAAATTGATCTGTCCATGATACTCTTTCCTCCATAAATTCCAGGTACTTCATATTGTTTCTATTATAAATTATGAACCTCTTTATTTGGCTTTATTTTAAAACTTTTCAAAGGCTAGCCCCAATTTGTCTTTCCAGACTTACTACTCACTGCTCCCCTTCCCACAATGTATAGTAGGATAGCAAAACTAGTCTTCTCTCTTCTTCACACTTAGTTCTTCACATGTAAAACTTGATCTCTTTTGGCCATGTTTTAACACTGACTATTACCAATGCCTCCTTACTTACACTTACTTACTTACACTGACCATTTCCAATGTGTTTCCTACTTACACTTTCCCCAAAGGATCCTTTACTTTCTTCAGGATGCAGCTCAAATGCTATCTTCTATCTAAAGCCTTTCCTAATCCTCCTGCTATAAGTGTTGGTGCCTTTGCCTCCTTAGCTACTGTATATTAATTACCTTGTGTTGCTTTTATGTTTATTCTGTGTGTGTGTGTGTGTATATATATATATATATGCTGTACATACTTATTATATCCCCTAGTAGAATGTTCGTACTTTGAGAGTGAGTGTTAGTTTATTCTTTCATCATATCTCCAGTACCTGGGACAGTGGTTGGGTCATACGCAACTAATTGAATGGATCTGTGATCTCATCAATTCTGAAGTTCTCTTCAGTGATGCAAGTGGTAACCTAGCCATGACTATTCCTTCTCTAGGACTCTTGTTCATTTAAGATGTTCAATGTGAAAGAGGACTTTCTCCATTTTTCCCAAATACTTTGATGGGGATGATGAAGAATCCTAGCTGTCTATCTCTGTTCCCTAACCCTTGCTGCTTGGCTAGCCCATATCATTTCCTACCATACCATTTCTTGAGGAAATATTTTGCCTTCATTCTTCTTTGGAATTTCAGTACTTAATCAATATCTATTGATTGACTGATAATTCTCTTTATTCTACCAAGACACATCCTCTTAAAATTAACCTAATTTCTAAAGAAATACAAGATGAACTTACCTTATTTGATAAACTGGCATTGAGTTAATAAGCTTTTTTACTAAGCACCTACATGTGCCAGGCACTGAACTAAGTGCTGAAGATATAAATACGAATGAAAAGAAGGACAATCAATTCCAAAGTCAGCCTTTTATTTACACTGCACGTTTTGAAATATTTTCCCCTTGGTCATAAAGGAACGTTGGGAGAATATTTTATAGAATCAGTAGGGGAAAGTAGGTCTAAGAATATTTTTGATAAAATATTAATTGCATTGAAATAGTTCAAAGGTTGAGCATATTCCCTCTAGCTTTAAAAGACATTTTTTAGGAATAAAAAACCTACAATTTCTCTGACTAAATTATATTTATTTTAGTTTTCCTATACAAAATGAATAGGGCATTGTATTATAATACTAATGTATTAATAATAATAAGAGAGAGAGGACTGGGATTGGCATTTAGAAAATCTGTGTTTAAATCCTTTACTGGATGTGTGATCTTGAGAGAAAAGTATTAACTCCTAAAAGTTGTGATCTCTACTGGTGGAAAGAATTCCCCACAGTAACAGTTCCCCCATATCAAAGCTTATTCAACTTTGTGGAATTGTGGAATATCTAAAATAAAATTTGAAAGAATGCTAAACAGTCAAACTTGAATTAATACTACTGAAGTTGGAGAAAAGTAAACTATTTGCAAATCATCTCTTAGTTTTTTATTTGAAAATTTTGTCCCAATAAGAAGTAATATAGTTAAATAAAACCATGGGACCTTTATAATTCTAATTCATTTAATGGTACAATGCTAAGGACAGGAGAACAGAAGACTGATTGAGGTGGGTTGAAATATATCACCTTTTATACTGCAATGGGCTTTGTATGAACACATCCCTTCCACTTCCTTTGCTGACCCATTTTTCTTCTCTTGGTCCTTATTATAATATTTCCCATGGATTAGTTCTTGCTTCACTTTTCACACACTTTAAAACATGCAGCACATCCATGCAGTGAGGGCCAGTTAACAAGCTTTTTTTAATTGAACTTTTAAATTTTCAAATGATAATTTTTCAACATTAACCCTTGAAAAAACTTGTTTTCCAAGTTTCCTTCTCTTCCTCCCCTAGAAGGCAAGTAATCCAATATATTTTAAACATGCTAAAAATATGTTAAATCCAATATAGGCATATATATTTACATGATTATCCTGCTGCACAAGAAAAATCAGATCAAAAAGAAAAAAAGAGAGAGAAAGAAAATAAAATTCAAGCAAACTATAACAAAAAAAGTGAAAATGTTATGTTGTGATCTACACTCAGTTCCCATAGTCCTCTCCCTGGGTGTAGATGGTTCTCATCACAAGATTGTTGGAATTGGCCTGTATCATCTCCTTGTTGAAAAGAGCCACATCCATCAGAATTGATCATCATATAATCTTGTTGCTGTGTATAATGATCTCTTGGTTCTGCTCATTTCACTTAGCATCAGTTCACGTAAGTCTCTTCAGGCCTCTCTGAAATCATCCTGATGATTGTTTCTTATAGAACAATACTATTCCATAACATTCATGTACCATAACTTATTCAGTCATTTTCCAACTGATAGACATTCACACAGGTTCCAGTTTCTTGCCACTACAAAAAGGGCTGCCACAAACATTTTTGTACATGTGGGTCCCTTTCCCCACTTTTAAGATCTTTTGCGGATATAAGCCCAGTAAAAACATTGCTGGATCAAAGGGTATGCACAGTTTGATAACCCTTTGGGCATTGCTCTCCAGAAAGGCTGGATCCATTTACAATTCTGCCAACAATGTATCAATGTCCCAGTTTTCCCATGTCCCCTCCAACATTCATCATTATCTTTTCCTGTTATCTTAGCCAATCTGAGAGGTGTATAGTGGTATCTCAGAATTGTCTTAATTTGCATTTCTCTGATCAATAGTAATTTAGAGGACTTTTCATAAGACTAAAAATAGTTTCAATTTCTTCATCTGAAAATTGTCTGTTCATATCCTTTGACCATATGTCAATTGGAGAATGGCTTGAATTCTTATACATTTGAGTCAATTCTCTACATATTTTAAAAAATGAGGCCTTTATCAGAGCCCTTGAACATAAAAATGTTTTCCAGTTTATTGCTTCCCTTCTAATTTTGTCTGCATTAGTTTTTATTCTTACAAAAACTTTTTCACTTAATATGATCAAAATTATCTCTTTTGTGATCAATAATATACTTCACTTCTTCTTTTGTGACAAATTTCTTTTTTCTCCACATATCTGAGAGGTAAACTATCCTATGTTCTTTAAATTTGCTTATAATATCACACTTTATGTCTAAATTATGAACTCCCTTCTACCTTATCTTGGTATGTGGTGTTAAATGTGGGTAAATGTCTCATTTTTACCATGCTAGTTTCCAGTTTTCCCAACACTTTTTGTCAAATAGTGAGTTTTTGTCCCAAAAGTGGAGTCTTTGGGTTTGTCAAGCACTAGATTACAGTCATTGACTATTATTGACTATTTTGTCCTGTGAATCTAACCTATTCCACTGATCAGCTGCTCTATTTCTTAGCCAGTACTAAATGGTTTTGATGACTGCTGCTTTATAATATAGTTTTAGGTCTGGCACAGCTAGAACACCTTCATTTGTATTTTTTCATTAATTCTCTTTGAATTCTTGACCTTTTATTCTTTGAAATGAACTTTTGTTATTATTTTTTCTAGATCTGTAAAATACTTTCTTGGAAGTTTGAAATGACACTGAATATGTAGATTAATTTTGGTAGTAATGTCATTTTTATTATATTTACTCGGCCTATCCATGAGCACTGGATATTAGATCTAACTGGACAAGCTTTTGAATTTAGATTCTGGAGTTCCTTTTTTACAGCCCCGAGCTCACTTTACCTCTCTAGATGGATCTGTTTCCCCATTTCCAAAGTGAAGGTTTGGAAATGACCTCCTTGAAGTGAGTTCATTAATTCTTTGCACCAATTCTCAAAATTTCAACATTTAGCATATTTTATTTATTTTTATTTAATTAATTAAATTTATTTTTAAAGCTGATATTTTAGAATACAAATATAAACATTTCTTATTCAACCCACTTCAACAAGTCTATCTCCTGTCCCTAGCATGGTACCATTAGCTAAGGATTAGAACCATGAAGGTCCCATGTTATCTATTTAACTATACTGTGTCTCATTGGACAATTTTTTAACAGATGAAAAAATGAAGTAAATATATTTTCATGTGTATGTGCATATATAAGTACTTATATATTTTTAAATTTTTGAGAGAGACAGACAGAGAGAGAGAGAGAGAGAGAGAGAGAGAATGAGAATGTTAATAGTGTCTAGCCTTAGAGACATTGTGCTAATTATTGGAAATGCAAATACAAAAAAAAAAAAAAAAAAAGACTGTCCTATTATCACACTTACAATCTTAAAGGGGAAGTTAAAACAAAAAGGGAAAAGGGAAGAAGGGAAGGAAAAAAGAAAGAGAAGAAAGAGTTGTAAATTAGAGCCAGATTAATGGTGAGATGGTAGAGCATTTCAAAGAGAATGAATTGAGGTGGAAGGGAAGCAAGCACAGATAAAACTCTTCAAAAAATTCTAGGCCCTGATCAAGCACTCAACAACCATAAGAGCAGCTCCCAGGGGGATGGGCAAGCCTGATAGAAAGGAGATGGAATAGCTCAAGATTTTAAAAAGGATTGCTTATGAAACCATTACTTTCTGACATATAGCTTTTAAAGTGTGTAATGATGTATAATAACATCTCTTGAATTTTTTTGTTTTTAACCATGAATTTTAAAACATTTTACTAATGTCCCCTTTCTTCTTTCTTCTTATTTTGGGGGACAGGGAAGGGAGAGTAAAGGAGCAAAACATGTATTAAGCACCTACTGTGCTAAACACTTTAGAAATATCCTCTCATTTAGTTCTTTATCACTACTTATAGCCTCATTGTATACTTTCTGCCACACCAAAACTACCTGGATATTTTTTCAATCTCTGCTGTATTCCTAATTGCATATAGGGTTGTTTATCATCTCGGCATGACTTTTGCTGTGGCATATCTCAGTATTTTTTGCTATTGCCCATTTTAAAATGTGTGCACCTAGAAAGTAGGATCCTGACTTTTGACCTATGAGCTGAGAAGAAGTTATGAAAAGTTCTTTTGTGTTAAAGCTGGCTTAAGGACCTGGGGCAGATCCTTTGTAGCAATATGGTTAAGAGACAAAAATACCATGAAGCATCAGCACTGTTGAAATGAGTACAAATGGATAGATAAATGCACAATCATCATGGAAAAACCTGCTATTCAAAACAAACATTAAGAAAAGATCTTCTCAAATCTGTTTAAGAAAAATTCCACTGGGGACAGAGACATCCAGCTCAGGACTCCCTTCTCTGGAAAAAGATGACAGGCTTCTACTGGAGAGGTTCACAATGGGGGAAGGAGGAGAGCAGTACTGGACAAAGGAGCCAACCTGGGCTATTGGGGAGGCAATGACTATTAGAAAGCTTTCTATTTTAATTAATTATTCTTGTCATCTAGATGCTAAGTTGAGTTGTTTCTATGAAAGATTATTATTACCTCTGATTTCTAAATTCTGGCATCCTGAGACAAAGCCCTAATGGCTCCAATTTGGTTAGAAGTCTCCCACTGAATGATCCTTGCACCGATTTTAGTTTCTCTGTGTCAACGTGCAAAATCAAGATTTAGCCATTCTTCTTGAAGGACTGTCTCATATTTTTTAAGAGTTTTCATGTCAAAGAGGGATTGTTCCATTTGAACCTAGAAGACAGAACTGGGATCTGGAGTGTGGTAGAAATCACCAGAACAAATCTAAGCTTGACTTCAGAAAAAAGATTTCTGAAAAATTAGAGCTATCCAAAAGGCAAATAGCTTGCCCTGGAAGGTGATGGATTCCACCTCTACCATCCTTTTGGAGGTCCTCAAGTAGAGCCTAAATGACAACTGATAGACTTTCCTTTCTTTGTATGGGTAGGATTAGGTGATTACTAGGGTCTTTTCTGACTCAATTCTATGATTCTGCTTTCTTTTCTTTCTTTTTTTTTTTTATTCTGAACTTAACAAACATCTAGTAAAATGGGTGTTTCATATACTAAGTAGAACAGTAAAAAAGGATCATACATATTTGAAATCTCTATTATGTCTAGCTCATTTTTTTCATCTAAAATGTATAACAGATTCACTATGTAGCTTTCAAAGCAGTCCTGTTCTTTGCTGTGAATGTTTAAAAATGCTTCAGTGGCTCTCTCTCTTTTCTTTTCTTTCTTTTTCTGGCAACACTATCAGTAGCCTTCTGCTGCTACCACCTCACTCATTAAAAATAATCAAAATCTTCATAACAAATGTGCAGTCAAGAGAAACAATGTGATTCTGTTTTTTGAATAGTTCTGAAAGCAGACTTCAATGTGATCGGCTTTGTTACATATTATTAGCGGAGATGTACAAGTGTCAATAACTCCACTTCCATTACCTTGTCAGAGGAAAATGTACTTACATTTCGTCTTGAAGTTACCCATCTAAACAATTTAGGGGAAGGATTTTGAAGTTAAGCATTTGACAGCCTTTGTGACTTCAATCTCTATTTTGTTGTTCACCATGTACACTCATTCATGCAATAGATATCGACCAAATAATTTTGATTGCTTTTTTAGATTTTTAGTAGAGCAGTGGTCGCACGATAATAAATCTTCACGTGTCGATACAGAGTCCAAACTGATGAAAACCATATTTTTGTCTCTGTAGCCTTCCCACAGAGAAGCAACAGCTAGAACAGTGTAGTTCCTGATTGTGACAGGTAGAATGAGTCCTAGAATGAATGGGTTGTGACATCAATATAGATGCTATTGGAATGGAAATGTAGTTTTATATACAGGGCTTTTGACAAAAGTGTCCAACTTGCTCAAATTGGGAAAATTAAAATGCCTTCCAGGTGCACTGTAAAGCTTTATCTTAAGCAATTTTTCTTGCAGGCTTTAGAGAGGGAGTTTTCTCTAAACCTTCCTGGATCCATTGAGGAAATGTCTTTTACAGCCCCCAAGGTCTTTGATCAATTTCAGAGAAACATTCAAGTAACAGTAGAGCAGAAAAACAAAGACAAAAGACAGTGTAGATTCTGGATATATGATATCAGGGAGGGCTAAACATAAAGGATGCTCATCACCTCACTGCTGAGCCCAGGTTGGGTTTTTGCTCTCTGCCTAGTGAAATGTACTGACAACGTGACTCACTCCATACCGGGGCTGCTGATGGGCCAATTGTCTTCTGTAAGCAGCTGTGTTTCCAGAAATGCCATCTGGGGGCAAGAGGACAGATGGCTCATAATCCAGAGACAAAGCACAAGAGAAGGAGGGCTAAGAGAAGAGAGAGAGAGAGAGAGAGAGAGAGAGAGAGAGAGAGAGAGAGAGAGAGAGAGAGAGAGAGAGAGATTGAGATTGATTCATTGGGAAGGGAAGGAAGAGGTTATTATACTCATGGATATTTAACAGATCTAATAACTGTGCCTGCCAAATGCAATAATCCAACCTACCTGACTGTGGGTGGATAACTCTTATGTGGAGGGACTCATCAACTTTAATTGGCATAACCTCACTGCATCAGGATTTTCAAAAAAAATTAAAACTAAGCCTGAATTTAGCTTTCTTCCCCTGATACTCATGTTGCTTCACAAACTCAAAGTAGTATAGCTGATAGTGGGGAAGAGGCTTTTTAAGGAACACTTATAGAAAGGGAATCTTCATTTATAAATTCTTTATGCATTCTCCCTCTTTTTCCCCCAAATAGCTGCAAGTTCTTTGAGGTCAGGTGATAATTTTGGTTTTTGTCTCTTTATCTGGGATGCTTTATAAGTGTGTTGGTTGATTTGAATGCCCATAGTGTACCTCTGAGTTAAATGATGTATGAAGTTTCTATTGAGGAATCCATATGATGAATAAATATCACTCTATATATGTTCCTTCTCACCAGGTAAAGGTTTTAGAGTGCTGCTGTGAGCACTGAGTTCCCAGGGTCATACTGCCCAAACCCTCACTCAGAGAACTCTGGCTGTCCACTATAGCAGGATTTCTTAACTTTTTTATATGCATAACCCCTTTTCACACAAGAAATACTTACACAACCTCAGATACATGGGTATATAAAATAGGTAATACAAATCAAACAATTACTAATAATAAATCATAATTTTATAATTTTATGACTATATATATATATATAACACCTCACATGGGATCACAATATACAATTTAAGAAGTTTTGCACCAGAGTACATGCTAAGCTATAGAATAGGGCAGCTAGCTTGTATAGTCGATAGAATACCAGGTCTAGAATCAGGAAGACTCTCCTTGACTTAAATCAGATACTCTGAGCAAGTCATTTAGCTCTGTTTGCCTTAGTTTCCTCAACTATAAAATCAGCTACAAAGTAAATCCCAAATCATTCCAGTATCTTTGGCAAGAAAATGGGGCCCTGAAGTCAGATACTAGTAAAAACTATAAAATGCTGAAATATAAAGAGACTTGACAAGATTACAGTTAACACCTCTCCCTGACAAGTTCCTCCACCCTAATCAGAACCAAATAATTTCTCTATGATTCAGAAGAGAAGGCATTGATATGAACATCAGGCAAACCAGTTCTGGCTCTGTCTCCCACAAAAACTTGCAGCTTACTCCTTTGTTAAGAGAGGCCAAGGAGATCCATTATCTCCTAATCCCTCTCAAATTCTCATATTCTAGGACTGTAAAGGGAGAACATGGAAGGTAGATAGACCTTTGCTAATTCTCCCTCCTCCCATCTCATGGTGACTGTTAAGAAATGATATTTGCCTTTATCCTGAGGTTCCAACTTTTATTCCCCTTGCTCCTTCAAAGACCTCCAATACAATTCATTTCAGGTCTCCTATACTAGAACTTTAGGGTGACTTCTTCACCTTCATTCTACTCTAAATAGTTGGAGCTCTCAGCTAATGGAAATTCATATCTTTTGATTCCCAGACTCTCTCCGACACAAAGATTTCTAATTTTGTCTTGCAAATGAATCCAGGAATACATTTCACCTTTTATCTTTTTCCCTTTACTCTCCAAAAGTAGACCCCCAAGTGATATATTCTCAGGAGAGATCTTTGGGTATTATTAATGGATTTCAAAGAGTTCTTTCCCCTCTAGGGGGCTCCAATTTGGAGAAGGCCAAATGATAGACTTGATGGAAATCTTGTTTCCCCTTTGCCTAACAATGTTTTCAATCAAGCCATATATACAAAATGTCAGATGGCTCATTGTGTCTTTGTAACAGTTAGAGAATTATATAGTAGCTTGTTTTTATCATTAAGAGCATTAGGAACAGGATTCATCTCCATGCATTAGCAGTTATAGCATGGCAGCTTCACAAATGACCTACCAGATCTGAGAGGTGATCCAGATCAACCCCTTTATTTTAGCAATAAGGAAATTGAGGATATTGAGATGTTAAGTGGTTTCCTCAAAGTCACTCAGGTGATAAGCTGCAGAACTGAGATTCACAGCTCCTCTTACTCGAAATCCATAACCTCTCACTGTGAAAAAAATATATATTTTCAATTCAATTTGATAAAAAGTTTTAAAAGCAAGGCACTACATCAAGTAGTTGGAATACAGAGGTAGAAACAAAAGAGGAAGAAGGTTTGCCCTGGGGGAGATTACCATGGTTTACTATGGAATTCAACATTTATTTAGGTAAAAACAAAATGCCATGAAAGATGATAAAAGAGCAATAAGCAGAAAAAAGGGGAGAAGAGGTTTTTTTAAAAAAAGGACCAAGGAGGAGAAGGAGAAGATGCTAACAGAGCATTGAAGAGCATTCAGGATTCTAAGAAACACAGGTGAGGAGAGAGGACAAGAGGGCTCTCTCCTTTGGGCAAGAATGAAGATGTCTCGTTCAGGCAATAGCTTTGAGACTAATTTGGCTGGAAAATAGAGATCATGAAAGGGATTAATATGGAATCAGTCTGGATAAGTACGTGGAATCTGACTTGTTGAGGACTTTAAATGCTAGACTGAAAGGCTTGCATTTTATTCTAGAGCTGAGAGCAACTTAATATTGCATAAGGGTCAAAATCATGGAGTGTCACTTGTGATTTAGGGAAATTATTTCCTTTGATAAAAAAATGAAGAATTGTATTAATTAGCCTCAATACTGATTATTATCTCCAAAGTCTAGGGGAAGGAAAGCAACCTCTCCCCAATGAGGCCGTGACCAATCTTTCAATCTCATTATGCATTACTCCCACACACTGTTGTTGAGTATTTTTCAATCATTTATTTCCAACTCTGTGATCCCATTTGGATTTTCTTGGCAAAGTCGCTTCCCATTTCCTTCTGCAGTTCATCTGACAGATGAAGAAACTAAGTCAAACAGGGTGAAGTGTTTTGTCCAGAGTCACACAGCTAGTGTCTAAGGAGATCAGTAGTATACATATGACTACCCTCACTTTCCAGATGAGAAACCAAGGCTCAGAAAGGTTATGTGATTTGACCCTAGTCGATAAGATGGCATCAAAGAAAGATAAGTCCTGACTCCAGACCTGGAACCCTATTCACTACATCACTTAGGTGCATCCTTTACTCTAGAGATGAGCCAAATTGGTTTTATTGTTCATGACATTGGACATCACAGTTCCATCTCTCTGGTTTTACCAAGGCTTACTTTCATGCCTGGAATCTATTTCTTCTTCAGTAACTCCTCCTATTGAAATCTCTTACTTTTTTAAGACCTGCCTCAGGTGCTAGCTTTTACATGAAGCTTTCTCTGATTTCTCTAAATGCTACCATTCTCTATCCCCAAATTACTTTGTGTTTCTTTTATATTATTATCACACACTTAGAAGTGTATATTTTGATCCTCAATGAAATGTCAACTCTTTGAGAGCAGGATATGTTTTCTTTTTATCTCTTTATCTCTAATTTGTAGCCTAGTGCCTAGCATATTGTAAGAACTTAGTAAATATTGATTGATTAATTGATTGATTGGAAATCTGAAGTGAAGATGCGTATTCAATTCATTTGATAAGTTAATGCTACTCCCTTCTTTTTTATCATGAGATGAGTATGTATATTCATTCTCTAAAACTTTGATCTTTGAGATGTTTATTAATGAGAAAAGAAAAACAGCTTCTTTTAAGAGTTTTGAGTTTGCAAAGCTCTTTCCTTGCAAAAACCATCTTAGATCAGTAGTATACATATGACTACCCTCACTTTCTGGATGAGAAACCAATCTATCGTCAATAGATGATGTCAAAGACAGGATTCAAATTCATATAGTGGGAGGCTCAAAGACATTTGGTCAGAGGACCTGGATTTAAATCTGTTTTACTTCCTATGTGATCTTCATTAAATCACCTAATCTTTTCAGGACTTCATTTCCATTTGTGAAAAATGAGGCACTTAGGCTAAATTGGCCCTGAAGTCTCTTCCAACCCTAATGCTGTAATGTGAAGGGAGCTGATATGACTGAAGATGTCATCTCTTTCTATTTTGGTTCCTCATTTATAAAATAAGGGGATTAGATTAAATGAGCATGAAGATCTCTTCAAGCAATGACTTTATTAGTCTATCACCAGCCCAGTTTTGATGCCCTTGCTTAACACAGTTTATACGCTCCTCAAATATACAATTATTCACTCTAGAATAATTCATGCAAGCCCTTTTTGTAGTGGCCAAGAAGTGGAAACTGAGTGGATGCCCATCAGTTGGGAAATGGATAAATAAATTAAGGTATATGAATGTAATGGAATATTATTTTTCTCTAAGAAAGGTTGAGCAAGCTGATCTCAAAAAATACTGAAAAGAGTTGCGCTGATGCTGAATGAAGTGAAAAGAACCAAGATAACATTGTACCCATTGTACACATCAATAACAAGATTATATAATGATCAACTGTTATGGACTTAGCTCTTTTCAACAATGAGATCATTCAAGGCAATTCCAATAGACTTGTGATTGAAAGAGCCATCCATATCCAGAGAGAGAACAATGGACCCTGAATGTGGATCAAAGCATAGTATTTTCACCTTTTTTGTTGTTGCTGCTGTTTATTTACTTATTCTTTTTTCTTTCTTGTGTTTTTCCCCCTTTGATCTGATTTTTCTTGCACAGCATAACAAATATGGAAATATGTTTAGAAGAATTGTACATGTTTAACCTATATTGGATTACTTGCAATATAGGAAAGGGGATTGGTAAAGGAGTGAGGGGGAAAAAATTGGAACACGAGATTTTGCAAGAGTGAATGTTGAAAACTATCTTTTCAGATATTTGGAAAAGCAAAGAGCTAGTGGTCTTGAGAGGCCTTACTAACTTACATAACTTACTAACTTATGATCCTAGGGCTTTCCCCATATGACTTGTTTTCCTCCTCTGTAATACAAGAGCATTAGACTATATAGCTGTGGTTTCACACAACCTTTCTGCTTCTAAATCTATGAATTAATTCTTGAGGCCAGAAAAAAGTAAAAACCACCATGTAATTATTTAAACAGGAATTATATACTCTGAGGCTGGAAAGGACTTTGGAAAATATTGTTCTAGTCCAGTCCTCTCTTAGTCAAGGAAACTGAGGCCCAGAGGAAGGAAATAATTTATATGTGTTTGCAGGACAAATTAAGAGCAAAGCTAGGATTTGATCTCCAGTCTTATTCCTCTTTCAATTTGCTTACCATTGCACCATCTCTGACCCTCTCAGGATGATCACATTCAACAAGGGCACAAATGTTGATAATTACATAGCCTATGGCTGTGTATGGCTGACAGATCTCCATTTTTCTACATCCTTAATTTAATATGGGGAAGAAAAGACAAGTAGCCTGCTAGAAGCCAAGTCTCCTAATCCATTACAAGTCATTGATTTGGTTCTGTTCTCTTCAACTGAGTACCCTGATATACTTTAAAGCAAATTAGAATTGTCATTGTGCTGCAGGATACACTCAGCCACCCCTGATTTCCAAATCAGCAGGGTTATGTTACTGCATGGGCATGTATAGACTAAACTTTGCTTGCCACACCCATAGAAGGGTGGCGCTGACTTGCTCCTGCAGGAGGGCAAAATAACTTCTCCCTTAGCCAAGAATAATCTTCTAACAATAACTCTTCACTTTTGTAGAGTGTTTTAAAGTTTACAGAATGCTTCCTACCAATGACCCGGTAAGACTGGTTCAGTCATTTGATCACCAAATGTTTATTAACTAATAACTAATCCTCAAATGAGACAAAGCTGTGTGTTGCTCTTTTCAGTTTTAAACTAAGGTGTTTTTTCATGAAGACCTTATAATACTGAAAAGCAGTTTAAGAAACTTTCTCTCTCTCTTTTTTGGCAAAGGAATACGGGAAGGAAGTAATCTGTTTTACTTATTAAAAATATTAAGCAGCTTAAAAAAAATTGTGTTGGGTCACCTCTCAGATTGGCTAGGATGACAGGAAAAGATATGATGAATGTTAGAGGGGATATGGGAAAACTGGAACACTGATACATTGTTGGTGGAACCCTGAACGGATCCAACCATTTTGGAGAGCAATTAGAAACTATGCTAAAAAAGTTATCAAACTGTGCATACCCTTTGACCCAGCAGTGTTTCTACTGGGCTTGTACCCAAAGAGATCTTAAAGGAGGGAAAGGGACTCACATGTAGCAGCCCTTTTTGTGGTGGCAAGAAACAAAACTAAATGGATGCCCATCAATTGGCAAATGACTGAATAAATTATGGCATATGAATGTTATAGAATATTATTGTTCTGTAAGAAACAACCAGTAGGATGAATACAGAGAGGCAGAACTGATGCTGAGTAAAATGAGCAGGACCAGGAGATCATTATACATGTCAAAAATAAGACTATACAATGATCACTTCTTATGGACATGGCTCTCCTCAACAATGAAATGATTCAAACCAATTCTAATTATTCAGTGATGAAGAGAACTATCCATACCCAGAGAGAGGACCATGGGAATTGAGTCTGGACAACAACATAGCATTCTTACTCTTTCTGTTGTTTGCTTGCATTTTGTTTTCTTTCCCAGCTTTTTTTTTCCTTCTTGATCAGATTTTTCTTGTGCAGCAACATGACTGTATAAATATATGGATACATATATTAGATTTAACATATATTTTTTAAATATTTAACATGTATTAGACTACTTGCCATCTAGGGGAGGGGGTGGAGGTGAAGAAGAGGATAATTCGGAGCAGAAGGCTTTGCAAAGGTCAATGTTAAAAAAAAATTACCCATACATATGTTTTGTAACTAAAAAGCTTTAATAATAAAAAAAAAATGTTAGACATTGTGCTAGGTGCTAGAGATACCACTGCAAAGGATGGATGAGTACTGTTAGCTTGTCAAAAGCAGGATCCAATTCCAGTGCTCAGACAGCCGTTGTGTGCTTTTAATCAACAGTCACATCTGGAACCAGAGTACTAGAGCTTAGGCTTTTAATGCATCCAAAAATATTCAGTGATTCACTCTGAAATAACTTCAGAAGCATCTGATTTTACTCATATTGTCTAATATGGAACTTGTTTAAAAGTCCCCAAACTCATATAAAGTAGATATGGAACAGTTCAATATAACCCCAGATCTGTCACTATCTTTGCAACCAAGGGCAAGTCACTGAAATTTTCTAGACTTTAATTTCCTCATTTATAAAATAAATGAGTTAAACTTAACGACCTCTGGGATTTCTTCCAGTTCTGTATCTACGGTTCATGATTCTCTGCCTCTAAGGTTTGTACCAGCAGTAAATCTGAGTCTATAAATTTTGAGATGAGGATTACTGATTTTCTGAATGATACATCCTAACAGATTTTATATTCTCCCCAAAATAAAATTATTCCCTCTTGGAAAAACTTTCTCACTAAATAGGTCAAATCTCTACTTGACAGTTTAGGAAACTCAGACTTAGTTAAATTGAATGACTTGTCCAGGATCACACAGCTAATAAGTGTGAACGAAGATATGAACTCAGATCTTTCCTAATTCTAAATCAAAAATGTTGTCTCCTATATCATGCTGAATGACCTTGGCTCACATAGTATGTGGTAAGGTTTTAGTTGTTCAAAACTAAAGTGAACCAATGAAATCTGCAGCTTTTGTCATTCATTTTCCTTCACCTGTAAAAATAAATGAGTAGAATTAGCTAGCCAAGATTTATTCTGGCTCTAAAAGTATGTAGAATAATTGCACATGTAGCATCATTCAAAGGAGAACAGGCTTTCCATCATCAAGCATTTATTGAAGCATTTACTATGTTTCAGGCAAGCCTGGGGATATAAAAAAGGCCCCAAAACACCAGGACAGTACGTGACCCCTATTTGATCTCCCTTCTAGCCAGTGTATCTGAAATTCCACAACTAAAAATGCATCTCTTTGAACTTTCAAAACTTTTCAGTCTTTCAAACCCCCCATTAAGATGAAATTATTTCTGAGGAGAGTAATACTTTAAACTGAGTTCAATAAAAATCAGTAAATAAATGACTACTACTTGACAAATGGTCAAGATTCTCAGGAAAATTTATACTAGATTGATTCCTAGAATGGATGGGGAAATTTCCTATTTCCCATTTCCACAAAAAAGGGAGAAATTTTTCCTGAAATGGGAGATAAAAGGATGTTAAATTTTGCCTATTTTCCAATTGGACCAAGGGGCACCCCTGGTGAAAAAAAGAGTAAAAAAGGAGAGGATAAAGACCTCAGGAAAAAGGAAAGCCTATATTTTATTAGACCAATTAAAAAAAATTCTGTTGGATGGATGGGTGATGAATGTATGAATGGAGAAATGGGTGAATGAAATATTTATTTTTAATAGTATTTTATTTTTCAAATATATAAAAATATAGTTTTCAGCATTCACCTTTGCAATATTTGTGTTCCAAATTTTTCTTCCTCTCTCCCTCCCTTATCCTTCTCCAAGACAGCAAGCAATCTGATATAGGTTATACATTACAATTCCCCTAAACATATTTCTACATTTTTCAAATCACACAAGAAAAATCAGATCAAAAGAGGAAAAAAAAAACATGAGAAAGAAAAAAATAAGCAAACAAACAACAAGTGAAAATACTATCCTTTGATCCTCATTCAGTCTCTATAGTTCTCTTTCCAGATGTGGATGACACTTTCCATTACAAATCTATTAGAATTGCCTTGAATCCTCTCCTAGATGAAAAGAGCCAAATCCATCTCAATAGATCATCACATAATCTTGTTGTTATTGTGTACAATATTCTCTTGGTTCTATTCACTTCAGTCAGCATCAGTTCATGTAAGTCTTTCCAGGCTTTTCTGAAATCAGCCTGCTCATCATTTCTTATAGAACAATAATATTCCATTATATTCGTGTTTCATAACTTATTCAGCCATTCTCCAATTTATGGACATCCATTCAATTTTCAATTTGTTGACACTACAAAACAGATTGCAATTTTTTTTTTTTTGCACATGTAAGTCCTTTTCTCTCTTTTATGATCTCTTTAGGATATAGACTAGTAGAGACACTGCTGGATCAAAGAGTGTGAAGTTTTATGGACCTTTGGGTATAATTCCAAACTGCTTTCCAGAATTGTTGGAACATTTCACAACTCTACCATCAATGCATTAGTGTTCTAATTTTCCCATATCCTTTGCAATATTTATCATTATCTTTTTGAGTTATCTTATTCAATCTGAGAGGTATGAAATGATACCTTAGTGTTTTCTTAATTTGTATTTCTCTAAGAAATAGAGCATTTTGGATGAAGCATATATTAAGTCAACTAGGCAGTACAGTGGATAAAAGGTATCAAGAAGACTTTCATTTAAATCCTGTTTCACACTAGATGTGTGTCCCTGGGAAAGTTTCTTGGCTTTTACAAGCTTTTGTTTTCCCATATGTAAAATGAGTACAACAATACCACCTACCTACCTTACCAGGTTGTTAAAAGGATCAAATGAGATAGCATATGTAAAGAACATTGCACAATTTTAAGTAAAAATCTTTTAAGTATATAAATACTACCAAGTATTAAGATAAGCAATATTAGTATGATTAAATGCTCACTACATGCCAAGTAATATATGCAAAGGGGTGTTTGTTAAGTTGAACTGAATTTAATTCAGAAGAGAAGCTGTATGTCTACTTGTCATTTATACTATAGTGGATATCCCTTTCATGAGTGGATTGAAGTAAATGGCCAGTGAAGTCTCTGTGATTACGTGAATTAAACTGAACTGCATGGAATTGAAAGAAGTGTTTCTTTGTCTGACTCCTAGAGGCCCCTTTCTCTTCAAAGCATTTTGTAATGACTAACATTCGACATAGCCAACAGACCCTCAGAGCCAAGTCAAGATTGCTTTTAATTATAAGAACGTCACAGTGTTGTTGGAAAAAGCAAGTCCAAATTTGTCTTCAGCATTGATGAGTGTCCCTACAGCATAAAAATGAACCCAGGCTTGATGAGTATAAATTAAGAGAGTGGAAAATTAATGTGAGTGGGCTTAAAGGCTTGCAGGGTGCAAGGGTTAATAGTAGAGTAGGAAGAGGATTTAGATATCATTTGACTCTCTGTGGGGCCTCTAATTTTATAGATGGAAAAATGGATACTTAGAATCAGTACTAAAATTCAGGTTTGTTTCCCAGCCTAGTGAACTTTCCTCATTTTATCATGCTAAAAAATTAGTCTTTCATATTCCACCATTGCAACCTTTGCTCTGTGTCTTTTTTCTATATCTCTCTCTTTTTCCTCTTTTTCCTCTCTCCCTCTGTGTGTGTCTTTGTATGTGTGTCTGTCTCTGTCTGCTTTTGTGTCTGTGTCTCTTTATCTGTGTTTGTCTGTCTCTCTTTCTCTCACCCTTCCCCCATTCAGTCTCTATAGTTCTCTCTCCAGATGTGGATGATGCTTTCCAGTACAAGTCTAATAAAATTGCCTTGAATCACCTCCTAGCTGAAAAAAGCCAAGTCCATCTCAATTGATTATCCCAATCACTGTCTTTTGGTACTTTATATTTCTTTTTTTATTATAGCTTTTTATTGACAAAACATATGCTTGGGTGATTTCTTAACACTGACCCTTGCAAAAACTTCCGTTCCAACTTTTCTCCTCCTTCCCTCCATCCCTTCCCCTAGATGGCAAGGAGTCCCATACATGTTAAATATGTTTTTTTAAATAACTTTTTATTGACAGAACCCATGCCAGGGTAATTTTTTCCAACATTATCCCTTGCACTCTCTTCTGTTCCGATTTTTCCTTTCCCTACCTCCACCCCCTCCCCCAGATGGCAAGCACATGTTAAATATGTTAAAGATACCTTTTATTTCATAGATTTTCTAAACCTCCCTAGTTTTTAGCTCTCTAACCTCCCCTTCTAAATTTCGTTGACTTTATTTTTGTATTTACTTTTCTGTGTACAAGTTCTTCTCCCTCAGGAAATAGAAGTTCCTATTGGGGCACTAATCTGCCTAGTAGTTTATTAATTGTAGGCAATGAGTAATTGCTCAATGAATTGAATTGGCTATAGATTGTTTGCAAAGGACCTCAACATAACGATTCACATGTTTCCCCCATTAGATTATGAACTTCTTGAAGACAAAATTATTTTTGCTTTTCTTTGTTTCCTTAAGGAGTGAGCACAGTGCCTGGCACATAGTGTTTGATAAAAGCTTGTTGACTTGCTACATTAATGAATAACAATAGAAGATAAAGATGAGTAACATCACCACTGTTTTGCAAATGAAAACACTGAAACACAGAGAATCTAATTAGCCCTAGATCATGTGTTTGGCAAATGGCAGAACTGATGCCAAGTCCAGGGCTCACTTTACTTTGTGATCTAGTTTCAAATCCCATGACTATCGTGGTATTCTCCATAGGAACTAAAAGTAATCTCTTAGCTTCTCAAAAGCATCATCATCAAAGCATTTCTATAAAATTGCTTATACTACCAAAGTCACATGATTCTTGATATATGCAAAATGTCCTGTAACTGTAAGGGACTTTCTAAACATTAAAACAAAGTATTTATAACTATTCAGATGATGGACTGCTTTATTTTGCACATGGTATTTAGAGGATAATTGGACAGGTCACATATTGATGGATTACAATGATATAATTTCCCTTTCTTTCCATTTTTTTGGATATCCATTTCTATTATTTCATCAGTCTAGGGAATACCAGATATGGACATTTCCTATTGAGGTGGATCATTAAGAGATCCATATTTTACTGTCTTCAAGATTTGCCTAAGTGCTTAGCCCAGGATCACACAGCTTATATGTATCAGAGCAAGCACCTGAAGCCAGGTCACATTGAATCCAAGGCTGTTCTTCTAATCTCTCTACCAGGCTTCTTGACTGCTCTATCACATTTCATAACATATCAGTGATTCAGCAAATAATACAAAAAACAAGGTCTCAACCTATAGTTCCGGTGTGAAGATCTTAGACAGCTCCATGCTATTTTGTAGTGGTCATACCCTACTCATAATAAGCCAACTCCATAAACATTGGCAGCTGCTTTAGCACATTTCCCCCTCCCCTTAAAATACTACTGTCCAGAATTAAAGGCTTACTGACACTCTAGGATGGAAACTGAGTTCCTGGCAGAAACTGCTGGGTCACTAACCATGACTGATTTGAAGCTGTGAACAAAAAAAGGCCTGTTTCCTTTCCCTAAAAAAATATTTTTTTATTCTTTTCTTGAGCAAAAGTTTACTGTAGGAGAAATAATTTTTGGCAGAGTTAGGAAGGGATCTGAGCTCTAATCCTGATTCCACTATTAACTATGGGAGTTGTCTGACATGACTCTTTTGGTCAATTTCTTCACCATTGAATGAAGGATTTACTGAATGATGAGATTATCTCACTTCCCCTTTCAGCTTTGACACATTAACATTCCATGCCTTTTCTTTTTATTAAATTCTTTTTAGGATCAAAGATTTAGTGCTGGAACCATCCTTATTCTTCTTCTTTCAGATAAGGAAATTGAAACCATATAAAGGTTAATTAGCTCAAGATCACCCAGGGAGTGGCCAAAACTCAGATGCACTGACACTAAACTTTGCACTCTTTCCATAGCTCCGCCTGGATCATCATGTTGGCTGTGTCTCTTCCACTTTGAGCAAAACTGACTAAGTGCATTATCAATGGCAATAATATCAAAATAATAATTATTAAGCACTATATAAACATTTTATAATGTTTGCAAAATATTTTCTGTTTTATCCATTAATCTTGACAACGCTTTTATATACATGCCATTATTACCCCATTTACAGGTGAGAAAAATTAATCTCAAGGGAGATAGGATTTCCCACAACTCATAAACATGTGAGGCAAGATTTGAAATCAAGTTTTCCTGATTCAAAGTCCAGCACTCTATCCATTGTACCATCTAGTTACCCAATTATTATATATGCCAAAACTAAATGGGCAATGTCTTAATGAATAAGACACGATACTTGATATGAAAAATATGCTGAACCAAATTTCTTATTTATTTAATGGTTTAAAAGGCACTTCAATTTCAGCACGTTATGGTACATTGGAGTTTTCACAGAAGCACAGAAAATTAAGTAGGAGGAGACCCTCAAAGACCATCTTGTCCAACCTGTATGTAAACAGGAATCCCTTTAGGACAGTGTGGCACAATGAATAAATACTAGTTCTGGAGTCAAGGAATCTGGGTTCAATTCCTGCCTTTGATATTTGATACTTGTGTCTCATACAGAAAGACTCTGTGGTCTCAATTTTCTTATCTGTAAAATGAGGACATTGAATTAGATTACCTTTGAGTCCCCTTCTGGATCTATGAGCCTGTGAGCTCTTTAATACAGGGATTCATTTGTTGCATAATGGATTCTGTTGGCACGAAGTGAAGCTCCCTTTCTTGGTGTATTTTTTTTCAAATTCATAATTGGAAGAAATATTGTGTCTTGCTTAGGAGTTAGTGAAAATAAAGATGTATTTTATTTTTTGCCTCTTTGACTTCATAAATCTCTTGATATCTTTCCATAGACCTCTTGGGTCTGTGATTAGCAGGTAAAGAACGTGCTCGAAAACAAAACCTCAAATGTTCAGTCTTTTTTTTTTCTTTCTTTACTTAATAGCATTTTTTTCAACTACATGTAAAGATAGTTTTTGACATTTATTTCTTTAAGATTTTGAGCTCCAAATTTTTCTCCCTCTCCTGGCCCCTCCCCAAGATAGCAATCAAATAAAACATATTTCTTTCTTTCTTTTTGCAAAACAATTGAGGTTAAGTGACTTGCTCAGGGCCACATAGCTCGTTAATTGTCTAAGATCAGATTTCAATTCAAATTCTCCTGACAGCAAGGCTGGTACTCTATCTACTGTGTCACCTAGCTGCCCTCAAAACATATTTCCATATTAGTCATCTTGTAAAAGAAGACCCAGAACAAAAGGGGAAAATTATGAGAAAGAAAACAAAAACAAACAACTAAAAAATGAAAATAATATGCTCCAATTTGTATTCAGACTCCATCTAAATCCCTGGATGTGGTCAGCATTTTCCATCATGAACCCCTTGGAATTAAATTGGATAATTCCATTACTGAGAAGAAATAAGTCTATCATAATTGGTCTTTGCACATTGTTGCTATTACTGTGTACAATATTCTGGTTCTGCTCACTTCACTCAGAATCAGTTCATAAAGTCTTTCCACATTTTTAAAAAAATATCCCTGCACTTTTCTTATAGCACAAAAGTATTCCATTATATTCATATACCACAACTTGTTTAGCCATTTCCCTGTTGATGGATCTCCTCGATTTCCAATTTGTTGCCACTACAAATAGAACTGCTATAAATATTTTTATACATGTTAGTCTTTCCCCCCTCTTTTATGATCTCTTTAGTGTATTGACAGATCAAAAGATATGGTTTTATAGCCCTTAGAGCATGGTTTCAAATTGCTCCAGGAATGGTTGGATCAGTTTACAACTCCACCAATAACGAATTAGCGTTCTAATTTTCTCACATCTTCTCCAACATTTATCATTTTTCTTCTCTGTAATCTTAGCCAATCTGATAGATGTGAGGTGGAACTTCAAAGTTATTTTAATGTGCATTTATCTAGTTAATAGTGATTTAGAGCATTTTTCATATGACTATAGATGGCTTTAATTTCTTCATCTGAAAACATCTGATCATATCCTTTGACCATTTAAAAATTGAGGAACAACTTGTATTCTTATAAATTTGACTCAATTCTCCATTTATTTGAGAAATGAAGTTGTTACCAGAAACACCAGCTGTAAAAATTGTTTCCCAGTTTTCCTTCTAATCTTGGATACATCGATTTTGTCTATGCAAAATCTTTTTAATTTAAAGCAATCAAAATTATCTATTTTGCATTTCACAATTATTCTATCTCTTATATAATCATAAACTCAACTTTTTCATAGATCTTATAATTAAACTATTCTTTACTCTCCTGATTTCTTTGTGATATCTTTCTGTCTAAATCATGTATCCATTTCAGCTTTATATTGGTAAAGGATATGAGACATTGGTGTATGGCTAGTTTCTTCCATACTATTTCCTAGTTTTCCCAGCTTTTTTTGTCAAATATTGAGTTCTTAGCCCAGAAACTAGAATTCTTTGGTTTATTAAAAGTAGAATACAATGTTCTTTTATTATTTTGTCTTATGTACCTAATCCATTCCACTGCCCTAGCATTCCATTTCTTTGTCTGTATGAAATAGTTTTGACGATTGCTGGTTTATATTATATTTTTGGATCTGGTACAGTTGATCTTTTTTTCATTAATTCTCTTGATATTCTTGACCTTTTGTTATGTCAGATGACTTTTTTGTTTATTTTTTTCTGGTTCTATAAGATAATTTGGGATAGTTTAATTAACATGACTCCAAATAAGTAGATTAATTTAGGTAGAATTGTCATTTTATTATATTATCCCTGATAGGAGCAATTGATATTTTTCTAATTAATTAGATCTGATTTTATTTGTGTGAGAAGTGTTTTATAATTGTGTTCATATAATTCTTTGGTTTGTCTTGGCACATGGACTCCCAAGTATTTCATAAATAGAATTTTTCTTTCTATCTCTTGCTGTTGGGCTCTGATGGTAATATATAGAAAGGCTGATAATTATTTACGTGGATTTATTTATCTTATGTCCTTCAACTTTGCTAAATTTGTTCATTGTATCAAGTAGTTTTTAGTCGATTCTCTAAGTATATCATCATATCATGTGCAGAGAATGATAGTTTTGTTTTCTCATTACCTATTCTAATTTCTTCATTTTTTTTTCTTCTTTTGTTGCTAAGGCTAACATTTCTATTACAATGTTGAATAATAATGGTGATAACAAGCATGATTGTTTCACCCTGATCTTACTGAGAAAGTTTCTATCTTATCTCCATTATGTGTAATGCTTGCTGATGGTTTTAGATAGATTCTGCTTATCATTTTAAGAAAAACTCCACCTATTCTTTCTCTCTAGTCTTTTTAATAGGAATGGGTACTGTTTTTCTTTAAAACTTTTTCTGCATCTAATAAGATAATCATATGATTTCTGTTAGTTTTGTTATTGATATGGTCATTTATGCTGATAGCTTCCCTAAGTTAAGCTGACCTTGCACTCCTGGTACAAATTCTATCTGGTCATAGTGTATTGTACTTTTGATAAATTGCTATAATTTCTCTGTTTATTTAAAATTTTGTATCAATATTCATTAGGGAGATTGGCTTATAATTTTGTTTCCCTGATGTGGTTCTTGCTGACTTAGATATCAGTATTATATTTGTGTCATAAAAAATAGTAGGGCTCTTTCTTCACAAATTTTTCCAAATATATCATATAGTATTGGAATTATTTTTTTCCTTAAAGGTTTGGTAGAATTCATTTGTGAGTTCATTTAGGCTTGAATATTTTTTCTTATGAAGTTCATTGATGGCTTATTCAATTTCTTTTTATAAAAGGGAGTCATTTAAGTATTTTATTTCCTTTTCTTTTAATCTGACAAAATCATATTTTTATAAATATTCATCCCATTGTACTTAGTCAGATTTATTGGCATACAGTTGGGCAAATTAGCTCCTAAATATTGTGTTAATTGCCCCTTGGGTGGTGGTGAATTAATTCTTTTGATTTTTAATACTGGTAATTTGTTTTTATTTTTTTAATTAAAATTACCAAAGGTTTATCTGTTTTATTGTGTTTTTCCTATAAAGCTAGATTTCAATTTTACCTATTAGTACAATAATTTTCTTACTTTCAAATGTATTCATTTCTCCTTTGATTTCCAGAATTTTTAATTTGATATTTCATTGAGGATTTTTAATTTGTTCATTTTCTAGCTTTTTTAATTGTATGCCCAGTTCGTTGATCTTCTCTTTCTCTATTTTGTCCATGTAAACATTTAGAGATTTAAAATATCCCCTAAGAACTTCTTTGACTGCATCCCCTAAGTTTTGGTATGATGACATTATTTTTTTTTCTTTTTGATGAAATTTTTGTTTCTATGATTTATTGTTTGACTCATTCATTTTTTTCAGATTAGATTTCTTAGATTCCAACAAGTTTTTAGTCAATCTTTTCATGACCTTTTATTATATGTAATTTTTAATCTCATCATGATCTGAAAAGGATGCATTTAATATTTTCTACATTTGATTGTGAGGTTTTTATTGCCTAATACATGGTCAATTTTTGCATATCAAAAATATTCTCCTCCATTAGTATATGTCACAATGTGGATGTTGATCATTTGAGTGAAAAAACACTTTTATGTTTATCTAATGATTAGTTGGTCTAATATTTTTGAGTAAACTGAAATAATTTCCACTCATTTTTAATGTTCATTTAAATCTCTCTCTTTTCTCTCTCTCAGCTTTTTGCAATCTTTGCATTTGCAACATGTGGTGGTTATTCTGGCGCATTGAGGCTGAGCGTGGATTGTGCCAACAAAACCGAGAGTGACCTCAGCATCGATATAGATTTTGCCTATCCTTTCAGGTAATTCCAGGTCTTATATTTTTAAAAGTTTGCTCTCCTCTTTCCTTATGTTAAATGCAGATGAATTTAGAAGTTCAATGAATGCCTGGGGATTT
Organism: Antechinus flavipes; assembly: GCF_016432865.1. Lineage (NCBI taxonomy): Eukaryota > Metazoa > Chordata > Mammalia > Dasyuromorphia > Dasyuridae > Antechinus > Antechinus flavipes. Next base: position 23,169,422 of record NC_067398.1, read on the forward strand.
CTTTGGGTAATAATCTAAACCTAGGGAATATCAAAGCACAAAGAGTGAATTTAGTGCTTCATCCCTACCCTCACCCCTCATTTGAGGGACTCTACTTTTCCTAAGCTCTAGATATGAAGTTAGAAATAGCCTCTAAAGTCATATAGTCTGCCCTCCATTATTTTACAGATAAGAATTAGCTAGTGTCATAAAGACATTTAATTGCAGATCCAGAATTCAAATTCAGGTTCTCTGACTCCCAATCTTCTGGTTTTTTTTTCCTATTATACCATAAAGAGGCAATATTTAGGGCCCATCAGAGATCATATCAGAAGCAGCCATACAAGAAATTGCTAATTTAAGATTTAAAGGTCATTCTGTTGATGAATATACATAATGAAGAATATTGCTATTATTTTAGTACCTACAGGATTCGCAGATATATTAGAACTATTTAGTTGGTGCGTTTAGCACCAAAGCAGATATAATTCTTAATTTTAGTTCTTTTCAAATGACTCTTCAGATGACCAAAAGACTCATTTCAAAAGACTCGTTTGTCCTCATTTTGATTTTCCTAATTTTCTCCTCAAAAAACAAATCATATCACAGAATCACAAATATAGAGCCGAAAGAAACTCAGAAGTCCTCTAGCCTTAACACTTTTTTTAAGACAAAAAAAAAGTGAAACCCCAATAGTTTAAATTTTGCTTCCCAGTTCACACAAATAATCAAGTGAAAGGCAAGATTTTAAATCAGTCCATGCTCTTTACCATTGCTCTGCCACTTCTTATTCTTATTAGAAAACATAAATAAAGCATTAATCACAATCTATAACTTTGATAGTAATCCTGTTAGAAACTTGTGTTTATCCTTTTAGAAATTTATATCTTCCTAGGAGAAATTTTTGCTACTTCATTTCCTGGCCCTAATAATTGGTGTCTCAAGTACTGACCATTTTTTAGACATAGCTAAGTACTCTCTTGTCCATTTTGGAACAATTTGGAACATCAAATTCCCAAGATTTTCAAATGCTGATGAATTTGTTCCATGAGTATCATTCTGAAAAACATCTAAGTTACTCTAAACTGTTCCCATTTCTTTTATTATAATTATAGCTGAATGTGCTTTTTTTTAACTTTTCAAAGTCTTGTGATTTTATTCTTGGCATAAGTCTCAAAGCTGAGTTACCACTGGTTATGTCATCCAATTCAAAACAGTCATTTCAAAAATGTTCATTACAGATGAATTTGGACAGTGAAATGTTGGCAATTTAAATCATTTAAAAGTTATTTTCTCCTAAGACATTAAAAGTTAATATCACTGACATTGGTTTTGATCTTAAAAAAAAATGAGAATGTTTATTCATCAGCTTCTGACAACTTAGTTTATTGTGTACCAAAGAAGACAATAAAATCCACTGTCAAGTCATCTGAACAAAAACAATTAGTCCTTAAATGACATATGCGAGGAAGCTATGTAATATGTTATCAGACAAGTATGTCAGATTATAGAATGGTGTCATTTTAAGCAGCCTTAAGGGAGTAAAAAGATGCATTTTCATTATGTTATCAACAATACCAATAGTGTACACCAAAGGTGTCAAGTTGCAGCCCCCAAACTGGTGAGTATCATTGAACAAGATTAAAATATAATTGGGAAAAGTTTACCAAAATAAATAAAAATACAGTATAATACAGATATCAGTTTGTGCCTTTCTAAGTCAATATGCTATTTATGGCCATCTAGTTTTATTTGAGTTGGACATAACTGATGTACAGCAAGTAACTTGACTTCTATGCTAAAATACTAATAACAAAGTTGTGAAGGAAAGTTATTCTTATAATAAAAGGAATTTTGATTCAATGATATTTCATTTTTATCAACTATAATTGATAAATTTTGAGTGATAAAATTGCTAGCTTCTCATTCTGTAACTTTGTTAGGAAGATAAAACTAGGAGTTTTCAATATTTTCAGTGCTTATCTAATTGTTATGATCATTACAATTCTCAAATATTCCATTCAATCATTAGAAAAATCCAATTCCATGTTACTACCAGAAGTTTACTCATCAACTGACCCGTGTAGCATTAATAAGCATAATATAAAAAGATCCGGGTGATCTGTGTTAGCAAAGCCAGGTTTGAAAGTGCCCCATGGATATTCACAGCCAGTAGAAGAATTGTAAGAACTCTGCTTCATAGTAGCCCATTGGAATTATTCAATCAGGATTCATTGGCCTGAATGATGCCTGGGGTGGAATTCTCACTGATCCAAAACAGATCACATCTCCAAAGGCAGGCACAGAGGAGTTTAAATGAATTAATAAATTAACAGGAAGCATTCATTAAGGGCTTATTATGGCTCAAGAAGTGGTATTTATATCCCTATTTCTTGGGCCATAATAAGCCTTAATGAATATTATATATATATATATACACACACATATATATACACACACATATATATCATTATATATATGCATTATCTTATATATTATATACATTATGTGTATGTATATATAAGCATATACATTACAACCTGTGTGTGTGTGTGTGTGTGTATATATACACAATTGAGTCTGGAATTTCTTCACAGAAAGCTGTGAATTTTATTAGCTGAAAATTATCCAAAAGAGAGAATGTCAGCCAATAGAATCAGATATTTAAAGCTAAAAAAGGTCTACAGACCACTGAATTCCCATTTTATAAATTAAGAAACTGAGGCACAGAAAAGTTCAGTGACTTGTCCAGTATCATGCAAGTAACTAAGGGTCTAAGGCAGGATCTGAAACCAACTTGTCCTGACTCTAGGTCCAGTGCAATATCATTTCCACCTGCCATAAGGCACAAAGGGAATACTGATCAATAGCTAACATCAAGTGAAAATCTGTGTGTATAGAGACATATTCCACAAATGGTAAATTTAGGCGATATGTTTTTCTAAATCTGAAATAAAATCTATACATGATGTAGTCAATAGAGAGCTGGTTTTGGAGTCAGAAAGACTGGCAAAATATTAAAGACTGACATCATGATAGATGCTGTTTATATAATTTTTTTCTAGATGGCTAATAATTTCAGGAGTGTCAAGATCTCTCTAAGTTCTCCATTTGGTTGTCAGGGTTTATTCTATCTCTTTTAGATCAATTTGTATCATCTCCAGAGGTATTTTAATCACTCTCCCACTGAGACCAAGACTCATTCACTGCATTGAATCAATCCCACTCAGAGAATCCTAACTGATAATCATGTTGATTCAGCTCTGCAGGTGGAAGGGCAGAGGAGATGATGTCACAAACCACTTCTGAATATTTGAAAATGACTGATCTTTGCTGTTGTTTGTCCTTTGTGCTCAAAGTAGACCAAAATGACACAATGACGTTGGGGTCAACATAAAATGTGACTGTTCAGACCAATTAAACTTAGAACACTCTGGGAACAAATAGTCTGTATAAGAATGAATAAGTTCAGAGTCCCACTGTTCTCCCACAAAATCTTACCAAGTCTGAGTTTACTGCAGGACAATAACTTACATTATTCGTTGCCAACTAGAGGATGTTTGCAATTTTCAATTTCTTCCAAAATTAAATTAGTAATTACTACTCTAAGTCAATAATAATAAGGTTTGTGACTCAGGGAAGAGAAAGATACCTTTGGATATTATAATAGGTTTTACCAATAATGTTATTTCTCTCTGACCACCAGCCACCATGTAATACCCTCAACTGTGGCAAGCCAGTATTTAATTGTCCCATATTCATTAATGTGCTTTGAAACTCACTTTTTTTTTTCCTTTACCGAGAAATTATTATTTTCCAATCTATAAAATCTGATCTTTAAAGTAAAACGATGAAATCTTCTGGAAAGGAAAGAATAAATAGAGAAAATAAATTCCTCCTAGGGCCCTTAGGAGGGACCTCAGATAGTGTTTCACCACAAAAAGTTTGAAAAGAGGAGAATAACAGCACAAGTCACTGTCAACATTTCTTTCCCAATTACTCCTTTTAGTGTGTTTTGGGACAGGAGGGAGAATTGATGAAGAGATATGAGCACTGAAAGCAGCTTTATTTAGCCCTGGCTCAATAGACAGCTCCTCTACTCATTGCCAATTTCATCAACTTGATTTATGATTTTCTGACTTTCAGAATGGGCATAAGTGGATAAAAAATAAGAAAGATACAATACCTGTTGCTTTTCATGACTGCCAAGACTATCAGAAATAGTATTTAATTTTTAAGATCTATAGCTTATGTGATCACTCAAAATGTCACAAAATATAGGTTTGCAGAGTGCCTTGCAGATGATCTTCCAATAGCTTTCTTTATGATTCAAGTAAGATAATGTATTAAAAGTTTTGTAAGCATAAAACCCAATATAAATATGATACATTACTGTTAAAATCTCTTAAGAATTAATTTTCAAGATATAGAGCAAATAATTTCCTGTTTCTTGCTTCTTTCTCAGTAAAAGAAAAGTATTTGATAACATTATTCCTGCAATAGCTTCAAGTACCAAATCTATGATCCCTATTATCAAATCTTCAGAAATTTTGCTCTTGAGAAGATCTATAATCATGGATGACCAAAGCTAGAGATGATGCTATCATTGTTGTTTTGGGGTTGGTATAGTCCATGTTTTCAAAGTCCCTGCCCCTCACTAAAATTTTGTGATGAGTTATAGTGTATCAGAGTTAGAAGTTGTCCCAGTGATTATAAATTCCTACACCTAAACTGGAATCCCTTTAATAGCTTCTTCAACAAATAATCATCTAATATCTATTGAAATTCCTTGAGTGAGCGAACTCTTGGAGTAATCCATTCTACTTTTAGAAATATCTAACTATCCAAGTTTTTTTTTTTCCCCCTGCATCCTTAATTAGGCCAGAGAGTAAAACCTCTTTATGAATTTTAGACGTTTTCCTAACTTGGGGCTGAGATAATTGTGAATGTGTTAATAACTTTTTATTTGCTATAAGTGCCATGAAAAAGCCAAGAAATGAACTAAGAGGATGTGAGGACCATTACATAACCCCTAAACTAAATGAAAACTAATTTTTATAAAAAGGAGTGACTGATAAGTCTCTACAGAGGAGAAAGCAAGAGTGAATGAGAACAGCCTGATCAACACTACCTTCCACAGCGGCACCCCCTAGCAACAAAATTGATTACAAATGTTTCCTTGACATAACCATTGCTCCTAATTCTGCTATGCCAACATGATTATTTCATCCATATAAATTTTTCCTCTAACTAGGTTTTGTACTAATGAAAAATAATCATACACTGCATAATAACAAAACAAAGCTCTTGTTTCTGATAAATTTCCATTAAACATTCAGCATAATGCAATCAAAACAGAACTTGCTCTTGGAAAACAAGGAGCCTGGGTTCAAATCCTCACTCTGAATTTAGAACAATATTATCTTAAATGTCATTTTCTCTGAGCCTTAGAAATTTTTGTTTTTGTTTTGGTTTGAATTTTATTCTGTCAGAATGAGAAGCTTGGATTAGTTTATCTCTAAGGGTCTTTCCAGCTCTAAATCTCATGAATATGAGAACTGAAGCTTAGTCACTATCAAGATTAGAGAATTCAGGGATGTTGAGATAGGAGAGATCTTAATCACTTGTATAGCACCTACTATGTGCCAGGTACCCTGCTAAATTTTTTTTTACAAGTATTTTCCTATTTGATGAAGAAAAGGAATTTGAGAGGAGTTATTTCACTTACCCAGTTAGGAAGTCTTTGAAGTCATATTCAAATCCAGGTTTTCTTGACTTTAGTCCAAGCCTTCTATTTCCTATGTCATCTAACTGACTCATTATACCCTTACTATGTATTGATTGTGAAAATTCATGATGACAAAAGGAGGATTGTAAGAAACAATACTGAAACTCAGAAATGAGATAAACTGACAAGACTGAAATAATCCACAGCTGGAAATAGGAGATCCATGGGCAAGCAGAGAATTCTAGGAGAGTCTGGCAATGGGCAATAGGCATGAATCTGTTCGTACTGGCAAGAAAGTGACATTGAGTATTCTGAAAGAAAGAGAAGTACCCATCAAGGAGATTTAGATTGAAGAAAACAACAAGCCTGCAGAGAGGAATGGATAACAGTACCTCAGTCCTGGAGAAACCAAGATAATGGTAAAGAGACCAAGATAAGGCTTCAGATAATAGTGACAAAGTAAAAAACCCAGATCCTGAAATGAGAGTTTAATATCATAAGACAATCACGGGCATCAAGTCAGACCTTTCTGGCTGATTTGAGGTTCAAGTACTATAGGTGGTACCACAGATATTTGTACTTTCCCTGGGGAGTGAGGGCAAAGTCAAAGTGAATCATTAATAGAACAAGTGATAATCAAGTGGCCTAAACTGTGAAAATTAGAATAATTTAGAAAGTGAAAAGATTGATAGATCTTTACAGGGTCAAATCATATAGATCAGTGATTCCATTTTTTAAAATATAAAGATCCTTATTTAATATTTAGAAATGTTTCATGGATATCTTTACATGATAGTACATAGAATAATAGCTAACATTTTTACACTATTTTAATATTTACAAGCATATTATATGGATAGATATAGATGTGTATATATAAATTCCCACTGAATTGCCAATTTTGTTAGCTAGCTTCTATCATCATTCCTATTTTAGAGATGAGGGAGAAGGAAAGAGAAAGAAGTAATCATTTATATAACATATACTATGTGCCAGATACTGTGCTAAGAATTTTTTTTACAAAAATTCTCTGATTTAATGAGGAAAATGAGTTTGAGAGGAGCTATTTCACTTACTCAGCTAGGAAGTCTCTATAACAGTATAACAGAAAATTTAGGTTTTCTTGACTCTAGTTCCAGCCCTGTATTCCCTATGCCATCTAGCTGATTCATTATGTCCTTAGTATTGACTGTGAAAATTCATGATGACAAAAAGTTATGAATTGTGTAATGTTCATGAATGGTTTTATTCAATTTATCACAAATAATAGTATTTTTTTCTTATCAGATCTATTGATACTGTCTGCTATAAGTGCGACACTTTGTCTCATGTTGCAAACTTGTAGAGTTTTAGTTGCCTTGGATCCTGAAGGGTTAGATCTTCCATTTGTCAGAAGTAGGACTTGAAGTTGATGCTTTGTTCTTTTATTCATTATGTAAAAAATGGGCATATTTGTGAAAGTGGGAAGAACATTGCTGTGATGATAGGAGGTCCAATAGATGGTTTTCCCTCCTCCAATATTTAGAAAAAAAATACATTTATATAATAAGGTCATCATTGAATTTGAAATTCTGAGGGGATGCATGAGACTCGGAGAACACAGGAAGCTATGATGATCCCTGAGATGTAGAAGACAGATGCAATATTGTTCAGTGGAACAAAAGATGGATTTGAAGTCAGAGAACTGAAGTTCAGACATGAGCAGTGAGGCTGACTACCTGTGTGACTTTCAACAAATCAGTTGATGATTCTGGGACTACAAGTCTTCATAAATAAAAATGACGTAGCAGGACTAAGATATTTAAGTTCTCTTTTGATTTGGAGAAAAAAGCTCTGACTAAAATCAAAAGAACTTGGTTCAAATTCTACCTTTTACACTCGATTCAAGCAAATTATTCAATGTACCTATACCTGTTTCCTTATTTGTAAAAGGAAGGGATTTAGATAGATAAAATTTGAAGTTCCTTCTATCTTTAGACATATGAACCAATGACTTAGAGTCACTGAATATTTTAGTAGGGTGAACTTTTCCATGAATCCCTTCCCTACTTCACTCCGATAATTTATAATGATATTATATGTCTACAATCTTTTTGTCCAGCAGTTAGCTCAATCTATGTAAATTTGAATACATACACACACACACATTCACACACAAACACATTCACAGTGAAGGAAAGAAAATAAAAACACAAAGAAGCCAAATAACTCATGCTAGGCCATGCAACAAACTCCCAGTCAGATTGGGACTTGAAGCAAAGGTTTTGGAATCCTAAACCTTTGCTTATCCCACTGAACCACATGGTGTCTAATTAGAGTAGAATTGAGATAATTTCCACTAATGACTAGGAGACCAATTATAGATGATTGAAATTAGTGGATTAATGAATAACAAAACAATGTGATAGTAATATCAGGAATATGGCACCAAATTAACTTCACAGCACTGACATCTTAGAAATCTTCACAAATGTCAAAAATAAATAGTGCTTGCACATGGTAGGGACTTAATAAATGTTCAGTTTTGGGAATCACAGAATTTGAGGGTCTTAGAGGCCATCTACCCAATTCATAACCCTAGAATAATCTCTATTAAAATCTACCAGACAAGTGATTATCCAGATTTTAGTTTGAAAAAGAGGGAAAGCCTACTCTCTCTAAGGAAGAGGAGGTCACCATCTCTCTAGGTAGCTGCTCATTTCATTTTGGAGTTACTCTAATTATTAGAAAGCATTTCCTAATCAAGTCTAAATTTTCCTCTTTGTAATTCCAACCCATTACTCATTATTCTTCTATCTGTTGTCAAACAAGTCTAATCCCTCTTTCATATGGTATCCCTTTAAATATTTGAAAACAGTTATTAGGTCTCACTTCAGTATATCTTTTCCAGGAGAAAAAAAATTTCTAATTCCCCAAAGTAATGCTCATGTGATATAGACTTTCCATCTTCACATGATCTCCTCTGAATGGTTTCTGTCTTATCAATGAACTTCTTAAGTTATGTTATTCAAAAGTAACCATAACACTCCAGATGTGCTCTAATGAGAGCTTTCATATTTTTTAGAGGAACTATCAAATCCTTTTCCCTAGAAGATATGCTTATCTTAAAGCAGCCCAAAATCATATTAGCTTTTTGTAACTATTTTATAACCCTGATGTTTCATAATGAGTTTGAGATCTACTGAAGTCTGAGGTCCTTTTTAGACAGATTACTGTTTAACTCTGTCTCCCCTTTCTATACCTAGTAAAATTGCTAAATAGCACAGAGTCAAAAGCATATTCCTGGAGAATTCTGTTGGAAATTTCTCATCACACTGACTTTAAGTTAATAAAAACTCATCTTTGAGTTTAGCCATTTGACTGGTTTGGATTCCATCTAGTTAATAATCTATTTTGCACCTTTCTATCTTATCCACAAGATGACAGATGTTATCAAATGCTTTGTTAAACTCTAGACAAACAATAGATAAACATTTTCCTTATTTACCAGTTTAGCCTTCTTGTCAAAAAAAAGAACATAAGGTGAGTGTAGCACAGCTGGCTCATGGTTAAGTCATACTGTCTCTCTATAATGAAGAATTTCCTTTCCAGATATTCACTCTGTTTAATGATCAATTCCAAAATTTTCCCAAGAATCAAACTTATGCTCACTGGAGTTTACCTTTTATCATTTTTTTTAAACTGCTCTCTCCAATATGCTGGTACTTATTCTGTTTTCCCAGTCTTTCAATTATCTCTGACAATGGTTCCACAATGACATCTCCCAGTTGTCTTTTCTTTCATATTAGAGATGTTGTGAATCTCAGCCAGCAGAATTGGTCTAAGGTAATGAGGTGCTCCCTTCCTAGCTTTTTAATTATCTCAGGTAAAACAATTTCCTATAAACCATTTTTGTTCTGTCATTTCCAGTGCAAAGGTTATTCTCCTTAGCAAAGAAACAGAAGGGAACTCTCTAGTTAGTTATTACCATTTCCTCTGCCCCAATCAGGGGTCATTTCCTCTCTCTTAGCCTCCTTTCCTTCCAAGTAACTGTCACAATTTTGTTGTTATTGTTGTTCTCGGTTTGCGTTGCTGGACTCATCATTCTGAGACTTAGAACTTCTCGCACTATTTTAGAAGATTGCCAATCTATGTCAAACTTCCATTGCCCACCCATTTCCATTTTCTGAACATTTCTTTTTTTAAAAATCTGAGTTAGCTGAATTGAATCATCTATTGAGTTGCTGGTCTGTCTCCCATTCTTCACCTGCAATAGCACTCTCACTTGGACCAGAAAGCATTTTCTCTCCCCCTGTATGGTAGCCTATTCAGTTTTGCAACTTTCCCCTCAGGCTGAGCTTAATTAGGGAGTGAGTAAAAATAAAGTCTTTTAAAGGGCACAACTTCCACCAGATCATATTTCATATTCATCCATGTCAGGCCCCTGGGGATGTCTTGCCATCTGCTCGATAGCCACATGAGTATCATCCCCTGCTTTCTTTTTCTTGTACTAGGAATAGTAATCCACTTAGTACTGTCACTGATGTAAAATGTCTAGAAAATCTACTGCTCCATAATCCCATCAACCCTTCCAGTGATTCCCAAGCCAGGACATGTTTTCCTATCCAATACTCTTTTATATGTGCTATCCTCTCCATTTGCGTCTAAGTCTCTTGAAAGTAAAAATTATCACTCCAGGGTTTGTGTTCTTGGTAAAGAGGAGATGATTCAAGGCATTTGCTCTTTTGTTCATTTAATCAGTAGTTATTAAATGCTTTCTATTTAAAAGAAACTAAACTGGGTGATCAAGGATATAGACAGCCAAAAAAAAAAAATGGACTCATTGGTCAGACCCAGTTCTCCCTCAAAGAAAAACTAGAATTAGAGTAAAAAAAATGACTTGGGTTTCCTTCATCCATTGGAACAAAATTAAGCAACTTCTACCTCAAAACAACTGAGCTCAGTCCCTTTTAAATATGACTAATTTGTAAAATATGAAGTTACCAAAAGCTGTTTCCTTCCTACATACCACCCTCCATGGTTCCCCATTCCAGACTTGTTCCTCCCCATCCTGATATCTTGTCTAGAGTTGGCTTACCAAGCAGCGGTGTCCTGATTTCAAAAGGAATACACCCATAGAGGCTGAGGTCTACTCCTGCAAAAGCCAGTGTGCCAGTGTCTCTCTCTGTGTGTCCCGGTTATGAGACTTTGAATCCCTCCCAGGGCATTTTGTGATACACTAGAATTGCTAATTCTGTCTCTGGTAGTTGCCATAAGCTAATAACCAGAAATGCATTCACAATGACCTCTGACATAAATAAATTGCTTACAAAAATTGGGAAGTAGCTAGTTCCTATAGCCATGTTTCAATTCACTGAAAAGATTCAATAGGCTATTTAAGAAGCAATCTTTGTGAGTTTTCCGCACCCCTTCTTCCCACCAGGCAATGAAAACAAAAGCTTACATCAGCATAAAAATATTTTATTTTTACATTTAGAGTTAGCTCTCTCCTTAATAAAGTCTTCAGCCAAGAAATCGAGGAGCTCCTCAGCACGAAGAATGTGCTCTGAGAAATGATGGAGGGTTATAGCCCCCTTCTGCAGATAGATTAAAAAACAACCACAACAAGGCCCCAGTGCATAAATATTCTGTTTGGAACAAAGCGAGCTGCGGAGGAAATAAATGTAAAGACCTTATGTTGGGCAAGACTAAATGAAAATGGGATGTGAATTGCTTTCTAGCTCTAGTTCATCACTAGTGCCCAGATGACTGTGTTCTATAATTTTAAAAATCACTTCAATTTTCAACACAGTGCCTGTAGCCAAATCATCGGTGGGTTCTCACATGCTTTCCATAATGCTTTCTGGAAGGGAAATAGAAAGCAGAATCAAGTAAACAAACAAGTAAAAATAAAAAAAGTCCATTCAGCCTTTCTCTAAGAGTGTTAGTATCCATGGGCAGCAGTCTTCACTGACGTGAGGACTTTTGATTTCCTATCTACATGGGCATCCCTCCACTGCTTCCCTCAGCAATCAATGAGCATTGGGGTTAGCAACTCATGCTTGAAAAATTTCTCAGCTAAGTGATCTGCTTGGACAGCTCCACTTGAATGTCCCAGGGTGCCTCGAACCTAACATGAGTCAGCTAAGTGGCATTGTGAATAGATTATTAGTCTTGGAATAAGGACTGAGTTTAAATTCTACCATATGATGACTTGTTTTGTGACCCTGACAAATCACTGAACCGATCTTTACCTGTTTCCCCATCTATAAAAACAGGAATAATAGCAATACTTCCCTCACAAGATTGCAGTGGAATTCAAATTAGGTAATGGATGTAAACCATTATGCAGATTTTAATGGCATGTAAATGTTAGCCATTATAACTGCTATATATATACAGAATAAAGTTCATTGTACATGTCTGCAAATTTAATCCCCTCATTTTACAGATTAGGATACTTAGGCACAGAGGATTCGATGATTTGACTGGAGTTACTTAGGTAGTAAGTTTCTGAGGCAGGATCTGAAATCAAGATGTCCTGACTCCACTTACCATGATGCGCAAGAGGAATTCTGATTATTATCTAAGATCAAGATATGTGTATGGGGAAGCTAGGTGGAGCAGTGGATAAAGCACGAGCCCTTAAGTCAGGAGGGTCTGAGTTCAAATTTGGTTTTAAACACTTAATACTTCCTAGCTGTGTGACCCTGGCCAAGTCACTTAACCCCAATTGCCTTAGGAAAAAAAGGTATATATATAAATATACATTTCCCATATAAATTTGAGAAGAATATAAGTTCATCTTAAAACTGAAATAAATTCTATACATGTGAATAGACACATACACCAACAACTAGATTGTATGTTAAAGACATGGAGAGAGAGTGGGATAAGTAAGGGAGGAAGGGGGAAGAGAGAGGGAAGAGATGGAGGGGAAGGGGAAGAGTTAGGGAGAGAAAGGAGAGAAGGGAGAAGAAAGATAAAGAAGGGGAGAGAAGAAGAGAGGGGAGGAAAAAGAGAGGAAGGGAAGGAGGGGGGAAAAGGAGAGAGGGAGGAAGGAAAAAAAGGGAGGGAAGGAAAGAGGAAAGCGGGAAGATAGGGAGGAAGGAAGAAAAGGGGGAGAGAAAGGGAAAAGTTCCCTACTTCTAACTCACTCTTCTCTGATGGAAATTTAGAACACAAATCAGTTGTCCTAAAAACAAATGACTCTGCCTGTTTTTTTTAAACCTATTCAGAAATCTTGAATGACTTTCAACTTTTAACAAATTAAGGTGGTAAGTCCTTACTCTAATAATCTAAAGTCTGTTTCTCCCTTCCTTTCCATATCACTATGCTGTATATCTCCTCCATTCCAATCAAACAAGCCTACTACTATTTCCTGTACAAACCATTCAATTTCTAAACTCTGTACCTTTACAGAGACTCCCCCCATGTCTGGAATATGCTCGCTCCTCATCTTTACATATTAGAAAAATGGGTTCCTTTCAAGGGACAACTCTACTTCCATCAGTTCTGTGATCCACCTCTTGTCCAGGTCTTTTTCACTATATGTTATTTGGACATCTTGAAATTACATTGCATTGTTTAATACATGCATACATACATATACATATATATGTATATGTATATGTATGTATATATGTATAGCTTGTATTTACTTACCAGAATACATCTGACTTTGTTAAGTTCTTTGAGGACAAGGGCTGCTCTCAGAAGACAATTTTGGTCAGATGCAGATTGTTTGGGTTTTCTCTGAGATTCTTCCCAATTCTGAGACTGCAGTTCTGGGAAGAAAAAAAAAGAAATCGTGACTCTTGAAAGTATTGCAACTGGTTTGGGTAAAAAGAGAAAAAGCTCAATTAGCTTCTCAACAACAATAATAATTGCATATGAACTTTTGATTTTATCAGTATAAAGAATTCTCAATAAGGAAATTTCCTGCACCAATGCAGTTGGAAACCTACTGGTTATTTATCTTCTAGAAAGTTATCTGGGGAACTGAGATGTTGAGTAACGTCCATTACAGAGGAAAATTTGTCAGAGATAGGATTTGTACCCAAGACTTCTCAGATAAAAGGTTAGCCTACTCATCCATAAACCAAACTACCTCTGGATTGATAATACTGCATATATTAAGGTGTATAAAGCACTTTACTTCTATTTTAATTCCTTTTAATCTCACAATTTTTGGTTATTATCTCCATTTACAGATAAGGAAATTGAGACTCAAAGAGGTTAGGAAGTTCATTCACAGTCACAGTAAGTGACAGCATCCAGGCCTCCTAACATCGTGGTAAGCATTCTTACCATACACACACATCAGGTAGCAGATCTGGGCCTCAGATCTAGGACTTCGGACCCTGAAATTCATTCTTGTTTCCATTGTAGAAATGAATAGGACAGGACAGTAATTCAAACTTTATTCTTATGTAGACAGTCCTGCTGGTTGGTGACATAGTTAGGGTCTATCTCCAGAATATTTCCAGTATGCATCTCCTCTTGTCCCACACAGGCCATACCCTAGGTCAATTCTTTTGCAGTTTTTCCTTGAACAATTGCAATAACTTCCTGGCTGGTAGCCCTCCATCTAGACTCTCCTCTTCCAAGTCATCCTTCATTAGGTTGACAATGGAATATTCCTAAAGTACAGAGCTGATCATCTTACTCTTGAGCTCTAAAATCCTCAGCATCTCCCTAGAAAAAATACAAACTTCTCTGTTTGGCTCTTGTCTAAAATCAATTATTTCAGTCTGGTTACTTGTAATTTTCAATCAATCAATTAACAAAGATTTATTAAATACTTATTAAGTGTCAGGAACTATGCCAGGAACTGAATACATAAGGATAAAAAAAATGAAACAATCCTTCCACTCAAGAAGTTTATATATACTTATGGAAGAGGCCACATGTTCTTAGTGCTGGCCATGGAATCAGAAGACTTCCAAGATGTATGGCCCTGGAAAAATCACTTTATGTCTCTGCCTCAGTTTCCTCATCCATAAACTATAAGTAATAGTAGTAAATACTTTACAGAGTTGTGAGACTCAAATGAAATATTTATAAAGCATATTCTAAACCTAAATGCTCTTACTATTATTATTACATTGAGAAAAAAATGTTAAAGGTTAAATATAAAATGTTGTACTTGCTAAACAGAGTTGTTTATATTTTATTCTATAGAGAAAAGGGAGCTACTGAAGTTGACTGGGAGGAAAGGGAATTACATGGTCAAATATGCATTTACAGAAAATCACTTTGACATCTGTATAGGGGTCAAAATAGCAAACTTGCTGCTCCCCAATATTTTACTTTTTCCTGCTTCCTTGTCCCTCCATAGGTCATCCCCCATTCTTGAATGTTCTTTCTCATCACCTCTGCCTTTGGAGACCCCAAGCTCACCTTCTTCAGGGGGCTTTCCTTCTTTTTCTAGCTGTTAACAATCTCCCCCCAATAATCTTGACTTCAATTGAGTGGAATCAAAAAACCTCATTTTCCTAAGTTCAAATCTGGCCTCAGACGCTTACCGGCTGTGTGACCCTGGGTAAGTCACTTAGCTTTGATTACCTCAGTTTCCTCACCTATAAAATGAGCTGAAGAAGGAAATGGCAAGCCACTGAAATATCTTTGCCAAGAAAAACACAAATGGTGTCACAAATTAGATATGACTGAAAAACATTCCTTCCTATCCCACTCATTAGAATATAAGGTCTTTGGTCTCAGGGACTGTTTCATTTCTGTATCCTCAATGTCTAGCTATGGCAATCAATGTTAACTCTTATTGTCATCAGTGTGGACTGGTTCATTTCTGTATTCTTGATGTCTAGCTATGGCGATGGATGTTAGCTCTTATTGTCAACAGTGTGAAGTGATCACCATCTGAACACTTAGTTGAGCCCATTTAATGACATTTGTTTTTCTCCCAGACCTTTTGTTTGCATTCCCCTAGGTTGCTTTTACTTTTTTCTGCCTTTCTCCATGAAGGTACAACTACTTGGAGCTTCCAGGTCATTACTTCTGCTTATTAAGAAATCCCCTAACTTTTTCCCCCAGCATACATTAGAACCACTGGAACCGAATCGTCCACCTCAGCTTCTTCCCGATGCAGGGGAGCTGCATAAATTTGGGAGACAGAATTGCTGAAGCTTCAATGGGTAATGGGAAAGGCCTGAGGCAGCTGATGAAAGATAACTGCTTATTTTCCTATTGGCATTTCCCCATGCCTAGACAGTACAAACAGAAAGCATTAATTTTCATCAGGCGCATTGCTGCAAACTGTACTTTCATTTCCTTCTCAAATGTTCCACAAAAATCTTCATCTCCCAAGCAGCTTTTGCATTTGTTCCAGCTTAGGCAGTGGCCAACTGCCCACAAATCTCTAATGTAATGTACAAAGAACAAGCATAATCACCCCCCACTCAGACCACCACAAATAATAATAGGGTCATAATTTAGGGATGAATGGGAACTGTCCATTCATCTGATCTAATTACCCTCATTTACTGAGAAAACTCAGGCCCAAAGATGGATTGGAGGTTTCTACCACTTGCGTAACCCCAAGCAAGTTATTTCAACTTGTCTGTGGCTCAAATTCCACATGAATAAAACCAGTCAGTCAATCAACAAACCTCTATCAAGCACTGGGAGGCAATATTTGTAATATTGTTACAAAATAAGACTATGAGAAACATGAGAGAAAGAACTTATTTATCTTTCTCTCTCTCTCTCTCTCTCTCTCTATATATATATATATAATATATATATATATATATATGTAACATAAATATATTTTTATATTTTCCACAGGACTAATTAGAGTGTTTAGTTCATAGTAAGCTTTTAATATCAATTTGTTGAATTTTGAATGAATGAACAAAATTTTTCTCAGTTCATGGTCCCCAACTGCAATGATGTTATGTTAGGTAATCATAGAGCTCAGTGAATAGAAACTGGATGTGATGCTCTGGATCTTATGATTAAAACTAGACTTGGGAAAAATTATGTCATTTTGAGGATAGTCAAGGATAAAATGTAGAGGATGATGAAAAGACCCCTCAAAATAGAAAAGATCTATAAAAATAAATATCAGAAAGTAGTCTTCATCAAAAAAGTAAAATTGCCATGTTTGCAGTCGCTCAATAAGGATATAAAAATGATACTAAGGAAGATATGGTGCAGTGAAGTGATTCAGTGGAGGCAGGAAAACTCATCTTCTTGAGTTCAAATTCAGCGTGAGATACTTACTAAGTGTCTGACTCTGGGCAAGTTACTTAACTTTGCTTGCCTCGGTTTTCTCATCTATAAAATGAGCTGCAAAAGGAAATGGCAAACCACTCCAATATTTTTACAAGAAAACCCTACATGGGGTCATTGCGAGCTGAACACAACTGAACAACAACAAGGAAAGTATGAGAACATTTGAATCAAATCAAGTGATTATTGAAGAATTCTAAAGCAGAAAATGATACAAATTCAAGAATGTTGAAAGCTTGAGTTTCACTAGGTTTAAAAGTAAGGGGGAAAATTATGAACTTCCTTGCCTGTTCTAAAAACCGATCCTATAAACTTTCAGTGCAGCTCAGTCTCTCATCCCTATGGGACAGGATTTTTGTGCCTAGTCATAGAAAACCTGGAGAAAAGGATGGAGTTTTTATGCAAAATTCCTACACTCCAACTGGACTTTTCCCATATAGCTACATGCTTACCAGATATTAACAGACACAGATTACATCTCATTTGCCAAAGAAAATCAAACATGGAAAAAGAGGCTTCCTGATAACTTGATATAAATCCTTTACTAACTAAGCTGTCTCACAAGTCTTGCTGCCCTTTGTCCTGATTTCTCAAAAATTTCCCACTCATGCTCCTCAAAGGAGCTGCACATGAATATGCATTCATTTCTACTGATGGACAGGCCAGGGCCAAAAGGAAGGAAACAAGCATTTATTAAAAGTTTACGATGTGCCAGGCACTGCATTATGTGCAAAGGGGCAACTATATTTATATATTCCCATAGAGAGGGATGTTAAATCTCTTCCCCCTCCCTTTTTGTATCCTGCCATAGGTTCCCAAAAAGTCAAAAAAGGCAAAAGGAATCCAAATTATATAAAAATTTCAGATGATAATAACTAATTCAGCACTTGCATAGTTTTTTACATCTTCAAAGCACATCCCAGATATTATCTAATTAAGAAAAGTGATGAGGACAATGACAAGAGTGGGAGATTTAATCTAGAAGCCATGAGGGGGCTCTCAGCATCCAGGGAGGAAGATGAAACATCTGAGAGAAAGAAAAAAGATGAAGACAAGTAATAAATGAAAAGGAAGATGAGGTAACAGATAATCTTGCTGAGGCTTGGGGGCTAAAAACAAACTTACAAAAACAAGAGGGAAATGGTAAGGGATGACTGAAAAGGATGAGAATAATAAGAAAGATGAGAAAATATAACCTATGGCATCCAGAACTTATCTATATTATTAGTAATCTCCATAAATAAGACACTGAATATTACAGTGGGAGAAAGGATCCAGAACACAAGGATTTATATAATTCCTAAAGCTTTCAAAATGGTATCTGCCACTCAGAATTACAACAGAAATCTCGCTTTGACAGAGTAGAAACATTAAAAAATAAATCACAGAGTTACAAAGTGATGATTCCTTAGAGAGCTTCTTGGAGCATGACCCATGATCCCACTCAAGTGCACTGAGGAAATATACATATCAGAGGTTCTGCAAAGAGCAAGGCTTCATTCTCCCCAGGTACCTGGCAATGGGGAGTCATTCACCTGAATCCTAATGTTAATGGTCAGATTTTTAAAATACTCATTTATAAGTATTCCATGGATTGAACCTCTGGTGAGACTTCTCCAGAGAGGGCTCAGCTGGCTTCCAACCCAAAGAAAGAATATTTTTTTGTCAACTTAATAGACTCCATGGTGAATTCCCTTAAAGGACTTCTCTGGGTACAAAGAGTAAACTTCCTCCATCTAGAAAAGTTAGAAATACTATTCTTAGAGATTGATATGCTGTTAGTTGGATCAGTTTACTTGATATATAGGAAAATAACAGACCAGTGTTATACAATGTATTATGTGGAGCTATCTTAGACAATCCATTCTGTAAGATTAGTTCTGACTTATTGCAGAAGATATGGATTATAAATATTATTCCTAAATCACCTAATCACCTAAAGGAGGTATCAAATAAATCTAGAGCAGGAAGGGACCTTAAAGATAAACTGCTCTGATTACAGATTGGGAAATGGAGGCTGAATTCATTAAGTGTTTTGAGATCTTTTGAACTCAGGTCTTCCAATTCCAAATCTATTATCATTAAATACCTGTATTTTTTTTTGTTCTTTCCAATCTATCCATGAATATAATCAATCATTAAGCACTAAGTTAGTAATATTCTCTAGCTCTTTTTCAAATCCTAGTTCCATTTCAAAGCATTCAATATTTCTCTAGGAATGTGAAGGAAAAGTCTCTGTGTTTTGGGGTCAGTCCCCTCTTTTTCATGCTCTAGAGATAAAAAGGATTCTAATGAATACTTGTGCTATTTCCCCCCAACTGTATCTGTGAGTTCATTGATATAGAAACTACCAAAAATACTACTCCCATTATTAATGTATATCTGCTTGTACTTTGCAACTGAAAAATCTGAGAAGTTTCTTGAGACATGATAACATTAACTGACTTGCTCAGGGTTACAGAGTTAATTTGTGATAGAGATGAGCCTGCCTGATCCTAAGGCTGGCTTTCTATCTTTTACCGCAGATGCCTCTAAACATCTGCTACAGCAAATACATTCAGCAATCGTCGGCACCAGAAAGCCAGATTCTAATTCCAGATGAAAGTGTTGGCTATAACCCTTGAATGGTCAACTTTGAAAGATGTTGATTTCATTTATTGCATCTCTATATCATTTAGATTGTATAGATGAGGCGGAAGGAGATGTGATGTTCTGGATTATGTTTGGAGAAGATTTTTCTTTGTACTGAGGAGACACAAAGGATGAGAGGAAAACCATGACATTTGATTGAGGACTTTTAAAAATGTATTATTGACTCTGATAGATAAGCAGTGTTGTGACTTTTCTGAAGTAAATCCTGCCCTGCCTTTGCTTTTGACCACTCAGAATTCTTCCAGCTATTCATCCCACTGTAGGCTATGGTATCCCTGCAAAATGCAACTGATTTTTAATAACAACCCAAGCAAAATAGTCATTGATTGTCGTGGATAGAAAGTGTTGGCTGTGCTTTGAAATCCAGAAGATTAGACTACCCTCTAAATTTGCTAGCTGGTGATTTTAGGCAATTTTGGGCAAGGTACTTACCTGTATTTTGTCCAAGCAATTATATAACAAATTATAAATCAGTGGAAATTCAATGGAAAGAGTTTTAAGGAAAAAGAAATGGGAAGGAAATAAGTATTTATTAGGCACCTACTAAATGCCACACATTCTACTAAGCATTTCTGCTAATATTATTTTATTTCTCACAACAAACCTGTAAAGTAGATGCTGTCATTATTCCCATTTGACAATTGAAGAAACTGAGCCAAATAGGTGAAGAGAGTTGCCCAGGGTCACACTAGTAAGTGTCTGAAACTGGATTTGAATTTGTGTTCCTGACTCCAAGTCCAACACTCTACTGACTGCTACCAGCTGCCCATAGAAGGAAATCAGAAGTCTGAACCCCCTGACCCCCAAAAGAAGAGCAAAATAATATTCTTGCAGCAATTTGGGTACAAAACAAATCATACAATGAATAACTAAGCTAAAGATCTTCCTTTCAAACTAAATAAATCCAAAGAAAGTCAAGCAAGATAGTGAAAAATCTTGTGTCTAGGCCATGTAAGATCAATTGAAGGGACAAAGGATGTTCGCATTAAAGGGATTAACAAAGGCACAATGATTATCTTCAAATATTTTAAGAGCTATCTTTTGGGCATAGGCTTAGACTTGTAGTGGGCCCCTGAGGAAAGAACTGGGAGCAATGATCAAAAGTTACAGCAAGGATAATTTAGGTGTAAGGCTAGAAAAAGGAAAAGAAGAAAAAACAACAACAATAACAACCTCCTAATAATGAGAGGTTCCATGGAAGATGATGAGTTCTCACTCATCATATACCTTCATCTCAAGGCTATATAACTCTGCAATAAATATAGTACAGGAGGAACTCTTGTTTAGATACAAGTTGGTTACTAAATTTTCTCTGGAGTGCTTTCTTATTCTGGGATTCTGGGGCTCTGTCATTTTTCAAAGAAATCATAATTTCATTCATGGCGCTGCTTTCACTAATATGTAAAACATTTCATCTATGACTTAGTGGATACTCTTTGACATTGTTATGATTTTATACATATAGAAATATTATAAATAAGTATGTGTGTATGTGTATGGAACAACTACGGTGCAGTGGATAATTTTCCTGGAGTCAGGAAAACCTGAGTTCAAATCCAACCTCAGATACTAGCTGTGTGACCCTGGGCAAATCACTTAGCTCCAGTTGCCTCAGTTTCCACATATATAAAATGAGTTGGAGAAGGAAATGGCAAACCACTCCACTTTTAAGAGGAAAAGCAAAAACAGGGTCACAAAGAGTTGTATATAGCTAATACAATGACAGAATGTGCATATATACTTGTATAAGTATGTATGTATGTACACACACACACACACACACACACACACCCCTAAATAGATATGTATATAGAGGAGGAGGATATGAAGATATCACCCAGCAGTCTAACTGTTGATCAGTCTTCAAAAGCTATATACATCTCAGACAAGAGACAGACAGCTTATGACCAGGCCGACACCACTATATTGGAAGTCTTTCCATCTAGAGAGTAAATATAACTGATTTAAAGTACTCTCATCATCTTAGATGATCTGACCCATGCCCCCATTAGCTTAGATGACTGGGAGTCTAAGGCAGATGAAAGAATGTGGGCAGGCTCCTTGCTTTCAAAATTCTTCACAGGCCTATTCTCCAGCAACAGGAATACTTAGCGAGAAAATCAAATGTAAGTCACTCCAAGGATTCAAATGCAAGAGCAAGACGGGTTTCCTTTTATCTAATTTTTTCCTAGGTGCACTCGTCTATTTTCTGATAGCTTCTGCTTGTGACATAGTTACCCGGCCCAAGATAACATTATTTTCCTTTCTAAAAGCTATTTAGATGTGGCTGCTGATGAGAAAAAGCCCATCCTCAAGACCAGACAAAGAGTTCATTCGCTCCCTTTGTAAGGCTGATGTCATGGCATCTAAGTCTGCATGTCACCCTCTTCTTGTCTAAGTTCTTTCTGTCTAGAACTATAAAATCTCCATGTATTGCAGAAAGTATAGCTCAATTTGGGAAAAAATGAAGTATGAACTAATATTTGTGTATCTTTCCCCTACACACAAAAAAATGACAGTACACAAAAGCTTAAGTCTGGGTACATTTGAAATGAAGAGAGAATTGTGTTGTTAAAATGTCACAATTAAGTGCCCTAAAGGATTCTCCTGCTGAACCACACACAGTGGGGTGCAACCTTACATTTACTTCCAAGAGCTTTCATTTTCAGTTTTTGCTCTAGTTAGAAAAACAAGATACAGTTAGGCAAACTTAGCCACAAGTAACAAAACTTTGATATAAAAAGCATCATTGAAAATTGGAGGAAGAACATCATGGATGATGGCTTGAGTTATAAAAGCACTGACTCATTCTTTAGTACCGGACCTGGGTCTAGTCTGGAAAGGTAATCCACAGAACCTCACAGAAAAATATGCTAGTTCTGTTATGTTATCTTACAGAGACTTGATCCCTGAATCAAACAGAGAAAAGACTCTCAAATCAAAATTTTAAAACAAAATCTTTTGAGAAGATGAGAAGACGTTGGATCTCATCCCAAGGTTGGGATTTGGAGAGACAGTAAGACACCTGCCTGATATATTGTGAACAGAGACAATGAAATTACTAAGGTTGCTGCTAGAACAGTCCATCCCCTTTTACTGATATCTCTGATTATATGCTTAACCAACTTCTTCTGCATGTTACAGCTTGTTGATACTACTAGGAGCCTTTTGGATGACTCCAAATTTAGGCTTTGGGATTCTATAACTCAGATGAGATAGCATCAGCAGAAAAATATTAATAATAGAAAATGGATCATTGTTTCGTTGAGAAGCTTTGAGTTTTGAAAGGAAAAACACTTTCACAAAGGGTACTTACTTCTAGTTCCCATTCAGTTTTGGTTCTGGCTCATGGTCCAACTGCAATGACTATCTGCAATATATGTACTGAAGGACTGGAGTGATTGACTACCCAACAAACTGCATATCACAGTCTACCTTTCCAATCTTCTCCCTCCACCACATGATCTTTGAGCTAGTGACACTGGCTTTCTTGAATTTCCTCAAATGTGGCAATGTATCTCCTAATCTCAGGTATTTTCATTACTGTGCCTCATTTCTGAATTACTCTTCTTCCTCTTCATATTCAGATAAATCCCAGATAAAAGTCTTTTCTACAAGAAGCCTTTCCTGTACTCCTTAATGCTAATCATTTCTCCTCTGGTGATTATATTTAATTTATCATGTGTCTCTAGTTTGCACATAGTTATTTGGCCGTTTTCTTTCTCCATAAACTGTCAACTTCTTGAGGGCAAATATTGGTTTTTTGGGGTCTTTTTGCCTTACTATATATCTCCAGCATTTAGCTGGCTCATAGTAATTCTTTTAAAAGTGGGACTGATGACTGGCATACCTTTCAAGAACATGGGGTCACTTGTGTATTGCAAAGTGATATTATTATAGGACTCAATGGGGGTTTCAGAAATTATAGTCAATAAGAAATAATTTCCCCCTAGAATTCTGATTACTATAGGGACTTCTTTCTTTATTAAAGAAGATTGCACTTGTTCAATAACTTATATGTCTGGAGCACTGAGAGAAAGGAAGAGAGAGGAAGGGAGAGAGGGGAGGAAAGAAGGAAGGAGAAAGGAAATAGTTTTCATTCTGCTGAAAAGAAGCCACATGAAACCAAATATATATAGCACAAAGTATTCTGACTCTTCTCTGTCCTTCAGAATCCTTATATTCTTCAAGACTCGGTTCATATACAAAAAGTGGGAAGTGAAGGAAGCAAATGAAGAATCAGGGGGAAAATGTTCTCAAGAAATTTTATGAAGGAGAGAAGACATAATAAGAATGGTGAGACATCAGAAAAGACATCATGGAGGGGGTTCTATGTCAAACTGAATTTTAAAGGAATGTAAGGACTCTAAAAAACAGAGATTAGTAATTACAATCTAAGCAGAGGGGACATTTTTTTACAAAATCATAGAAGCAGAAGACTCTCAAATTAAGGAAACAGCTAGAAAGTTCATGTAGCTTGCACTTCCAGGATGTAAAGGGGAATAATGTGAAATAATTAGAAAGATAAATAATTCGTTATTGTAGGTAAAGCACTTTGTAAACATTAAAACACTATATATCTAGGATAATGATGATACTAATAAAAAGACTCAAATTCCAGGCTAAGGAGTATATTTTTCCTAAATATGATAGATAGTCATTGAAGATATTTGAGCAAAGGAGAGGCCTGATTATATCTTGGATTTAGAAAGATAATCTTGGCATGTGTGTATGAAATGTATCAAAAAAATAAGAGAATAGGAAAAGAGAAACCAATTATGGTCCCATTATTATAGACCATGCAAGATTTTATGAGGGCCTGATTATAGTTTATTGGAATAAGTAGCATTGATGAACTGGAAGATGATACCCACTGATACCTCTCAGTATGAGTTCAGAGATAGTAGTAGAAGAAAAAACTATGAGCTAGTTAATTATTGGACTCTAGAAAAAGTAAGGAAAGTGGAAATAGAATTTTATAACATGGATATGTACAAGATAGTGTAGATGGATGGAAATAAATGAATGAACTTTGAGGAAGAAAGTTTGTATAATGATGGTGTTGAGGAGTCTGGAAATGGTTGTAGGAATCAAGGAATCAGCTGTATACAGATAATCACTCTGTCCACTAATGACTAAACCATAATATGATTCACTTTTGCCCTTTAATTTCTCCTAACATGTCTGTTGATCATATTGAACACCTTGGTATTGTTATCATTTACTGAGATTTTGGTCACCCCCTTGAAACAATCCATTTTGTTTTCAGATATCAATAGAGACAATTTTTACTAAGGATAGAAATTTGCTAATTAAGGGAACCAGTTATCATTATTGTCAGAGATGAAGGCCACAAGGATATTAAAACCAACTGTTTCAACTCATTCCAAGGGTCACACCTGAGGGTGAGCAGAGTAAGACAAAACGGCAGAATGGAAATATACAATAGTAGTAAGTCTGATTCTATGGTTCTAACTTGGCTGGTTGCAGTAATGTACTCTAGATTCACCATTCTTTAATTGTTTCACTCTGGTGAATATAACTCAATCAGGAAGAAATAGAGCTGAGATCCAAACTAGGTCTTCTAATTTCAAGATTAGTGCTGCGTGCCTTCTTAGAGAAGCTTCCTATGCCCTTAAATATGTGATCCAGGGACAGAGAGACAATGACATCCAGTTTATTTCTATTATTTCCCTCTATTTTATGGACAGAAAATTAACTTTCAATGGACTGGGAACAAACTCTAGTCTCAAACTCACTGAGTTCTCCCCATATCAGTCACTTCAAGGACAACAGATTGGTTTTCACATAGTAAAAGTATCCTGATGGTGGAAGCAAAATGTTGATGGTGAAAGGAAGATCTGCCTTTTCAGTAAAGACACTCTGAGAAGCACATCAAAGAACAGCCCAGATATAATGTCATGAAGAAACTTCATGAATATATATTAAATTTTTAAGTAGACAAGAAAGAAGAAATTTTTATTACGTCAAGGATTTAATGAAAATCTTCCTCTTGGAAAAGAAGTAGTTGCTCTCTGATTCTTGAAGAAAAGAATGATCACCCAGTGGTCACTGAGCAAGAGAAAGCTCCTGGGAAAAGGATAACAATTCATGGGGACTTAAAATTCAGTGGTTATATGAAGCATGAAAGCTTCATGAAATCTGACCCTTACTTAAGAATCATTCTTTATGTATTTGTGTTTATATGTGCCCATTTATTGGCATGTACATTACAAGAAGTAAATGGCTCCCAAATCTAACCCCAAGCCTTCTCTTCAATTCCAGTCTTACTTCTCCAAGTACCCAATCGATGTCTAAAACCAGATTCTCAGTGGCATCTCAAATATAACATAACTCAAACTAAACTCACCATCTATCTTCCTGGACATCCTCTTCTTCTCCTTACCTTACAGACTAGTTATCCACCTTCATAGTTCTGGATTAGTCAAGAATTCTTGTCTCACTGTTGTTCCACATTTTGACTCAGTTGTCAAGTCATGTGAATGCTGCCTCTGCAGCATTACTCATATCTATCCCTTCCACATGAAAAGTTCCCTGTAGGAACTTTCCCAGATTGTCTCTTAAGTCCTCTATGACCCCCTCATTCCACTGTAGATGATGGCCTTACCTCCTATTTTACTAAGAAAATTAAGATAATCTATCAAGTTTCCTCATCTTCCCTCTACTATACCTCAAAGTTCTTTCATTTTCAACCCCTCTCTGAGAAAAAATAACACTTTTCTGTGTAAAGGACACATTGTCTGCTTATACCCTTAATCCCATCCTCCTCTTTTTTTTCTTGGATCTTGCCCTCTCAATTTTTTTTCTCTTATTTTCACTCTTGATATTTACTGGTGCTTTTTCTGGTACTTAGAAACATACTCAGCTCTCCCATATCCTAAGAAACTTTTGCTTGCCCTGGCCATCTCCTTAAGCTACTCTCTATTATCTCCTTTTCACTCCTCAGTTCCAAGAATCTATATTCATTCTTTTCTTTCTAGTACATACCCCAAAATGCTTACAATAAATTTCTGACCCCAATATTTTTCCTAACTTACTGATGATGTCTTAACTGCTGAATACAATGCCTTTTCTCCCCCCAAAAAACCTTAATAAATGCTTGTTGCCTAGCCGTACCTATGTCTTCCTTTTCCTAAATCTCTGTGCAGCTGTAATTTGGCTCCAACCCACTTTCC
This sequence comes from Antechinus flavipes, assembly GCF_016432865.1. Classification (NCBI taxonomy): domain Eukaryota; kingdom Metazoa; phylum Chordata; class Mammalia; order Dasyuromorphia; family Dasyuridae; genus Antechinus; species Antechinus flavipes. The sequence continues at coordinate 23,196,209 of NC_067398.1, forward strand.
ACATCTTTTTCACATGACTCCCTCTCAGGTACCCCACCTTCTAATCAAACTGATCTACTTTCTCCTCCTCTTCTGCAACATCCCATCTCAGCTTTTTAGATCTTTGTGCAAGCTTTTCCCTGTACTAGAATGTTCACTTCCTCCTATCTTGTCTCTTGGAATCCCTATCATCTTTCAAGGAGCTGCTCAGGAGCTTCATTCTATGCAAAGCATTTCTTAATACCTAAGGTGTCAGTTCTCTCCTTATCACTGGGCAAAAATTATTATCTCTATCTTGTTCATCTATACCTCTCTGTGTACATACTACATCATCCTACACACACACACACACACACACACACACACACACACACACCAGAATTCACTTTACTAATATAGTATGTTCATTTTTGTCTTTGAAGGATCCTGTTCTTGCCTGATGCCTTGAGCATGGGTGGTATTGAATTAATACTTAATAAATGTGGTAGTGGGTTAAAATAAAAAGATTTCAAACCACAGCAATTTCTAATAGAGGTAAAAAGTTGAAGATGGGTCTCCTAATTACAGAGTGACAGTACCTTAGAAATGCAAGAGACCACAAAGATCATTTGACAGCTAAATTGAAATTTCTGCCAGCCATGATGCATATAGCTATAATAACTGACACTCAGCAGGGTAAGGCTGATAGATTTCTTGAATTCAGAAGTTCTAAGATGCAGGAAGGGGTGTCTGAACAAAGTTCTGAACCAATATGGTGAGCTCCCACCCTCTAGGGGCTACCAGACTGCCTAAGGAAGATTGAACCAGTCCAAGTTATATTATCAACATGTCTTGCCATGTCAATCCTTCTTATTTATGTATGTCTTTATTCTTGTAAAAAGCCAAATGTTTGTATAGAAGCCATATATGAGTACACTTGGGGAAATTATCAGCTTCCCTGAGTTTGATCGGAAATAAATAATATTCAGGAGAAAATTTCTCCTGGCTTAATATTCATACTTAAACACCATAAGTATGATTGCTCATTCCATTCTTTGTGGCATCTGTTCTGCTTCTCTACAGGCACTTGATATCTAGAAAGCTTTTAAATAGTAAAAAATTGGCTTATAAGACTTATTTTTCCCCCTAGCAATGGAGATTTCTGAGTCCTGAGCCCATTCCAAGTACAATAGCAGTTGTAAACCATTGTTTTTTTAGTTGATGGTCCTTGAATCATATGAAATCGACATTTGCGATGTATTTTGTACATGGTCAAGTCTCTCACCTTCAATATGAAACTTGCACTTGCATGTGGGAGTCTCTTCTCCAATAATGTTGCCAACAAAAGCACTCAAATGTACTGTAATTCCTTATAATAAATAACACAGCAAATAATTATAATAATAGTGATTAGCATTTATACAGTCTTTAAAGTTTACAAAGTACTTTCAAATAGTGTCTTATTTTGTTCTCGCAACAACCTTAGATATTGTCCCCATTTTAAAGATGAGGAAACTGAAATAGAGAGAGTTTTCGATGGTCACAAAGTTAAGGAGTGTCTGAGGCAGGATTTTAATTCAGATTTTCTTGACTGCAGATTGAGTGCTCTCTTCACCATATTACCTAGCAGCAATAAGTTTGAATTTCATGAACAAAAACATTTCTCCATTGGTCTTTCAAAGATCAAGATGTGGAAAGTGATAAAACAAGACAAATGAACCTGGAAGGAACAACCTGAGCAATGGATGAATTAATAGAATCATAAAAGTTCAAAATTGGAAAGAATATCAGTGGCCATTTATTTAGTCTGACTCATATGTGGAGATAATGTGGTACAATGAAGAGGCACTGGGAAGAGAGAAAGGAGAAATCATACTAGAGTCATCAGATTTGGACTTAAATCCCACTTCTGACACCAAATTGTGTGACGTTGGGCAAATCAGTTACTTTCTTTGGACCTGAGTTGCTTCCATTATAAAATAATGGAACTGGATTCTATGCCCTCTGAGATTCTTTCCTCAGTTGTTCCAATGGGAAATTGGACAAAATGGCTTTGGCAATCCCTTACTTTCTAGATCTATGAGCTTAGGAATGAGAATCTCCTCTATAACATACCAATAAATTAGATCTCTCAGGCAAAGATTTAGCCTGAAGAACTCTCTCTGGATTTAAATTCAATTCTTAAATGAGAAATCCATAAGCTATTGTTATTTTTTTTAAATATCAGACTATGAAATTAGCTCAGGGTGCCAAAAGAAGCTTAAATACATCTAAAATTAGCCGCTTGTACCAAGGATTGAGCACAAGCTTGGTGAGCTACCATCTGGTCAATGAAATCACTGGATAAGGTTCCTTTGTCTGTTCTACTCTTTTATCTTCATACAGGAAAACATACTGATTCATATTTTGAATTAGAAATTCCTTGGCTCTACAGATAAATTTTAAGGGTAAACACACCAATAAGCATTGTTGTAGGAACAACAGCTATATTGTATAGGCTACAATAGTTTCCCTTTAATGATACAAGAAGACTGTCCTCAAGACTTCATTGCCCCCTGTGTCTTTCTACAAGTCATTGATAAAAATATGAGATACAGCAAGACCAAACACAGATCACTGAGATATTGCACTGATGGTTTCCTCTCATTAAATCTGTAACAACTACATCTGGAAATTGACTCTCCAACCACTTCTAAATCCAATTCTTCTTCTCCATCCACAAGTCATATGAAGTTATAAATCAAAATTTAGAATTGGTTTTGTTGACATCTAGATAAACTATACTCATATCACTGTCCTTAATGGCTGATTTTTTAAGGAAATGCAAGCTTTGTCTGTTATGATATATCTAGATTTCATGAAGCCATGTGACCCCAAGATTTGACTCTTCCCTGTCTTTCTTTCTTTATGATTGCTGATCATCTCATTAATTCTGTGTTCTAGGATTTCTTCAGAAATCGAAACCAAATTCATTGGCCATAGTTTGTGGTCTCCATTCTCTTCCCTCTTTTGACGATAGAGGGAAATTTTACCCTCTTGGAATCATATATAATCTTTCCTGTTTCCCATGATTGTTCAAACATTACATCTGTTGGTTCCTTTAGGATCTAAGGTTATAGTTCATCTGGAACAGGTGATTTAAATTTGTCAAGGGGCTTCCTTAGTATCTTCTTATTTATCTTAGGTATCAAGTCCCTGTTAGATAGATTTTTTTTTTGATGGAATACTATTAGGCAATAAGAAATAATGAGCAGGAAGGTTTCTGAAAAACCTGGAAAGACATGTGAAGTCACACACAGCACAATGAGAAGAGCCAGAAGATCACTATCCATTGTAATAGCAATAATGTAAGGATGATCTTATATCATTAAAGACTTAGCTACACTGACCAAAATAATTTCAGAGGTCTCATGATGAAAAATGCTGTCCACCTCCAAAGAGAAGTAATGAACTCTGAGTGCAGACTCAGACTTTTTTCACTTTCTTTGTTCCTAACTTTTTATTGTTGGATTTTTTTTTTTTTTGCAACATAGCCACTATGAATATGTGTTCTGCATGACTTCGCATATATAATTTTTAAAAGTGGGATGATAAATCACATTATTGCTAACCTCATGGGGCTATTGAGAGGATCAAATAAATGCATATAAAGTGATTTGAAGATCTTTAAAATTAAAAAAAAATCTCCATCCAATCTGCTACTCTCTAATAATATCCTTTCCTGCACTTTTGGGACTATTGGCTATAAATATGCTACTAAATAATCTCATTGTTTGAAGTCCAAAGACTTGAGTTCCAGAACCATTCCCAGGTTTCAGTTTTTTCATCTGTAGAATGAGGGGATTGCGCTACATGGTCCTTAACAACCTTGAAACTCAGACCTTGAATTCTATTATGATGAAAGTTCACCTTTTAGCTCTAGCCCTGAGATCCAATAAAAAATAATCAAAAAGAAGTTAGTGAGATGTCATGGAACTCCTACAGTGCCTCCATTATGCTCTCATCTATTGGCCATAAATTGAACAAAATAAATCTCTATTGGAGAACTCATTTCAGTGGGGAAAAGGACTATCCTCCTACGTTTTAAAACCTTGGCAGCAAGCTGAGAGCCTAACATTAGACTCACTCTGTCTGTTTCTCCTATTGTCTCAGAGCACAGTTCTGCCAACTGCTAATTGATAAGGCTGATTCTTCAGTCCCCAGCATTCTTTATTAACCTTTTTTTCCTACTCTGATGCACTTCCTTCAATGGTAAAATGACTTTTAGGTACTTGAAGCCTGTGATTTTTCATGAAACCATATCCTCATAACTTTCTCACATGTTTCAAGTCAGAATCATTGGGTAGCAAAGAGAGGGAGAATGGATACACAATATTTGACCAAGTAACAGACTTCGACCTCATGGTAGTGAGTGGTACATTAGTACTTCTGAGATAATAAAAAGGACAAGTTTTCTAATATTTTGGGTGTATCCATTAACAAGGAATTATGGGAAAATATGTATCAAAACCCCACAGAGTGAGAAGTCATGGCTGTTGAAATCTGAGTAAATATATAGATTACCCTCATTGAAGAAATCAATGAAAGGAGGCATTTTGCTCATACCTGGTAGCATATATGATAGAACATTTTTCCAGATTTTAGCTGAAAACTTCTATGAGTCCTCACATTTCTTAATCTTAAACTTTCCCTTGAAAATCAAATTCAATATGTATCGTCTCCTAATGCTGCTACGTATCACTGTTGATTGACTCTGCTTTTCTCACACTGAGCAGAAACTTCAGAAGAGTCTCTGAAAGCAATCAACCTCAAAAATTTTTTTTTCCATAAAGTATCTGGAACAAAAGTATTTCATTGCCAGCACTTAACCCAGATGGCAATCAGACTCTGCCTTACACAATTGACCCTTATTGTTTGCCAATTCTGGACAGAAAAAGACAGGAAGATAATAGAATTTCTCTCCAGAGCCTTGAGTATTTTTACTGATTTTTTTACCCATTGAATCTATTCTTTCTAATGACTCTCGGAGCTCTAGAAATCCCAATCATCCTGCCCTTGTCATTCTCCAGAGCATGACTCCACCAAAAATGTCAAGTTAATACACATTCTAGTCAGGTTTTAAATAACTGTGGCACCGTACTTAAGTTAGAGGGGGATGATGAATGCTTTAAGACTCCTTCCCATGTTGCTAAGAACACAATGCTTCCTTCCTCCCATTAGCACTGTGCTCTTTCCCCAGGCAGCTCCCTGTTGTGAAATTGATACTCTGTGCAGTACTCCTGTGTAACACCCATGTCTTAAGACTTCTACTTATTTCTTGTATTGATATGTTGCTTACTTTTGAAAAATATTTTTTAAATATAACACTCAATCTTCCCAAAGCACCCTAGAGTTAAAGTTCTATTTAATTAATCCAAGGTTTCCGTCTAGAGGGACAGTTCAGGCCTGAAGATTCTGGCTAAGGTGAGAAGGAATAGATTAAGGAATGATGAATTAAACAAGTTCTACTTTTCCCACTATGCATTGTTCCTGCTTTACTTCCAACTAATTTCTCATTTTGCTGTATCTACCATTTGGCAAACCACAAAATATATTGATTTCTTAAATATTCTAAATGTCAGGCATTATGCTAGGTTCTAGAACAGAGACAAAAGGGAAATAGTCCTTGTCTCCAGCTAGTTCATAGTCTATGGAATTAAATCTATAGAGTAAGTCTTCCCTCTGTTCTTCAGTAACAAATTTAGACCAGGAAGATAGGACATGGAAGAGAAGCTGTGGAATAAGCAGCTGGACCTTTCTCATTCTGTTCATCCTTTTGCAAGCTTATCTGGCTACTTCTCTAGTGATCTGAAGTCAGTGAGCTTTAATTTAGTAAAGCATCTTCCATAATCAAGGCCTTGTACACAATGCTAAAGAAAGACAGAGATTAATATGATGTGATTCTTACCCTCAAGGAGCTTTTAATCTAGTAGGCGTGCTCAAATCTAGGATGAAAAAACAGGATTAGTTTATATGATTGGTAACAGGTAAATATAAAGAAGTCCCTCCGTGTTGGCTGTCTTGCTCCAGGCTCTTCCCTGGATGACATTCTCTTTCTTCATGTCTTTTTTCAATCACTTTGTTGCTCTTAGCCCTATCATGGCAGCGCCCCCTCCCCCCCGCCAGGATCAAGGTAGAACAAAGCTTCTTGAATTTAGAGTCAGAAAGTCTGAGGAGCAGTTTATATTCACCACAGAAGAAAATAATTAACAGACATGAGCAGTTAACTTAAGCCTTGGATATGGTAATACCATTCTGGAATCTTCTGAAGGAATGGGTGTAGTCAATTGAGTACATGTTGCACTTTTCCCACAATAGGTCTTTAATAAGATTAAATTAATTGTCTCTCTTTTTATGCATTTTTTAACAAGGGAAATAGCAAAAATATCCCATGGAATAATAATAACTGGCATCTGTATAGGGCTTTAAAGTTTGACAAGTACTTATCTTGCTTGAGTGTCTCAACAACTCTGAAAAGAAGGTTCCACGGTTATTATTTTCCCAGTCCTCTAGTTGAGAAATCTAAAGCTAGAAAGTTTAAGTGTCTTGCTCATGGTCATGTCGCCAAATAAGCATCAGAGGGGGAAGATGAACTCAGGTGTCCTAAATCTATCTTGACAGGGCAGTTAAGTGTCCCAGTAGATGAAGCATATGGAATCAGGAAGATTCATCTTTCTGAGTTCAAATCCAGCAATAAACATGTTAGAACATGCTGTGTGAGCCTTGGCAAGTCACTTAACCCTGTTTGCCTCAATTTTCTTATCTGCAAAAGGATCTGTAGAAGATAATGGCAAATGACCAAGATAATACCAAATGTGGTCACAAAGAGTTGAAATGACTGAATAACAACAAAATCATTCCATGAAATAAAAGATTTTTGACCAATTAAATTAATCCTTAAAAACTTTTTGAATAGTTTTAAATATACCTCTAAAACATTATCATGGACTTTGTGATTACTTCATTTAAAAAAAAAACTGATATAATGAAAATACCACACACAATGAGCCACATTTCTTTTCTGAGAAGCCTGCTTCATGTGACTCCCTGGGCACAAAGTGGTGGGAGAAGGAAGCACAGCAGAATGAGGGGGCTGAAGAAATGATACACAGGTGGAAGTGTAAGGAGACAAACCAGACTGCCCAGAGATGCTGCTGCCATGCTGCGTTACAGGGACCAGTCACAGGTGAGACACAGCAGGCAGTTTGCATCAGGACTCCATCTAAGATACAGTTACAATATTTAAGGAAAGTAGACAGAAGGAAAGCTGTTGGTGTGCAATGTGTGGAGATCAACCACATTATTTGGCAGATTGCAGAATGTGGGTGAGGAAGAAAATCCACATCTCCAGTGGCCTCCAGGACATCTCCATTTGTAAGCTCTACCAGCACTCCAAACACAGCATGTCCAAAATATGTTTATTTAAACTTTCTTCCTGTACTTCATAGTCTTTCTGAGTCACCCTGGCACCCATGTTTGAAATAGTTATATTCTTGTTCATTTTTTTTTCCTTCTGTATCCCTTAATTCCAATCAATTAGCAAGTCCTAGTATTCTCTCCATGATTATGACTCATACCCAACTCTTCTTGGTTTCTGATACACTCACCTATAATAGGACCACATTTCTAGAATATTCTCATAGTCTTCTAAAAATCTTCCTGCTTCCATTCTCTTCTCTCCTTTAAAAGGCTGGCAAAACAATTTTCTGAATACATAACTGCCCATGTCATTCGTCTGTCAAAATTCTTGATATGGCTTCTTCACAAAATTAATATTCTTTTACTGACTATTCAACCCCACCCCAAATTCACATGTCTTCTTCCAATTTCCATGACATTAAACTGTAGGTAAATTGGATTACTCTTCCTATTTCTTACATGCATCCTATACCTTCCTGCCTCTATGTCTTTGATCAGACTGTGCCCAGAATGGCTTCCTTTACCTTCTTCATCCCTTGAAATTTTACACATTTTAAATTCCAGCTACCCCCTCTGTTAAACTTTTTCTAATCCCTCTAATCTACAGATTAATTAATAATCCCAATCTTTCCCATTCCTTCTTTTCTCCCTCAACACACACACACACACCAGAAAATTTATATATAACATTTTGTTTTCTATATCTCATAATATAAAGCAGCATTAGTATTGGAGCTAATAGACTTGGGTTCGGGATCTACTCTCATATTCACTAGCTGTATGAACCTGGGCAAATCACTTAAGCTTCTTTGAGTTTCAATTTTCTTGTATGTAAAATAGGAATAAAAATATTGTTACTTTCTACCTCAAAGGATTGTTAGGAGAAAACTGGTTTGAGCATGATATAGTTGAGGGCTATTTTTGGAATTCTGTTTCTTTATCATGTACATAGATACTATTAGACCCTGAGATACAAAAAAGGAACCACATTTCATTTGAAATTCACAATTTCTTTGAGTCTATCGTGATGGTTCCCACATAGTAGCCACTAATTACATTTCTTTTAAAATGATTATAAACTTAACAATCAACAAAAATATTCAAAAGAATGTGCAAAACAAAGGATAAAATCTTAGCCAAAAATATATTCTTTCCCAAGACAGGATCAAACAGGTCAATGAATAACAAACACGCAAAGATTCTTGTTTCCTATCATCTACTAGATCTGTAGGAAGCTTTGCTGTTGGTCCTGTTTTCTTTTCTTCTTAAAAAAAAATCATTATAGCCCGTGAGAATTCATTGTGAGTTCCACTGTGTTGTTGTTGATTTTCAATTATGTCTGACTTTTCATGATCCTATTTGGGATTTTACTGGCGAAAATTACTGAAGTGGTTTGTCATTTTCCTTCTCCTACTCATTTTACAGATGAGGAAATTGAGGCAAACAGGATTAAGTAACTTATCCAGAGCTAGTAAATATTTGAGGCTGAATTTGAACTCAGATCTTTCTGACACTCTATCTACTATATCATCTAATTCCCTACTGATTTTGTGTCATATCACCTTCTACTGGTTTACCTGTATAGTACTTTGTGTATTTCATATTTATTAGCTTTTATTGGCATGATAATTTTTGCTCATTTATTTCAATTGTGTCCAACTCTTTATGTTCCCATTTTCGGTTTTCTTGTTACCAGATACTGATTTGCCATTTCCTTCTCCAACTCATTTTGCAGATGAGGAAACTGAGGTAAACAGAATTAGTTGACTTATCCAAGATCACACAGATAGACTTTAGGTCTTCCTGACTCCAGGTTCAATGTTCTATCCACTGCACCATCTAGCTTCTCTAGTAGGATAATATTGTTACATTGATATGAAACCATACTGTGATTTCATATAGGAAGTTTTTGGTCTATACTGACATGGCATATTAGAAAGAGAATGTTTGAAAACAGGAAGATCTAGACTTATGAAGTATTAATACTTCATTAATATACAATGATTTGTTAAGACATTGTCCATTTATTAGGTATGTAGATCATTTCCATTTTATTTTATCACTACTGTAGAATGAATTGAGGAAAAAGTCTGGTAAGATTGTAGTTATTAGCGGGTAGCTTGGACTCAAAAGTTTGAGTCTTGGATATGTCCATATGTGATTTTTAATATGCTCTCCTGGAGGCCCTTTTTGAAGAATAGCAGTAAAGTTGTGGTGATTGTCTCCCCGAGGCATTCTTTGTGTTTGTTGTTGTGCTATTTGAGAATCAATAAATCTGTACCTAGAGAGGATGAGCATTGATGATAAGGCACAAACAAGGAAGGATCACAGACTTGAAACTGGAAGGGACTTTGTCAACTCTTTCATTTTACAGCTAAAGATACAGAGGCTGAGGTTAATTGACTTGCTTAACATGACCCAGTTGGATTTTGAACTCTGATCTTCTGACTTCATCAGCAGCCTTTCAATCACTTGGAGCCAAAGCAGCATCCTGTCAGCTCCTCTACTTTAGAGTCAGAGGCTAGTGGATATGACACTGCACTTGGAATTAAGAACTGGTTTATTCACTTCACACTAAGCTGCCTAGATGTCTGAGAGCAAGAAGTTTGACTTTTATCAGATCAAATGTCCTTATTTACAAAAGAAGGATAATAGTTGACATAGGAGATACCTTGGAGAGTCATTATGTAGCTAACATAAGAAAATGCCCAGCAAATAGGTAAAATCCTCTACAAATAAATGTCCAATATAATTGTTGTCATTTTTGTAAGAGAAACATTAATATCAGAAATCTCAAGATCCTGACCATAAAACAAAAGTCTGAAACATCTCAGTTCCAGCATTACCACCAGCTACTTATGTAATTTTGGCAATTTATTTCATTCCCTTGGGTCTTTCATTTTATTCATTATAAAATGATAGCACTGGACTGAATCAGGTATTCATTGGAGCTTACAAACTTTTAAAAATATTTGTGTCACCGTATTTCTACATAATTATTTTTCTTTGTGTTCCAAAATATTTTTAAATATTTAAAAAACATTAATCTGAGGAGTTCAAAGGCTTCACCAGATGGTCCAAAGGGCCTAGGCTGCCAAAAAAAAGTAAGTGATCTAAGTGGATTAAGTAGACTAAGTGATCTACAAGTCATTTTCCAATGCTAAAGACTAAGATTTTTAGGATATATTTTAAGTCTACAGTTTGAATGAATAAAGAAAAATCTGTTTTTCCTTTCTCCTCAATCCTCAAAATTTCTCCAACTCTAAGTGGGGTAGTTTGCCATCAAGGGTTGCTACCATTTTGACAAGAGCCTAAGATCTCTCCTACTCCATATGCTTAAAGAAATCATTGAGGCACAAGGCAATAGGAATAAGATTTCCTTGTCCTTTTTTTTTCATTCCTTGTCTTTTTTATTTTCAGAAAAATATTACATGAAGGTCAATGTACTATAGAAAAAGTCACCATTTGTAGTTATTCTCTCAATATATTCATCATGGCCATGATAAAGGTTGAGGCTTTTTTTAAAATTTTTAATTGAGAATTCAACAATCATCATCAACAAAAAATGAACACTTCAACACACAAATTAGAATACAATAGAGGCTTATAAATGAAACAACTTCTATCCAAAAATATTGTCTTTTGTATATATTAATTTTAACTGGATAGCAGCAAAATTGCTGTTTGTTTCCCCTTCTGAACTTTGTGCATTTAAATCCACATTGTGGATTTATTCGTGCCATTTTCTCTTTTGTGCTCTTTTCTGTTACTACATTACCCAGACCCCAGATTCCTTCTCTTGTAATAAAAAAAAAGCCAAGTAAAACAAATTAACACATTATCAATGTATACACATTTATATCTCAGTTTATATCTCTTGTTCATCACCTCTCTTCCCCCAAGTGGGAGAGATGCTTTATTATTCATCTTTTGAAATTATCAATGTTTACTATGGGTCACTGTGTTGATCAAGGAACAAAAAAGTTACAGAAAATTTTGTATCTAGTCGCTATAAGGGGTATAGATATCCTGTATTCCTATTCCTTGTAAAGTCACAGGATAGTCAAAATGGACAAAAATATGAAACTTATGGCCTCAAGGAGATGAGAATTTGACTATTTCTTAGAGATGAATCATCTTCCTGTTGAAAAATGGGAGCATTTTAAAGTCTTTCCCCTTTTTTCTATTAGGTGTTCACACCAAGATAAATTAATGCATTGTTACTTCTACACACAACTTTTTGTGTCTCAAATAACACTGCTCTTCTTGCATCTGAAAGGCTGCCAACATGAAAAGAACATTTCCTTCTAATTTCTGACAAGGATTGCCACAGGCAATAAGTTTTTCCAGCTCACACTGCTGGTTTGATTGTACTTCTCAGCTTATTACTGCAAACTCTTTCTAGGTCTAAAATGATAGAGAAAGTTGGCCACACTCTATGGGAAGAAATAATGGATCGGGAGAGATGAGGGGGGAGAAAGGATAAAGCAGAGATGAAAGGAATCAGAATGAAGATCCATTTTAACAACAGTTGAGGATAAGGTCAGATCATTGCTGTCCATGGTGCTGGACTTTTTTAAATGTTCAGGAGACTGACTTTCATGTAGTTATAAAAGAAGGCAAGTTTTCTTTTCCTTTTCTTTTTTTTTAAATATCAGACTAAAGATTGCTAGCAAATACATTGATTCCCAATTTAGCCCTTTGTTTATGTCCCTACATTACATTGACATTAAAAATATAGTTACCATTTTCTAGAGATACAGGGGAAACAGGGGAGCTAAAAGGCTCATAAATGTAAGGGAGCTATAAAAGTCATATAAACATAAGATCACAGATATGGGACTGGAGCTGACATTAAATGTCCTTTAATCCAACTTTTTAAAAAAATATATAATAAATAAAACACAGACTTGCAATAAGGTCACACAGATAGGAAGTGGAAGAACAACTTTTCTAATGCTAAATTCAGTAATCTTTCCCCTTGTTTTTTAGTCATCCATGGGATTTTCTTGGCAAAGATACTAGATCAGTTTGCCATTTCCTTCTCTAACATATCAAGGCAAACAGAAGGTAAATGAGTTCCCCAGTGTCACACAGTTAATATGTCTAAGGCTGGGATTTGAAGTCAGTTCTCCCAATCCACAGAGCCAAATACCTGAGTTTTATCTTTAATCATGATAATCATCTTAACTAATCATTTTCATTTACAGATAAAGATGCTGAGATTAATGGAGGTGAGATAATTTGCCTGAAAATGGCAGCAATTTATAAAGCTCATCTTTAAGTCCTGGAATTTAGCTCCAAATATAGAAATTAAAGTTGAACTTGACAGTGAATAAATGTTTGCACTTGGAATCAGAAAGTCCTGAATTCAAATACTTTGATACTTCACCACATGGGGGATCATAAATATATCCTTTAACTACTTTCAAACTCACTTTCCTCACCTGTAAAATGCCGATAAAGATACCTTTCGCATGTATCTCATAGAATTGCTTTGTACTTAAAATTAAATAACATATATAAAGTATTTGACAATTCTTAATGCCCAAACAAGTGCTGGTTTATTATGAAAGGATTAAAAAGATAGAACCTAGTTGGAGTAAGGATATAAGAAGTTTATATGTGATGAAGAAGAAAAGAAAAGAAGCAAGGATGTTTTTAAAATTTGCTACGTTAGAAAAAATGCCACACATGCTTATTTTATGATATAGTTACTCATAGGCATTATGGTGAAGGCTCAAGAAGGCCAGTTATTCAGAGGTGGCATAATTTTTAGACATTACCTAAAATGCCTCAATGTCCTGTCATGGTTTTGCCTGGAGACCACAAATAGGGATCTACAGTTAATCTTCCCTACCCCTAGTTAATTCAGTTGGATGGTGGAGATTAGTGAATTAGTCTGACATCAGGGCAGTACAGTAGAATGTTAACTTTAGTGTTAGGATTCAATTAAAACCTTATTTTTCAAGGCTCTGATCAAATGCTACCTTATCCATGAAACCTACTGTAAGTCCCTCAACAAAGTAGATAAGAATGACTAGTATTTATCTAATACTTTAATATTTGTAAAGCATTTTATAAACTTCACTTCATTTTATCCTTACAATAACCTTGGGAGGTAGGTATTATTAGCTACATTTTATGGGGGAGAAAACTGAGCCAGACAGAGGTTAATTTACCAGCTAGTAAAAATCCATATAGCTGTTCAAATCCATGTACAGATAAATTTGAATTCAATTCCTTCTGATTTTAGGACCAACATTCTACCCATTGTATCACTTCATTGCCTAGGTATTTTTCCCTCTTCTAGATTCCCTTAGCAATTTGCACTCTTCTCATTCTATGACCTAAATGTAAATTTGAGGGCAGGAAGAATTCCATTTTTGTCTTATATCCCCAGCACCAAGGGTATACACAGTAATTGTACATGTCTTATCTTTTCTTCTTGACTTTAAGCTCTCTGAGGGCAGGGCCCGTGTCTTATTCTTCTTTTCCTTTTCCCTTTCCTTTTTTTTTTTTTTCCTCTGAATCAATTGGGTTAAAATGACTTGTTCAGGATCAAACAGCTAGCAAATGTTAAGTGTCTGAGCTTAGATTTCAGCTTCAGGCTCTTCTGACTTCAGAGCTGGTACTCTGTCCATTGTGCAATATAATTGCCCCTTTTTCCTTCTTTTCATCTTTACAATTCCAGGTCCAAGGCTTTCATAGAAGAGATATTTAACAAATATTTGCTGTTGTTTTCCATCCCTCAGTTCTCCCTTCAGTAAAATGAAAGAATTCAACTAATTCTAAAGTCAATTCTAGTTCTAAATCTCTGCGCCTATGACACCAAAAAAAAAAAATCAAATTAAATATTTATTGAGCACCTACTATACTGATAGAACATTAAAGATCTAGATTCATGTAAATCATAAATCAAAAAAATCATTATTCATTTTATTAAAAAAAGAACTGCTTAGCATTCCTTTAAATGGTTTCACTTATAAGAATATAATTTACATGCAACTTTTCAAAAATATAGGCAGTTAAATGGTACTGTATACAGAATGCCATTCATGGAGTTGGGAAAACTCATCTTCATGGGTTCAAATCTGGCTTCAGACATTTACTAACTCTGTGACCCTAAGAAAGTCACTTAAGTTTCTTTGCCTCAATTTCCTCACCTGTAAAATGAGCTGGAAAAGGAAATGTCAAGCCTCTCTAGTATCTATGCCAAGAAAACCCAAATGGAGTCAATGAGAGTTGAAAACTGAACAACTTGAAGAGAACAAAGCTTTGACCTAAGGTGAGGTCCATCCCTATGTGAATGACAGTCACACAGACTAATAACCAGTTGTGCTCTTGCTCTGCTAAGTTCAAAGTAAAAGTAGAAGGACTTGAGCTACAGTTACATTGAGCCTGAGATTCAACCTTAAACCTTCAGATAGTAAAAGTAGTCAGAAATGGTTTAAAGAACATTAAGGGTATCTTTCTTTACAAATACCAAAAATAAAATGGTTTGGAATCTATCCAAGATAAAATAAATAAATATAAATAAAATATAAATGCAAAAAGCAAAGGAAAAACCTAGCTGTAGCATAATCTGATGGCAAATTTTTAACCAGTTAAGGCTTATTGAAATGGACTTATATAGAAGTGTTGTATTTTACTTGAGACATAAATATAACTTATTCAGGAAGGTATTCAAATTGTATTAATGAAAGAGACTACCAGTTGGTAAGTCAGACCATGCTCAGCTTTAGATTTCATTGAATCTACATTTCAGTTCAGTTCCATTCAGCATGAGAGGGAGGAGACAAAATGTATAAATGAATAAATATAAAATATGAACACATTTAAATAAAAAACTTGTGTATATGCTGATGAAATATATTAAGATAAAGAAATATATTACATGAATATACATATATATATCGCAGACAGATTGAGAAATTTAGAGATAGAGGAGGGGGGTAAATACAGAGCATGGCTTAGTGGACATAGAGCTGCCTAAGAATCAGGAAGACCTGGTTCAAGTCCTGTCCCTGACACATATTAGTTGTGTAACCCTAGCCAACTCACTTTTAACCTTCCAGTGCCTCAAGCAACTCTCCAAGATTTTAATTTGCAGAGCACATGCCAACCTTTGGTAAAGGAAGCTTCTTCCTGGGGACTCCCAACATTGGTGAAATAACAAGTCTGATCCAAAATACATACATATGTATACATACACACATATATTGATAGATAGATATAGATATAGCTATCCATATTAAAAAAAACTGGATTTGAATTGGATTTAGATACTAGATATATAATTATAGACATCTCTAGGATTCAATTTCCTCACCTATAAAACGAGAGGGTTAAGAATCAAGTACCTTTTAGCCTTAAATCTATGATCCTATATATTTTTTGTCCAGACCTATATGTACACATATATGTATGTGCACATACATACACAGTGCATAAATATTCTCTCTCTCTCTCTCTCTCTCTCTCTCCCTCTGTCTCTCTCTGTCTCTCACTCCCTCCCTCCCCCCTTTCTCTTTCTCTCTCTCCCACAATTTTTCTTCTCCCCACTCCCCAAATGTGTCTGTGTCTATGTCTATGTCTTTGTCCATGTGTGGGTGTGGGTGTCTCTGTGCATATAATTATATCCACAAGTCATTTCAGTACGAGTAAACACTAACAACTCAGAGAATCAGGAAAAGTTGACACTGAAGATGTGCCTTAAAGGAAAGTGAAATGCTAAGAGCCTGAGGTAAGGAAAGAGAGGATTCAGGACACAGATGACTGGCTATGAAAAGGCAGTGAGGCAAGAAGCAGAATGGTCTGTATGGAGACAACCAGCAGACTGGTTCGACTAAAGCATAGAATGCATGGAGGAGAGTAGCTTGAAAAAAGAAAAGGTTAATAAAAAGCTATTTTATTGAGAATTAAACATCAAAGTCAGGGTTTTATATTAAATTCAGGGGTAATAAGAAGTCACTGAAAATCTTTGAGCATGGTGGTGATGGTGCTTTATGAATATCAATTTAACATCTATGTGGAGAATCCATGGAAGCCTTGGAGAGTCAGGGAACAAATGTGAATAAAATACAAATTTCATCTATCCAATTGGGGGGGGTTACTAATCAGGGGGATTTTTAAGCTATTTGTGTGAAAGGCTCTTTCCTCAAACATATTACCACCTTAAACACTAGGACATCTGTTGTTTTGGCTTCATTGCTTGCTCTTTTCGCATCACTCAAAAAATCAGAATTCTGTAGCTTGTGGACGCATATTTTGGGATCCTGTGTTAGGTCTTGTCATTCATCAGGCATTGATTTCTTGCTAATATGTAATGAATGCACAGCAGAATGTGCGAGGGTATTTTTGTAAATAAATTAAACTTGTCTGTCATGTTCACAAGTTCAAGTTCCCCAAGTGAGCCACAGCCATGCACCAATTTCCTGTAACAGCCAAACTTCTGGAGACGTGCAGAGTTATAGCATTTGAGCATAGTGTTCTCTCCCACCAGAAAGGCAGCATAGGACAGAGAGTGGAGACCTGAATGCAGAGTAAGAAAAATCTGAATTCAAGTCCTAATTTCTGACAGATAACAAAAGTATGATCCTAGGTAAGTCATCTATTGACTCAATGCCCCCAGATGGCTCTCTAAGACTGGAAGTTGTTCATTGCTAGTAGGGGAGGGGGGGTGTTCACAAAGAGCTCCCTACTCTGATGAAATCAGACATCCAGTAAGTTTTATTATCCCCCACTTTACAGATGAAGAAATTGATCCACAATGAAGTGATGTGCCTATATTTACACAACTAGTCAACATAAAAAACAGAATTTAAACCCAGCCCAGGTTCCATAAAGTTCCACCTGATATCCAGTGAAGAAGAGTATCATTGATCACAGGATCACACAGGATCACTGATCACAGGATCATTGATTTTAAGGTAGAAGTAATGTTAGTAGTTGTCTAGTCCAGCTCCCTCCTTCCATAGATAAGGATGTTGAAGTCCAAAAAGGGATGGTGAGCTAAAGTTGTCCAGGCTAACTGTCTTAGCCAGGTTTGAAGTCAGGCCCTTTGATGCCAAGATCAGCCCAAGTTTGTTTATTTGTTTTGCTATTTAATGCATGTGTACAATGTATAAACATTGTCTTAACTGGGATCAGACCATGGAGAGTCTTAAATGTCCAGCTCAGAAGTTTGCTTGCAGACTGAATGAATGTTTGCATTATTACTGAAGTGGGAGGATGGGGACTGGTTTTTCCTTTTCCTGCTGAAGAAATATCTTTACCTAGTGCCAATCAGCACTCATTCTGTAGCTCAGAAGTTATAAATCTAGATTAGAAAGGGACCTCGAATCCTTCAAAAGAGTTTCCTAGGACATTAAGAGATTAAGATTACATAGTGAATATATGTTAAAGACAGAAAATGAACTAAGGACTTACTGACTCTGTTCCCAACTTTCTATTCATTATTCCATGCTGCCTCTTTACTTTTTTTAAGGGAAAAAAGTTTCCCTTTTTATTGTTGAAATTCAAAATATAATAAGTATAATAATAATAATAAACTTTTTTTGTACTTCATGGTCTACTAATCCTCTCTACTTTCTTAACATTAAAGTGCCAGTGAAGTTGTAAGTACATAAAGCCTAGAGTCAACCTCAAATCCAGCCTCAAACACTTACTATCTTGTGTGACCTTGTGAAAGTCACTTGACATCTGTTTGCCTCAGTTTCCTGACCTTTAAAGTTGGGGACCCTAATAGCATCTACCTCAACAGCAAGGTTGTTGTAAGGCTCTAATAAGGTATTGTAAAGCCCTTAGCACAAAGCCCAACAAAAGTAGGCACTATTTTAATGTTAACTAATTGAAATATTCCTCTGTTGTTTAATATCTAAGGTGTTCCCAGTACTTTTATTTTTTTTAAATTATATACATCATTGCTCTGAAAGTTTTGTATAGACATCTACTTTGAAAAATAGTACTTTCAGATATATTACCAACAATGGAAATACCAGGTTAAAGAATATTATTATTATAATTATGATGATGAGATGATGATAATTTTTACTGGGTACTGCCAGAATACTTTCAAAAAGTTTCTCCAAGATTGCAGCTCCACGAGCAATGGATGAACATAATTATTCTTCTATAACTTCACCAGAATTGAGATTAGTAGCTTTTAATTTTTCAGATCCTTTAGAAGTCCAAAATGATACCTAAAGTTGTTCTAATTTTCATCTTTCCATTATCATTTAAGTGTAGTCTGATTAATTCCTGTTTCCTCTTTGGAAGTGGTTCACATCCTTTAATCACTTAACCATTACATACTAGGAACTATAATGATAGCATGTAAATGTCTATCTATACTGTATATGCCATACATATTTTCCCAGTCTATTTTGCTTTATATTTTATTTATTTATTTTTATTTTATACTGTTTTGTTGCATAGAAAATTTTATTTCCATGTAGTTGAGGATATATATCTTGCTACAAATAGTTTTTCTTTTTGTTGAATTAAAATTATTCTTTTCCCCTCCCTGATTAAGTAAAGGGAACATCTAAATCATTGGTGTTTTAATAAAATATTTCTTTTCTATTCTCTTTTCTTTGTCATTGATTTCATGTTTATTTAACATTTTATTTTTCCCAGTTAGATATAATTTCTCTTCTCTCTTGACAAAAAATTAGTGACCTTTGATTGAAAATGATTAATTTTTTTTTAATAACGGTTACTTCTGGCAGTGTTAATCCTCCTTACTTTTACATAAGAATGCTAGAATCCTAATGAAATCTATTGGATTTCTCTACCTGACAGCAAATATTTCAATGTGAATCATTAAGACTTTCTGTATAGTGACAAACACTGAGTTTGCTTGTTTATTAGTTGTTCTACTAGATGGTACCCAAATTGTGAAAAATGATAAAATCAGCAGACTAGCAAATAAAAAGGCTAATAAATTCCAAAGAAGAAAGTATGTCATAGAGTCAAAGAAAATATCATGAAAGAGTATCTGTTCTTGGGAGTTCAAGTCATCAGATTGGAACACATTTTAGGGTAATAAAAGAATTGACAGGTATGATTGCCAAATCATTATTAGTTATCTCAGAAAAATCAGGAAGATTGGGAGATGGGCATCTCCATGTGCCCATCTTACTCAACAACTTTTAGAGACTGAAGAGAAGATTGAGTTGTTTCAATGGCCTATCATATAATTAGTTTAGAAACAGGAAACAGCCTAGGAAAGAAGATTCATTGGATCAGGGCTTGACAGGAGATCATGTATTTTCAATTAGTTGTCATATGGGAACAGAATTAGACTTCTTGACCCTAGAAGACAGGACTAGGAGGATATCTACTATAGATAGAAGTTGGAGAGGTAAAAATTTCAACTCAATATTGAGGAAAATGTTCCCCACAATTAGAGCTAGCTCAAGCTATGGGGATTGAGGTGCTATGGAAAGGAGTAAGTTTCACCTGATTAAGGGTCTTCTAGTAAATACTAAATGATCACTTACTAGGAATGTTTTAAATGATATTCTTGTTCAGGTAAGGATTGGACTAAATGACTAATGTGGATCCTTATAGTTTTTTTTAAATTTCTTTGACTTTATAATTCTGAGAAAAATTAATTGAGATAATGACTTGGCATCCTATCTGAACATTTCACTAGGGAAAACTTTAGTAGAAGCAATTAGTCACACGTGTTCAGGTAATCTTTTTCCAGATTGTTTCTATACACATTAACACAAAATTGTACTGACCAAAGGATTTAGAATCGGTTCCTATTGTCTACCTCAAACTTTATGGAATCACAAGCATTAAATCCCCTCTTCCCTCTATCCAGGGCAGGTGGCACAATGGATAGACTACAAGACTTGACAGCAAGGAAAACCTCAGTTCAAATCCTAATTCAGACACTTAACTAGCTGGATGGTCCTGAAACAAAACTCTTTAACTTCTCATTCTTAATTTCCTCATCTGTCAACTAAGTGTAATGATAATAGAGCTTACTGCATAGACTTGCTGTGAGGAGAAAATTGTTGTTTGTCATTCATGGATGACTGTGACTCCTGTGGGGATTTTCTTAGCAAAGATACTGGAGTGGTTTGCCATTTCCTTCTCCAGATCAGTTTACAAGTAAGAAATAAAGCTAAACAGGGTTAAATGATTTATTCAGGGTCACAGAGCTCACAAGTGTCTGAGATTTGAGCTCAAAAACATGAGTCTTCTGAATCCAGCTTTGGCATTCTACCTCTTGGGCCACCCAGATGTCCCTGAAACACTAAAGCATTGTAAAAATGCTAGGTGTTACTAAGACAAATTCTGTTACAATCAGGTAAATAGAACTATAAATTGTAGGAGTCAACACTCTTTTATCTTTGAAATGCTGCTTCCCTGTTGTGCTTGGAAAGTCTCCACTTTATTGAGAGCAGTAATTATATTCTTTCCTCATCAAAGCTTTTCTTAATTTTGAAACTCTTCTTCTCCATACATACTCCCTAGCATCAATCTCAAGGTCTACTTTGGCTCAATTTCATGGACCATAGACTAGATTGAAAGAAAGAACAGCTGGCTTGCAATAGTTGGCCATGTGGAAAACTACTCTTGCAAATCTTCTAAAGTAGTGAAGAAGATAAACATAGAAAAAAATGTAAAAATACATTCAAGAAAGAATGTATTTAAATCATAAACCAGGTCCAGTGTCCTGTTAAAAATACAGCTGTCCTGCCAAGAGGGCACTTGTAACTAAATAAAAACCTTGAGAGCCACTCAGAAGGAAGGCAAATAGAAAATAGAAGATAAAATTGATCTATTAAGCTTTAAAGGTTCAGATATTTCCGCAGCTGATGCCAATTCAAAATAAGTTGGAGAGACAATCTGACATAGGAGACGGCCTACCGGCCTTGGAATCTGGACCATGTGTTGCATCGTATTTCCAATATTTGCAAGGTATCTGACCCTAGGCGAGCCGCTATCTCTCTGAGTTTCAGCCTTTTCATGGATAAAATGGGAATAATAACACCAGTAACATCTACCTCATGAGGTTGTTGTGAGGTTCATTTGAGACAATGTACTTAGATAAAACACTTTCCATACCTTAAAGTGTTACATGAATGTCAAGATTTTTGTTTTGTTTTGTTTTGAGGATCAACTTGACACAGATGAAGACAAGAATTCCATAAATGCCAGTTATCGTTGTTATTGTGCAACTATATCTTCATCACCATAGGGAACTCCTGGTATGGAAATGCTCTCCACCATCATGGAATGAAATCCATTTGTGACTTAGTAAATTAATTCTAGAAAAATCCCAAGGCACACGGAGTTTAAATGCCTTAACTAGGGCCATATTGCAAATAAATTTCAAAGGATGAATTTGAAGTTAATTCACCTTGACTCCAAGCCTTGAACTCTATGTCACTCTGCTGCTCTCATTATATACATATACATTTGTGTATAAACATCCACATTGGTGTAATAAATTATGTGTATATGTTGCATATTTTTGTGTGCATATATACATATTTATGTATGTGTGTATATGTATGTATATGTGTGTGTGTGTTATATGCATGAAGCAGCAGAGTATAGTAGAGAGCTGATTTTGAAATCTGGAAGACCTAGATTCAAGTCCTTCTTCTGACAGATATGAGGGAAATTACAATAGGCAGATAGCTTAACCTTTCTTTACTACAGGAAACTCTCTAAGACTATATGATAGATCAAGTGACAATATGTATTGAAAGATAGAATTTCCACACTGGGAATTTTCCAAACTGACAAAATCAGAGGTTTGAACTAGAAGAAAAAAATATCTTTTCAAAATTTTTAGCCATGTGAGATGAAGTTTTCTCTTCCTAGTCACAGTTTTTGCTCCGCTTTCAGTATATATACTTGTTAGTGACTCTGTATACATACATGTGAGTACGTGTGGTTTTCTACTGCCAAGCTTTAGGAATAGCTACAAATTTTAAGGTTGCTATATATTTTTCAACCCAGGGAATGGATCAGAAAGAAATGAGTAGTTTCTGGGATCCACAATTGGTGAAATAAGTCTTACTGTTGCAAAATCATACTGAGTTGTTGTTTGTTCTTAACTTAACTAGGACATGCTTTCAGCAGCAAGGTAGCACAGTGGATAGAGGCCTCGATTTAGGAACACTCATCTTCATGGGTGCAAATCGGGCCTCACACATTTACTAGTTGTATGACCCTGGGCAAAGTTAACCCTTAGTTCCTCATGGGTAGAAATGAGCTGGAGAAAAAAAATGGCAAACTACTCTAGTGTCTCTGCTAAGAAAACTCCAAATGGGGTCATGAAGAGTTGGATGTGACTAAACAGGACATGCTTTAAGTCTCACATCAAGTTCCCAGTTTCCTTTACTGGCTTTATGATATTCTTGTCTTGTCATTTCATTTATAGCTTGTTTGATTTTTCTGTTACTTAGTTATTTACATCTTAAAGATCCTCAAAGATCTTTCTCAGACCCGCTATTGTCCCTGTGGTATTTGTCCTTTCATTACAATCTACTCCTCAAGGGAAGTTTGAATAACATTTTTTTTCATTGGGCTTCTAACATTTTCATCTATTTTTTTTTTGTTCTTCTAAATTCAGTGTCTCTTAATAAGATAAATGGTAGAGGTACTAGAGAATATTGAGGTTGAATGTTACTCTCTCTAGAAAGAGTATCAGCTAAATGGAAAAATGACTCAGTGATGAATTTTACCAAAGGTGTCAGACACCAGGCCCATAGGCAGCCTGTGGCCCACAACACACCTGAGTACAACATAAACCAGATTAAAATGTAATTATGAAACATTGAATAAAATAAATGAAAATACTACAAAACATAGATGATATTTGTGACTTTCTAAGTTAATGTATTGCTTGCAAGGATTATTTTTTATGATTTGGTGGTCCATGTTCTTTTAGAGTTTGACATCACTGATTTATACTACTGCATTCCAAGAATATTTCATCCAGAGATTCTATAGAAAGAACATGATATGCGTTTGATTGATATTTTTTTAGAAAATCCAGTTTAGATATATCCCATTCCCTTTGAGTTTCTCCATTTCTTAGTCTCTATAATGAATTGGTTGAATGAGATTATCTCTAAAGTCCCTTCCATCTCCAAATGTATAATTACAAGTTCCCTAGAGTAAGGTATCAGGTACCAGCTGGGAAAAAACCTTAGAGATCATCTAGTTCAACAATTTCATTTTACATGTGAGAAAAATGAGTGTTTTGCTTGAGGTCTCATAAACGAATAGCAAAACAGGGATATGAATACAACCTAAAGCTCAAGGATGATTGTTTGTCCAATGAAGCATAGTTTAGCAGAGATCTAAAAAAGTTGTGATTTTCAAATATATTAATTCTATTCAGTTTAAAAATAAAACTGTCAATGTCTTTTAATTTCTAAATTATCTTTATAGTTTATACAGTTGAACCCGTACTTCTTATTAATTAAATAGAGAAACAGACTTCAGTTCTCTTTCTTTCATCAGGTCCTTGAATATAACTCTAGAGTTGGAATCAGTCTTTTTTATGTCAGGAACCTCTTTGGCATTCTGGGGCAGCCAATGAATCCTGTCTCACAATCATGTTTTATTGCCTACATTCACAAAATAAAGAAATACTAATTTTCAGCTAGAGGTTTTTTTTAAGATGATTTTTCCCCATCCAAGTTTATCATTCCCCTGAAATCTATCCACAGATTCCTGGGAAGTCTAGGGATTCCATATTAAAAATATACATTCTACAAGATTCATGTACTGTGCAATGATTATCCAATCATTAGAATTATGCCTTAAGTCTTAGATGAAAATAATTGTTTGATACATTTTTGGTGATTACATTTTTTCTTTATCAAGAAAAAAATTTATCACCCTACAGATCATAAATATTCCTAGTTTCCTTAAGAGTCAAGATTTCTTCTATTTAGTCTGGCCAAAATAATCCATTTTCCAAACTGTGCAGAATTG
The DNA here is from genome assembly GCF_016432865.1 of Antechinus flavipes. Lineage (NCBI taxonomy): Eukaryota > Metazoa > Chordata > Mammalia > Dasyuromorphia > Dasyuridae > Antechinus > Antechinus flavipes. Next base: position 23,220,605 of record NC_067398.1, read on the forward strand.
TGAACCCCAGTGCACAGAAACAGAAAGATGATCTTAAATGATGGGGGCCTGAATTAAAGTACCCCTCAACTTGTCCTATTGCATCTGACTTCCTACACGATCTCTCTGCTTCCAAATTTTTTCCCTTTGCAATGACTTTCCATAGCTGCCAAACTGATATTAACTAAAGATCTAAGGATGTTATTCTCTCACTTAAACATCTTCACTGGCTCATCATTGCCTCTAGGATTACATATAACTTGCCTAGAGTTAGGTATCCAAGTAACTGGACCATGAGTCTAGGTCAGAAGATGATTAGATTTGAAGCTGGAAAAAACCTTAGAGATCATCTTGTGTAACAATTTTCATTTTTTATATAAGGAAAGTGAATGTTTTGCTTGAGGTCACATTAGGTGACAGGGTCATGCCATGACCTAAAGTCCTCAGCTAGCTCACCATTTGAACACCTCCACAATCTACTCCTCCCACCTTTATGGTCCTAGATTCCCTGAAAATATCTCCCATTACCATCCTATTGACATGATAGTTACCTCCCACAAATGCCATCTTTGCATTGGTGCCTTTCCTCACCACCCATTCCTAAAATGTTCTTCCTCCTCACCACTCCCTCTTAGGGCTGCTATAAAAAGCACTGCTCCAGGTCTCCCAATCCCCATAAGGCCTTTCTTAATCTATGTTGAAATTTTTAAGAAACTTAATCTTCTGTAACTTGAAGTTTTGCAAAGCTCATAGAACTATTTTCACTCAGCCAACACTCACCTATGGCATCAAGAACCTGTATCATGTGCAGTGGCCACCCTTCAGTAAACAGTCTCTAGGTTAAGGATTACTAACCAACAGGCTTCAGATCCACTGGTGAGTTAAGGGATTGTCTATCCCCAGCAAGTGACAACTTTCGTCAACAAAATTGGCAGATGGAGCAGGTGCTGTGGAGTTCTTAGAGTTTGATCAGACACTGAAAATACCAGCGTCATCCACTGCCTCATGAGTCATTGCCAGTCATCTTGACTTTTGTTTTGCCACTGGATTTTGGTGACTCTGGAAGAGAGACTGAGACTGATCGACTTTGTACAATTCTGTCTTACAAAAATCCAGTTCATAATCAAGTCAAGACATCACTTTGTGATATTATTGGTCCTCTTGGAAACAAAGGATGAGATCTCTGAGTCTCTTTCGGTTCCAAAAAAGAAAAGAAAAAGAAAATGAAAGTTGAACAATAGCCAACATTCATATGATAGTAGTAAATGTAATAGCTAGCAATTATATAATACCTACTGTATGTCTAGCACCATGTTAGGTCATTTACCACTATAAGCTCATTTGATTCTTACAACAAACATGGGAAGGAGGCCTTATTTCAACATTAAGAAAACTGAGATAAAAGACTAAAATAACTTCCTAAAGGTCATATACTTAGTAAATATGTGAGACCATATTTGGATTCAGAACTTCCTGACTCTAGGTCCAGTACTCTATTCACTGTACCATCAACAATGTATGTAGAACAGGGCTCCTTAACCTGGGGCACACGGACTCCATCAAGGGATCCATAAATTTGAGATGAGTTCAGTATATTATGATTTTCCCTAATTCAGTTTCCTTTGTAATCCTATGTGCTTTATTTCATGACTTTAAAAACACGATTCTGAAAAAATTATCTATATGCTTCATCACACTTCCAGAGGGGTCCAATACACAAAATAAGGCAAGATGTATATTTTTGGTTGGTCTTTGAACCATCAGGCCTAGCACCATGCCGGGCACATTGTAGATGCTTACTAAAGACTTCTTGGGTTGGTTTGAATTGAATTGAATCCGATTAAAATGCTGACAGCTGCCAGTAAGTCATATTCTTCAAGGTGATCCTTGAATGCCATTATGTGAGCATGGCATAGAAATAATTTAATGAATCCCATGAATGTTGGGAAACCACTGAAAACAAAGGTGGCATTCTATTTATGGGCAACAAAGGGCACATTTTTTGTCTATTCCCAGAGGATAAATCTGTTGAGCAAGCTGCTCCTATTTAATTCAAATGAATCATGTTTTCTATGTCTCAGTCACTTTAAAAAAAAGAATTCTGTGTTTATAATGATATGACTAACTCAAGAAGGATTCGGGGTATATAATTCCATGAGTTTTTGACAGGCAAATAAGCTTCTTGGAAAGTTCAAGAAGACTGCAATTTATTTCATACATGCAAGTGATTTTAATTTATTTCATCCTAATGTGGTGGATGTATTGAATTTCTTACTGGGCAAGAGTTCTAGCAAATGCTCATGTTGCCTGTAGTCTGCATACAAGACTGATTATTGTGTGATGAATAGAAGGACAAGAAGTCATGCAGAAAGAGCCAAATCATAATTTAACACTTTGGCTTTTGACAGAATATGAGTGAAACATCCCGTTCTGGCTAATGGAATCAAAAAACCCTTTCTCAATATTCTAGGTTTTGTAATCTTGTTGATAAGTTTAAACATTCCACCAACTCCTTAAACTTAGGGAAAGACTTGTAAATATTCCCCACATGCAATCAGTTGGCAAGTCATATACGTTCTATCTTCCTCACCTCTTCCATCCATTGCCTTCTTCCCACTTACATAGCCATTATCCTTGTCAGATTCTCATCACTCCTTCCCAGAAATTATTACAATAGACTCATAACTGGTCTCACATCTCTAGTGTGAGTTGTTTAAAAATGAGATTGGATTGAGTTTGGGGATGAAGTTTTACTTTTTTAATGAGTCAGTAGACAATGGAGGCACTGTGACATCATGGGGAAAAATCAGTAATGGGACCAGGAAGATGTCAATTCAAATCCCATTTAGGACACATAATGGGCAAGTCATTTAACATCTCAGTATTCTAGGGTTTTCTCTGAAGTTATAAGTTGCAGATAAAGTACCAGCTAGGCAAGGAAGCTCCAGCATATTGGACAAAAGCACCACTGCCATCACCATTGTGGCAAAGAGTTAAGCAGGATAAGTAGTTGTAGATGAGTGATCTGCATTATTGCAAGAAGTATCAATGAGATCAGAGATCCCTTGGATTATCAGAATGTTAGCTATTAGAGGAAGTAGAGACATACAAAGGACTAATGCCTGACCATATGAATCTAACTTACAGTCTAATAAGAAAGACATCAAGGACACTATGTAGTTGTAGTAGTGGTTGTAATAGTAGTAGTAGTAGTAGTAGTAATATAGTAATAGTAGTGGTGATGATGATGGTGGTAGTTGTAGTGATGGTCGTTGTGATGATGGTGGTGATGGTGATGATGGTGGTGGTAGTAGTAGTGGTAGTAGAAGTAGTAGTAATAGTAGTAGTAGTGGTAGTGGTGGTGCTAGTGGTGGTAATTGTGGTGATAGTCATGTGGTGGTGATGGTGGTGATGGTGGTGATGGTGGTGGTAGTGGTAGTTGTGGTGGTTGTAGTAGTAGTGGTGGTGGTAACAACTAGCTAAGTGCTTTAGTATCTCATTTGATCTTTGCAACAACCCTGGGAGATGGGAGTCTTATTTTAAATATAAGAAAAATGAAGCATTCACTCAGCTAGTAAATGTCTAATGCCAGATATGAATACAGTCTTGCTGACTCTGGGCCCAGTACTCTGTCCATTATGCTATTAACTCTTCCTATAGTTATTGGAACCCTTCAAATAACTATAATAAAATATAAATATTGAACAGAAGCTGGAATAAGGAGCATTATGAGAGAGATCCCTTTCATCTGGTGGAGCAGCAAGGAGGATTTCTTCCTGGAGGAAATGGCCTTGAAGGATGGCTAGAATTTCAACAGGTAAAATGAGAAGTGGAAGGAGAAAGGAGAGTGCTTCAGAAGAGGAAAAGAGGGGGAGTATAAGGAATGAATGCTTTCCACAATAACTAATTAGTTCAGTTCTGTTGGTTGATTCACATTTAATTTTCTCTCCTTGAATTGAATAGGCTTTTTCTTGAATAAACAGACTGATCAGTTTAGAAAAATTGGACAGGTGGGCAGCTCTAATGGTTTATTCTACCTCAGCAAAAAGAATTGGACAATTGAGCAATTACCAACTTCATTTACTACAGTCACTCAACCAACCTAGATCCTGGGAAGGTAAAAAAAAAAAAAATCATTTTTCTCAATTGTTGGCTTGGAGTGAAGAAGGGCTACAAAGTGGAAAGGAAATTTTCCCCTAAAATATCCATAAACTTTCCCTTTGTTTCAGATAAGGTGGACACCAAATCATTTTGGACAGAAAAATGAAATTAAAATATTATTTTAGGGAATGCATGGCTTTATATTGTGTCTGGTATTTAGTATGTACTTAATAAATGCTTGTGATCTGGAAGCATAATGAATAGAGAACTGACCTAAAACCAGAGAAAAGCTGAAGAAAAGAAAGAAAAAAGAAAAGGAGAAAGGAAAGAAAAAAGATAGGGGGAAGAAAGGAAGGAAGGAGAGGAGCAAGGAAGGAAGGAAGGAAGAAAAGAAGGAAGAAAAGAAGGAAGGAAGGAAGAAAAGAAGGAAGGAAGGAAGGAAGAAAAGAAGGAAGGAAGGAAGGAAGAAAAGAAGGAAGGAAGGAAGGAAGAAAAGAAGGAAGGAAGGAAGGAAGAAAGGAAGGAAGGAAGGAAGAAAAGAAGGAAGGAAGAAAAGAAGGAAGGAAGAAAGGAAGGAAGGAAGAAAGGAAGGAAGGAAGGAAGGAAGGGAGAGAGGGAGGGAGGGAGGGAGGAAGGGAAGAAGGAAGGAAGGGAAGAAGGAAGGGAGGGAGGAAGGAAGGGAGGGAGGAAGGAAAGAAGGAAGGAAGGAAGGAGGAAGGGAGGGAGGGAGGGAGAGAAGGAGGGAGGGGGAGGGGGAAGGAAAAAGGAAAAGAGGGAGGAAGAGAGAATGGAAGGGAGGGGAAGAAAGGAAGATAGGAAGGGAATGGTGAGGGAAGGAAGGAATAAAGGAGGGAAGGAAGAGAGGGAGAAAGGAAAGGAAGAAGAAGAGAAATTTAACAGACTAAAGCAATATACTAAAGTGGTAGAATACTGATTTTTAAAACCACGAAGACAAGGATTGTGTTCACATCTGTTTTATGACACTTGTATAACATTTAATAACTTCTAAAAGCCTCAAATCCTATGTAAAGTGAACTGAGCTTATTATCAGGGATTGTGATTTCACATTCTGGCCCTATTATTTACTACCAATGTGACTTGGGGCTTCTTCTTGGACCTCGGTTTTCCCATCTATAAAATGAGATTGAAATAGATGGCCTCTAAGGTCTCAGAGATCTGAGTAAGTCAGAATTTGAGTTATAGTCACAGGGTAGGTCCCATGTCTATGAGTTTCTCTTGTTCACAAAAGGAGTGTCACGATGTACCTTTTACATGATTTCATTTGTAGTAGTAGTAGTAGTAGTAGAGCACAGAAGAGTTATTCTTTTTCACTTACATACCTAGGCATATCCCATCATTATCTTATTTATAATTCCTCTTCTCCCCAGACTTCCAATTCCTATGTATTTCCTATAGAAAATAAAACAAAACAAGAAACAAGCTGGCTTGTAAGTAAGCCAACTGTCCTCCTTATTTTGAATTTATAAAAATATAAAACAAGGGCATATAAAACTAGAGCAATGTTCAAATTGATCTGACTCTATATACCCTTGTGTAAACAAGTAAAATCTTTTGGCCTTCTATGATATTCTTGTCTTACATTTATTTTCTTTTTAACATTATAATTCCTCACTCAGGACACTCCCATCTTGCTGACTTTGCTGTGGTTCTCCTCCATATTGGAAAGGTTTTCTTCCTTACTTTCTTCCCACAGAGTTCCTCCTTGCCTTCAAGACTCAGCTCAAATATGTGAAGTTATCTTCTCTATGAAATCTTTCTGGATCTTCCAACTGCTAGTGTCCTTCCAAGCAAATAACTGATTTTGCACGTGTTCTATACTAATTGTCTCTCCAAATAAAAAGTTAACTCCTTGAGAGACTGTTACATTCTTGTATTTGAAACCCTAGCACCTAGGCCAGTTCCTGTCACATAGTAGCCACTTAATAAACACTGGTTGATTGATTTAAAGGAATTAAGGATCAAGAAAAGTTTGCAGAGTATTTTTTAATGACAGAAGCTTGGCTTCCTATGCCAGCATGTTTACTATTTACTCATGCATCTTTGACCCAGTCTAGACTGACAATCTGCTTTGATTGTTCCTATTGACACAGCATCTCCCTTACTGTCAGTCCAGTCTGATTCAGTTTCATGCCCTCCATGGTTCTGACTCCCTCTCTTGGTTCTGCTCCACTCCCCCAGTACCTCATGAATGAATATCACTTTTGATGAAGAACAGGATTGGGAAATAGAGGGAGGCAGTGGGAGGAAAAAAAAACTGTTTTTGCCCAGGTGAGTGGAATGAATATTATAGACTTGAACTGAAGAAACAATCAGAAAGCTTGAAATAAAAAAATAAAATGCATTGATTTAACTTTATAGTCTAATAAGAAAGCAGGGAGGGAAACTAGAAGATGAATAATCCCAATGTTGATAAAGAAAAACTCTAAAATTAGAAAGCCAGTAAAGGGAGAACACCCTTAACACAATTCAAAGGCAATGGTTCTCTCCTTGTCTATCTTAACAATCAATAATTTCCAATCCAGGAGTCAATAAAAACTCTGCTTCCATTATTCTGATAATTACTTCTATGCGTGCTTTGGCATATGGGGTTGCCCTTTGCAACATGCCAGTATTACCTTTTTAATAAACCCCAAACTACACCATAAAAATCCTATGGCTCTGCCCAGATTTCTTTTTCAATTTCTCTATGATTGTGTTAATGGCCTTCTTGTCTTTCTTGCATCTATTGGGAGAATTCTTCTTTCTCTGGAGGAATAATGCAAGTCTATTTGGATAAATTAATTAACTAATCTTCATTACACACCTTTCAAATAGTATACATTATGCTAGGCAATAGAAACCTAGCTCTATTTTCACTTTTGTGGTGTCTAGTTTTATATTCATTTCTTGATCGAACTTTTTGTAAATGATTTCTTCAGATTTATTTTCCCCTCCACTTTGGAACACATCCAAAGTACCTTAAGGACGGTTTTTCTTTTATATTTCCAGTGCTTTACCCATTTTTTTAAAACTTTGTTTAGACCTGACTTAGATCTTCATTGGTGTAGAGAACTCCCAATGAGGAAATTCCTTCTAGCATCAAAGAGTAGTATCTTGTGTGCAATTTACAACTTAATAAGTTGCCTGGGACACTGAGAAATTAAAGAATTTGCCCAGGATAATACAGCCATTAAATTTCTAAAACAAGATTTGGAAATCAGGTCTTCCAGACTCTCCAAAATGATTCTTTTGTTTCTCATCTTAGTATCATTTGGTGTTTAATTAATGCACAACTGTAAATGAAATGTGTGAGCACCACATCCTAGAGAAGAGACAATGATAATGAACCTTTCAATATACCTGGTTGCACTTGAATTGAATTGAGGGCAAATATGAATAAAAAAACGCAGTAACCTTAGTATCTGTTAATGAATTTCCAAGTACTTTTGTAAGGATTAAACTCACAGAATCTAAGTTCATTCAAAATGTCACGATCCCTTTATGTTATTCACAATAGCAATCAGTCAACAAGTATTCATTTGGCAAAAAAAAATCAGAGCAAAACAACAGAAAGATTTGTAGGACTACTAAATTGGAAAACCAGGGATATCCAATAAATTCAATTCAATTAGCATTTATTAGATACCTACTATGAACAGAACTTTATGCTAGACTGCTAGGGATAAAAAGACAATGAAGATCTACACCATCCGTAAGAAGCTCATATTGTACTACAAATAAGTAGCATTTTAAAGTGATGCTGGGTTACTTGATCATATCTTAAGTGAACATTTTATTATAGGCTTGGAGCTGGACTTTGGACAACCTCAAAGTCAACCCTCTCCTTTTATAGATGAGACCTGAGGCTCAGAGAGGTTCAATGATTTCTCCAAAATCATTCAACTAGTTAACATTTGCTTTGCTTTTTGAGCTCAATGCTAACTGCTTTCTGCTTACTAACTGATGGAAAATCAGCAAGATTCCATTCCACTTCACTTGTTTCAATCTAATTAAGCTCCCAACTGGCCATTCCAAATCAGCATATCAGATGGACTCACTTTTGCAGCCTTAGCAGCTGTTTCTCACCTTTCTTTCAGATGAGGATTGTTAGAAACTTGTCTAATTTATTTCCAAGTTTCCATTTGCATGCTGGCTGGCAGGATCTCTCCAAAGACTGTGTTTTCTTTCCTTGTTTGTTTTAAATGAGCAATCTTTGCTTCCAAAATCTAGAACTGCCAAGTACTAGCTGACTATAAAATTGGCTCCAAATTGATCACTTGTTGCTTAAAAGGAGAGGGGTTTCATTTGTTTGAAAAGACAGAGAGAAAGATAGATTGCATAGTGGTGAGATTAATGTATGGAGGGTCAAGAAGTCTTGATTCTGGTCTTGATTCTGCCATACTTCAACATGAAGTTAGGGTTAGAGTTGGAGTCAGAAGTATCAACAGAATGTAAGCTCCCAGAAGACAGGGCCTCTTTTACCTTTTTCTCATAATGTCAGAGCAGGAAAAGATCTCATAGCATAACTGGTCCATCCCACACTTGAGCAAGAATCCCTTCTAGGTTGTGTCTGACAAATGGACATCCCATCATTGCTTGAAAACCTCAAGGAAAGGGAAAATCATTCATTCTGGAGGTAGACCATTTCTCTAGGAAATAGTTCTAGTTTTTTTTCTTACCTGAAACCTAATTTACTTCTTTGTATCTTTCACACACTGCCCTTGCTTCTACCCTCTGAGGGCATAGAATTAAGTCCAATCTCTCTTTTGTAATCCATTCTTTCAAATATTTGATGAGAATACTTGTATCTCTGTCTAAACTGGAAGTTCTTAACCTAGGAGTCTTTGAATTTGTTTTTTTTTTTTTTTTCATTTTGCTAATTGTATTTCACTATTATTGTTTTCCTTTGGAATCCCATATATTTTATTTTGTGCATTTAAGAAAATGATGCTGAGAAGTCCATAGATTTCAGAAGATTGTTAATGATATCCATGACACACAAAAAAGTCTTTTCTTCTCAAGGATAAACATCCTCAGTTTTTTTTTAGTATCCTAGAGTTTATGGGAGTACTTGATAAGTATTTTAAGTTGTTGAATTGAATTGAGTTTCCCCTCTCTGCACTTCATTTTTCTCAATTACATAAAGAGAGAGTTTAGAGCAGACAGCCTCTGAGATCTCTTGTTTGGATAAAATACAATGATTCTGTTCTATGCAGTTGATAAATATCAGCTTTGGAATTTCAACCTCCACAATCCATTACCTGTGTCTGTTTGGAATCCACCTTTTCCTTTAAAAATAAATTAACCAAATTATTTATTAGATTAGAATCAATGGATCTTTACTCCAGGACGTCAATATTCAGTCTGTGTGTGTGTGTGTGTGTGTGTGTGTGTATGTATGTATGTATGTGTATATATATATATATATATATATATATATATATATATATATATATATATATATACATATATATATGTATATATATATATACATATATATATATATATATATATATGTATGTATAAAGAGGGAGAAGAAGGGGAGATGCTTCCTCCCTGTGCTAAGCACCCACAATGAAGCTTGTCTGATGATCTTGCAGAGACTCAAAATGAAACTAATTGCCTGCAGCCACCATCTAAATGTCCTATATCATGGCTACTATGGGTCCCACCTTTCTACCAGCCTCCATAGAATTTAAGTAAGATAAGTTACCACCTCTTCTAGTCATAGAACTGTCTTTTGAGAAGTGTGCTACTCACACATACCCATTCAACCAAAGTTTTCTCAAGCCCAATCTTAGCTAGCATCTCATGCTTCTTTATCTTGGGAAGTTGGGACTAGCTGAAATTATATTTATTTTTTGAGATCTCATCTCCTGCTCTTCTTCAACCAGCATATCCTGGGTGTGACTTAGGCTAAGTCCTTAACTTAATATTAATGAACACAACAGCTAATTTAGGGATCTCTTGGTCTCACACTGATTAGTGCAATCATATTTCTTGCAAATCAACTCCAGCACTTAACATCCTGGAAGGAAAGCTTGAATCTATACTGATTGCACAAAAAGAATAATTAGAGTATTTTTTTCTCTCTCAACAATATACAAATATTTCAAAAACAATTTTGGCTTGTTATATGATAGGAATATCTGACATTTGGGCAGCACTTTTCAAGCTGAGATGTATCACAGCACCTTATAAATTAGTCAGTCTGCCAACTATGAAATGTTTTTTTTTTTTCAGGAGGGACAATGGAAAGAATATTAGATGTGGTGTCAACAACCCTTGGTTCAAATCAAATGCCCTACTATTATTTATCTGTATAACTTTAAAGCTTCCACTTTTTTGCTGAGTCTCAATTTTCTCAACTGTAAAATGAGGATTTTCAACCTAGTGATCTCCAAAGACTCCTCCATCCCTAATTCTCTGATTCTTCAACCTTACCCTCAGTTCTATGATTTTAGCATAGACATTGTGAGTGTGTTTGTGTGTGTGTGTGTGTGTGTGTGTGTGTGTGTGTGTGTGTGTGTGAATCAAACTGGAAGTTAAATGGTCAGGTAGACGTATTTCTACATCTGTCACTAACTTGTGGCCATGAAGAAGTCACTTCACTTCTTGGAGCCTCAGCTTCTTTAACTAGGATCTCACCCTTCCAGCTTAGAACCTCTACATGGCTGCCTATAGGAATTTTGCTGCCCTATTGATGACAGGTGGGATGGTACACATCATAAATAAACAAAGGCAACTGCATTGAAACTAGTGGGCCGGGAAGAATATGTAAGCCATCTGTGTCAAGGCAATTGGCATGGCCTACTATGGGAAATCTATTTCTGTTTTAACAGTTCCTGCAGACCAGCTGTACTATTGAGAAATATGTTAATCTGGTTTCTAAATTATGTCCATTGAGGGCCACGGGGATAACATTGTGACTCTCCTCTGATTTTCATGAATGGGCTTGAAATTGCCCCCCACTCAATGTGTCAAAAGAAAGGCACTTCTCTACCTATGACTAAGGCTATGGTCCCACAGGCTAAGTCAAATAGACAATTGAGACAATTATCTGCATAAGTCACGGCAAAAGCAAAATCACTTTTGAAATCGAAGTGGATCAGGATTCTGATCTATCCTAGATAACTATGTATACATTGCCAAGTATTAAAATGATTGCCTGAGCCTACACATTGAATTTTATTTGAATTTGGACAGGCACAGCTGTCAGGATGCTAGCACACTAGGGACTTGCCTAATTGGGGAGCTGGGACCATGGACAATGTGTCTTTTCAAACGAATCCAAAGCTGACTGGCACATAAGCTCTGGAGGGGTGGGGGTGGAGAAAGCTGGGAAATAGAAGATGCCCAAATCCTTTGTGTACCATGAGTACCTCATGACAGCTTACCAAATTGGGCTCTGTTGACTGGTACAGGTCTCATAGATGCCCAGTTTCAAGTGCCTTCCTCTCAGGAACTAACTTCATTTCTCCACAGGGAGAAACTAAGTGATGTGTTAAATTATACTTCATCATGGAGACATCTCCCTCACCCATCTCCCTTTTGGACAAAAGGCAACTTGCTTATACACAACATCCCATCCTCCTGTGTGGAGTCAGCCTTTCTTTTCTGTCTATTGCTGGGACAAACTTCTTCCTTACCTCTCCCTTTTGGAATTCTTCACTTACTTCAAGGCCCAGTTCCCATGTCACCTCCTACAGGAGTCCTACCCAGATTCAATTCAATTTAACTATTATATAAGGGCATACTATGTGCTAAGTACTGGGCAACAAAAACAAATCATGAAACAGCCCAAGCCCTGGTGATTAGTAATTTCCACCTACCTCCTACCACTGCTTGCAATCATTTTATATAAGTTTTATTTTTTACATATAGGTGTATATAGTATATGCCTCAATAAAATATGACTCTTTGAGAGCACAGACTAATTTTATTTTTGCATCCTTAGTACCTAACACAATGCTTGGAACATAGTAAGAATCTTTTAAATATTTATTGAATTAAATCAATGATCACAACTGTGCTTAAATTAAATATATACATTAATGTGAAATATTAAATAAGCAGGAAAGATAATTCAATGATAGAAAAAAAGCATTTATAAAGTACAGTATGTTCCAAACTTGTTACATCCCTTTAGTAATGAATAACTAAAAAAGAATTCAAGTTGATCATCTTCAGGAATTTCTGGTGTATGGCACTCTGAACTGTGACTAACTATAAATTTTGTTGAAGAAATGCTACAACAATGGACAGTTACCCCCTTTCAATATATTATTTCATAAAGGAACAGGCCAGTCAAACCTGGCATCCACTTGTTTTGAATTTAGAATTGGTGGACAATCATTTATTTTTCTACTGACAGGGCTATTGACCTTTCCTTTTTAAATATCTTCTTGTAGATTGCATCAGGTGACTTTTGAGGTGCCTACCTGTGAAGGAAAACGGCGTGAGAAGCTCGCCTTGGTAGGCGACTTCTCATCATCAGCAGAATTCTTTGTCACCATTGCAGTGTTTGCCTTCCTCTATTCTCTGGCTGCCACCGTCGTTTACATTTTCTTCCAGAACAAGTATCGTGAAAATAACAGAGGCCCACTCATTGTAAGTACTTTTAAGTCAATTCTTTCCTTTTCTTAAGCATAATATTTTGAGATTATTTAACATTTTTGACAAACAGTTTAACTGGTGAGTAACTTGTTATATTGAAAATGTATAATTTCTTTAGTGTAGAACAGGCTCATCACAGAACTTTTTAAATTGAAGATGATTTGTAGAAAATTATATGATAAAATTATATGATCTTATTTGGGGGCAAATAGTGTTGGAAGTTCTGCCACTAGAATGGGAAAAGGAAGAAAGAAGAATAGCATAAACATTCTGATGTGAAAAGAAAAATGACTACTTCATTACTTTGATGGATCTCCGATACCATCTGGTTGAATATTACCTTCCACAGTACATCTTGCTATCAAGCATCTTGCTATCCTTTCGTCCTATGTTGCTCTTTACCTAATTGCCAATAAAATCCTCCGCAAAAGGGCCATACAATGTACTACAAGCCTTCTCCTAGTTCTTTTGATATCATGTAGCTAACAGTAGAGCCCATTGGTTGCCCATGAATTAACCATCATTCTCTTCACACAACCATTTCTACTTCCTGCCTGATTTAAATATCTCTCTGATTAACTTTAATAACAAGTTTTTGGAATTCTCACTGGAGGATGAACAGAGTTTGAATGAAAGAAAAAGTTTCTATGGACTGAAGGATCTTCCAAATACTATCTTCAGATGGCATTGCCGAGCCTCCAAAATGGGACCCATAAACTCTTATAAGAGTCAATCCCGTTATGTACACCAGAAAAACAAAATAGATGAAGAATACCTATCTCCTATAGTATTGTTGTTCTTGTTGTTTAGTCACTTTTCAATTGTGTTCAACTCTTTATGACCTCTTTGAGTAGGTATTCTTTTTTTTTATAAATTTTTATTTTTTATTTAATGATTACTTTATATTGACAACATTATTCCTTGCACTCGTTTCTTTTCCGATTTTTTCCCCCTCCCTCCCTCCACCCCCTCCCCTAGATGGCAAGCAGTCCTTTATATGTTGGATATGTTGCAGTATATCCTAGATACAATATATGTTTGCAGAACCGAACAGTTCTCTTGTTGCATAGGGAGAATTGGATTCAGAAGATATAAATAACCCGGGAAGAAAAACTAGAATGCAGATAGTTCACATTCGTTTCCCAGTGTTCGTTCTTTGGGTGTAGCTGCTTATGTCCATCATTTATCAATTGAAACTTAGTTAGGTCTCTTTGTCAAAGAAATCCACTTCCATCAAAATATGTCCTCATACAATATCGTTGTCGAAGTGTATAATGATCTCCTGGTTCTGCTCATTTCACTTAGCATCAGTTCATGTAAGTCTCGCCAGTCCTCTTTGAGTAGGTATTCTTGACAGAGACACAGGGGCGGTTTGCCTTTTCCTTTCTAGCTCATTTTACAGATGAGGAAAATGAGGCAAACAGGGTTAAATTATTTGATCAAGGTCATAAAGCTAGTAAGTTTCTGAGGCCAGATTAAACCCGGGTCTTTCTAACTCCATTCCTGGTATTCTACCTATATTCCTTATATGATACACCACATCTTTTGACTCCATATATCTTTATTGGTTGTCACCTGTGCCTGAATTGTTCTTTCTCCTTATCTCCATCTCCTGGTTCCCTGGACTATCTTCAAGTTCCAGTTAAAAACCCATCTTATTCAAGTCTTTCCCAATCTCCCTTAATGCCTTCTCTACAAGATTATGTTCGGCTTATCGTATTTGTATCTTATTTGCACATAGTCATTTGTATGTCATCTCACCCCCATTAGACTGTATGTTCTTTGAGGACAGAGGCTCTTTGGTTTCTTTGTTTTCTTAGGATTTCACAGAGCCTAACACTTCATAGATAGCAAATGCTTGTTGACTTGATTTAATGAAATAATGTCAATTAAAAATATGGTAGCAATAAAATAGTAGTCCAAAGTTTTATAAAAGCTCCAAGGAGTAGAGTTAGGAGGGGGAAAATGAATTGAATTCAAATATGGCCTCAGACAATTACCAGCTATGTGACCCTGGGCAAACACTTAGCATCTTACTGCCTCATTTTTCTCATCTGTAAAGGAAGATAATAATAGCACCTGCATCCCAGGGTGGTTGTGACAATCAAATCAGATGATATTTGTAAAAGGCTTGGGAAACCTTAAGATGCTATATAAATGCTAGCTATGGCTGGTTACATTATTGGTATTATAATTATTATATTGAAAAACAGAATAAGACAGCAAAATGTGATTCTCTAAGGATGGAAACTTCATTTTGTTTGGTTGATCTTAAATCACAAATAAAAATTCTAATGCTTCAATGATTCTCCCAAACCAGGTCAACCCAAAAATTTGTTGATAAGTACATTAGTTGGCAGATGTTCAAATAGGAGCTGTCATATATAGACACATATAAACCCTCATGCTTCTATCAGGTAAATGAAATTTATTCGCATCTAGGTGAGATCAAAATGGCAGCTAAGTGACACAGTGAATAGAATGTTGGGCCTGAACTGAGAAAGATTCATCTTTCTGAGTTCAAGTCTGCTCTCAGATACTCACTACAGAGGTGACCTTGATCAAGTCACTTAATCTGTTCGTCTCAGTTCCCTCATCTGTGAGATGAGTTAGAGAAGAAAATGGCAAACCACTCCATTATGTTTATCAAGAAAACCCCTTTGGGGTGATGAAGAATCAAACATAATTAAAACTAGTGAACAACAAAGGTAAGAACAGAATTGAATATGATTAGTCTGATAGCAATTATCCAACCAAGCAAATGATATTTTTATGGAGCAAAGCCTTGTTCCATATAGATAAAAGTTTTCTTCAAGTCATTTCATCTTAATGTAAATACTCTCTCATATTGAGATGAAGATAAAAAAACCCTGAGTCATGTAATGCACCAGGTAGATCTGCTTTCATTACAAAGAAAAGGCCTGAAAACCAGCATCAAAATTCTAACAATGAAAGCAGAAAGGAAAACACCTTAATGAAACATTTACCATATGAAATAGTGCATCATGATTACTTAAAACCTGGAAATAAATTTTATGTTCACTTAGAGTCTTCCAAGTAAGGGAAATTGAAGAGGTGGTGGATCGATTAGCTAGAAAACCAGGTGGTGTACTTAAAATTTACAGGAAAGCTTTCTTATTTCACACTCCCCAAAATAAGAAGTCATTATGATTGATGCTGAGATTGGGCTACATACAGTTTATCACAGTTATAGTAAACAGTATAAGACCTTAAAGAAGTATATATCAGTGCTTCCTTAGATTCCTCAGTTGACTCTTGTTAGAATTGTGGGTACTCTACAAAGTTCTGTCTCATAATTCATCGATGCTCTCTCATATCATCTTTTCTTCCAATAAGTACTCCATAAAGGTACCTTCTTACATATCTTTTAATTCCCATTGTATATGGCTACTAATGGATTGCAAGGACAATTCATTAGTTGAAGTCATGTAGCATACTAGGTAATGATCTGCATATTAGGTGACCCTAGGCAAATCACTTATGCTTTCTTCCCCACAGTGTTCTGAATAATGATCTAAGGGGATTGGTTGCCAAAATGTACCAAACTACACTGATGGGAGTTTCCTTTCTGAAGAATTCACTCTACCGGTGAAATGGCAGGCCCAATCTCAGTCCACTTTATAATCCATAACCATTGCTTATTCTTTGTCAGCCAACTTTCTTTCTTATCATACATGTCTCAAAGAAGACCCTTTATCTCACAAGTGTCAAACACATAATCCACAGGCAGGCTGAAAACACTGACAACATCTGGAAATCCAAGTCAGATCAAAATGTAACTGGGAAATATTTAATAAAATAAAAATATAATAAAGCATAGATAATAATAATATATCATTTTCTAGGTTGCTATGTGGTCCACAGTATCCTTATATATTGGTTAGTGATGTCCTTTCTATTTGAATTTTACAATAATGCTTTCCCTCACCTCTCTTGAATAATTATGTTGGTAATGTGTTATACATATGCTTATCATGCCTCTTCCACTGCTCTTTTGGTAACCCTAAACTTTAGTTTTTTTGCAGACTGAAAGAGAATTATCTTTAGATATTTTGCAAGACTCCACTTACAAAGAATTATTTGTGCTAATTTTCGACCATTCCTATATGTTCATTAAGTCATGTTCCCCCCCAAAAAAGTTTTTTGTTTATTTTTTTCTTTTGCTAGCTCATATATTCCATTCTTATTTTTATAATGTCAAGAGAATACAAGAAAAGCCACTAAAGCAGACATAGAAGAAAATACATTAGAGGAATGGGCATCAGTGGATTAGAATGGATAAATGGATGTATGGATAGATGGATAGATGAATGGATGAATGGGAAGATCTATAA
Source organism: Antechinus flavipes (assembly GCF_016432865.1). NCBI lineage: Eukaryota > Metazoa > Chordata > Mammalia > Dasyuromorphia > Dasyuridae > Antechinus > Antechinus flavipes. The sequence continues at coordinate 23,237,656 of NC_067398.1, forward strand.
AAAAGAGATGAGAGAGAGAGAGAGAGAGAGAGAGAATGTTTATTAAGCACTTACTATATGTTATAATAAAAATATAAGCAAGACAGTCTGCTCACTCAAGGTACTTAAATTCTAATGGAGGAAGAAAGCACATAAAGGGTAGCCAGAAACTACAACATGATATGGAAATGACCAAGAAGTGACATGGAGGCCAAGTTATAGGAAAGATCAAATGAAATCCCATCTATCAAATTATTATGTTCAGGAGAGATAAATATGATGGCCAGTGTATAGGTAGCACATTAGTTAGATCATAGATCCATTAAAGGTATGTATTTTTAATGTTAGTCTTCAAACCATTCAAGCTGTTATTCAAACTTCTATCTTTCAGTGATTCTTAGGTTTTATTCTATTTACTTATGGCACCCTAGTGCCATAGTTATCATGTATGCCAAAAGTAAGAAAACAAATTCCCTTTTATATTAATTCACCTCCTAGCTATTAACAGTAAGCTTCTTCCTCTTCCAAGCTCAAGAAAAATAAACAGCACTGCAAAATGAAAATATGTAAAGAGGTTAGAAGAACACTATAAAATTTAAAAATAATATGAACAACTTATCAAAAGAAGTCAGTAGATACAGCATTAAATAGAAAAGAAAACTAAACAAAACAAAGTGAATATACCACTAAAACCCTGAGCAGTTAAAACCAAACAAACAAAACTAATAATGGATCCAGAGAACTAATAATAAAACAAGCTTTTTTTCCTCTTAATAGAGAGAAGACTAATAGAATAAAATGTTTCACACATTTGGCCACTGTATATTTATTTCCTTAACTTGTTTTCTTGGTTATAAGGAATAGTTTAATTTTTAGAGGAAGAGGGACAGAAAGAATTTCCAGAAATATCTGATATAAAAACAAAACATAAATAAAAGGAGAGAAGGGAGAAATTAGGAGTGAGAGAGAGAAAAGAAGGAAGGAAGGGAGGGAGGGAGGGAAGACAGGGAGAAAGGAAGGAAAGAAGGAAGGAAGGAAGGAAGAAAGGAAGGAAGAAAGGAAGGAAGGAAGGAAGGAAAGAAGGGAGGAAGGGAGGGAGGGAAGTAGGGAGGGAGAGATGAAGGAAGGAAGGAATGGAGGAAGGAAGGGAGAAAGGAAGGAAAGAAGGGAGAGAGGAAGGAAGGAAGGGAGGAAGGAAGGAAGGGAGGAAGGAAAGGAGGGAGGGAGGGACTTGACTCACAATTCTTCTATTGCCTTCTGAGGTGATGATCTGCTTGGTCTAAATTTTAAATTCATCTTTGGTTCATTGAGGCATTCAAGGAAGAAAATGGAATCAAACAGCAACTGGAACATTTGGATTAAAAAGTAAAGATGTCTTTAGTATGTATATTAAGAATTTGATGCTTGTATAATTAAATCAACAAGTATTTATTAATCACCTATTATATGCCAAGCACTATGCTAAGAATTGGAGAAACAAGAAGACAAAGATAATCTCTAAACTCAAAAAGTATATGTTCATAAGACAAAGAAAATTTATAAATAACTAGATAAATGCAAGATAAAGAGATGGTAGTAGAAGGTTAGTGTCCGAGGCAAGCACTGAGTGAGGCAGGAAAAAGAAGGAAGGAAACAGATAAAGATGTCTTTAAGGAAATAGGTCCTGAGCTGAGTCTTGAAGAAAAACCAAAGGGTAAATATGAGGACCCAGAGTATTCTAGTCATAGAAGTTAGACTATGCAAAAATAGATAATTGAAGATTGTTGTTGTTATTATTTAGTCATTTCATTCTTGTCTGATTCCATTTGAGGTTTTCTTGGCAAAGATACTAGAGTGATTTAGCATTTCCTTCTCCAGTTCTTTTTACAGATAAGGAAATGGAGGCAAATGAGGTTAAGTGACTTGACTAAGGTCTGAGGTCAAATTTGAACTCAGGTTTTCTGATTCCAAGCCTAGAGTTCTATTCATGATACCACCTTGCTTCCCTACCTGTTTCATCCTAGGATTTACAAATAAGCCAGACAAACTGAATCACAGAGTGTGTGTGAAGTAAGTGTAACTAAGTTTTGGAAAGGTAAGAAAAGGCTAAGTTATGAGAAGTCTTAAATGCCAAACCAAAGATTTATGTTTGATCCTGGGTACAATTAGGAACTATGGAACTCATTGTGGAATGATTCTGATGTATACTTTGGCAGAAGGCAGAGAATAAATTGGAGATGGGAAAGATTTGGATCAATGAGATTATTTGAAGTCTATTGCAAGAAATTATGTGAAAGGTAAAGAGGGCATAAATTCTAGGTGTCTCTATATGAGTGGAGAAAAGCATAAACATAGGAGAAATTTGAAAGTGGAAATGACAAGATTTGGCAAGGGATTGGCTATGTGGGATGAGTGAGAGTATGGAACCAAATGGAAGAATGGTGGTTCCTAGATAATAGTACGGAAGTTAGGAAAAGGCAAAGGTTTAAGGCAAAATATAATGAATTCTGGTTTTGAAATAATGAGCTTGATAGATGTGAGAAATACAGTTTGAAATATCCAAGAAACAATTGATGATACAGAAATACGATTCAGAAGTTAGACTAGGGCTGGATATAAAGATGTGGGGATAATCTACACAGAGATGATATTTGAACTCATGAGTCTAATGATATTGCCAAGTGAGATGATAAAGATAATAAGAAAAAAAGATCTGTAATAGAGCTATAGGAAACCTCTATGGTTAGTGATTATTCCATGTAACACAAGCAACCATTCCATAAAACTCTAACAAAGGAGACAAAGGAAAATGAGACAGATAGGAAAAGAACTGGGAAATGGCAGGTTTAAGAAAAACACAGAGAAGAGTGAGTGAGCATACAGGAAGAGAGAGTGATCAATAATGTCAAAGGCAGCAGAGGTAAAGAAGGCTAAGGACTGAGAAAGGGTCATTGGATTTGGAAATTAAGAGATCACTGCAAGAGAATTAAATTGAACTGAAGTGAACACATGGATAATCCTCAGTAATTCCCTGATGGTTTAAAAAAGGAGACCCCCAAGTTGGTTATATTCATTTTTAAAAAATTATTTTCTTTTCCTTTTACTAACAAATGCACTTGCAGAAATTTCCATAAAATGACAAAGATCCTACAAGTCTGTTTTAGGACTGTTGATGAGATCTTTGCTGCCTTTCTGAGTCACATTTTAGAAAGAAATAGGGAGAGAAGATTCAGGCAATCACTACATACAAATACATTTAGAGACATCTTTTATCAGATGCATAAGTAACAAAACCCCAAACATAGAAATGACTAACAGTGTGGTCCATGGTTGTATAATTGGAATGTCATGTCTGGTTATATCATTTGATCATGAACCCCCTTGGAGGATTATAAAGCTAATCTCTCCCACAGCCACAAACTTTGAGTAGTTTCCCAACTGGTGTCAAATTACTGCATTATGTGTAAGAGGGGACCAAAGAGAATTCATAATAGCCCTTGATGAAGTTTTCACCAGACCCATAGGCTCTAAATCATAGGATACTGAGACATTTGGCCAATGGGACCACTGGATCTCTATCCAATGAAAGACTGAGGACAAAGAACAAAAGCAAACAGAAAAAAAAAAAAAAAAGCATTGCTTCCTCTAATCTGGAAGCAGAAATGGCAATCACTGTGTAAGGAAAGGAGTATAAATTCTAGAGTTACATTTTTAATTGGCCCACAAATGTTTGCTAATAATTGGTTATATCTTTGATTTGGTATAATTAGAAATAGGCAAATCAGAACCTGGATAAAAAAATTATTTCTCTTATCCCTGGATGATATCTTGGTCTTCTAGCATTCTATATTTTTCTTTATATAATTTGTGTTCTCACTTTATAAAGTTATCTGCATCTGTATACATATTATATTCCCCTCCATCCCTATTAATAAGCTCCTTGAGGGCTGGAATTATTTTTCCATTTGTTTTGTATTTCCACTGCCTTGCATGCAGTAGGTGCTTGATAAAGAGTCAAATTGGCAATGCCATCCAATTCAACAGTAAATGGTTAAATGCTCACTAAATAAAGGCATGGCGTGAGATTCTGGAGAAATGTAAAAGTAAAATAAGCATGCTCTTTGTCTTCATGTCACTTATGATTTGGGGGAATACCTAACACATATACAACAAATATGTTGTAGGGAGTTAAAGGCGAAGCCATTGTCTTGATGAGGTGACAAGAAGATGAGCTTTCTTTCAGAACATGGTTGTATCTCCCTATGGAGGATATGGACATCCTCATTCACATTGAAGAATTGGGGGATATTTCCTAGAACAAACTCATGCACTAACACCACATTGAGAATGATTGATGATTTGACTGGCTCAGGTGGGTCAATGCTATTAAGGACCCATAAAAGGGAGTTTTCATTGCAAAGCAGAGCACTTTTATTTAAAAAATTTCTGAGAGAACTGGACATAGATTAGAAAACTAAAGACATGAAAATGAACCTTTGGAGTTGGGAAGACAAGGGGAAGAAGAAGCTGTGCATTATATTGCACCCCCCACCCACTAAAAAACCCATTAATGTCATCAATAAGCAATAACAAAGCCTTCAACTATGTCTCTGACAGAGAGATTGAAGTCTTATATTTAAGTTTCTGCAAAGATGAGCGTACATTCTTTTGATGATGTTAAGTTCATGAAAAGTGCCAAGATCAGCTTCCAGAGAGAGGATTTCCTAAACAATCTGAAACATCTGGACAGCTTAGGGATCTAGCATTCTAGATATGCGAGGAAGAATTTTTTATCAGCATCATCTTAGAAAAGGATGGCTTCACAAAGAAGGGGCCAATGAAGTAGAATCAGTCAAAAACTGAGCCATGATATGGAGCAACAAAAACTTGAATGTTGCCCTCCCCTACTTCTGTGAACTGTTCGGATGGTACAGGTGCAACAGGAAGGTGTTTTCCTGATGACTTCATTTATATTGTTCTAGAAGAGTATAAGTATCATTTGATAAGGCAAGAAAGCTGCATAAAGACTTGAGATGCTATCTATTTCTGAGGTTTGATGGAATTTCATTTGGGGTTAGAATTTTCCAAAGTACTGGTTTGAAGTCAGGCCACCTGGGTTCAAATCCCAGCTTTGCTCAATATTGAATGTTACATAATTATATAAAATATGGCAAGTTCATTACATATGAAAGAAGTGAAACCTGAGAAAGAAAAGATCATTTCTGACTTACATATATGAATTTAAGTTCATGTAAGACCAGAACTGTCTAATTTTAACATTTGTAGCCTCATTGCTTAGCAAAATGTCTTGGTTGGCAGACTCCAGATAAGTAGTGATTGAAATCAAAAAAGCCTTCTTAGAAGATTCAGCATTTGAAATCCTACCTATAGGTAGGATTTCAAAAGGCAAACATAGGGAGAGAACATCCCAGCAAGAGGGAATATTGCAAGAAAAGGCACCAATTTTTTTTTTGGTTTGTTTTTTAATGCATATGAAGAAGCAAATGGTCCAATTTGGCTAGGGTGTTAAGAAAATGATCAGGTGAAATATAAGTAAGGTAAAGGCGAAGGCAAGGAAGCAAAAATGTCTTTAGGACTAAGATAGGAATTATGTGATATTTGGCACCTCTACAGAATTCAGAATCAGATTTCCTAAGAAGGGAATGACCAGAGAAACTATCTGGTTCAACCTATATCTATTTCAAGAATTGAACCTGATTATATCATATCTTAATAATCACAAAGCTTGGCCATCAGGATCTGATCCTCATTCTATGAGCATTTGCCTGTCAACTTCCTAACAATTAGACCTATCCCAAAATGCAAAAAGTCACATCAGGAAGTGAGTGTTTCTCCTATTAAAGTTCTTTAACTAAAGGTTGAATGGCCATTTCTCTTGTAATGGTGATTCCTTGGCTGAATTTCCATTTCTCTGGTGATTGTAGTAGTGATTCCTTTTATGTCAAATGGAATTAGTTGGCTGCTGAGGACCTTTCAACTTGAGTCATTAAAGAAGTCAAGAGAGAAGGTTTTGCTGACACCCGTCTCTCAATCCTAGCCCTAGTGACCCATCTTAAACTCAGTATGTCCAAAAGAGAACTCATTGTTTTTCTCCCTGAACTCTTTTCTTTTTCTATTCCTATAGAGGGTAAAACCATCTTTCCAGTCCCTTAGACTCTTAACCTAGAAATCATCCTAGATTCCTCAAGATCTCTCACCACTATCACCACCCATATCTAAGCTACTGTCAAGGCCTGCCAATTTCATCTTTGCCGCATCTCTCAAACATACTACTTTTGCTCCCCTCACATTGTTACTACTCTGGTGCAGTCCCCTACTGTCTCACATCTGGATTATTTCAATAGCTGCTGGTAGGTCTACCTGCCGCAGTTCTCTCCTCACTCTGAATTGTCCTCCATTCAGCAAGCAAAATTATTTTCCTAAAACATAGGCCTAATCATGTTACACACACCCCTATTCAATAATGTCCAATTACTTCTATTACCTATTACTTCTAGGAATCTATACTAAGTGCATTGTTTGATATTTCTCTAATCCTCTCCTCCCTTACTCTTACACCTTACTCTCCAGCACATACTCTTCAATCCAGTGACAATGGCCTCCTGCCTGTTCCAAAAACAAGACACTTTATCTCTAATCTCCAGGCATTCTCTCTGGCTGTCCCCCACATCTGGAACACTCTCATACTCTACTTCAATTACTGACTTCCCTACTTCCTTTAAAGTCCCAGCTGGGACTTTATCTTATAGGAAGCCTTTCCTAATCTATCAAATTCCAGTGATTTCCCTGACACATAGAAAGCCGTTAATAAATGTTTATTGATTGACTGATTAATCCCTATAAATATTGTACAATCAAGTGCAGTTCATAATAAACATCTGTGAGGTAATTAAAGGAATTCATTTAAAATCATGTTGTTCACCTACAGTTTTGATTAATCTGCAAATTTTGGGGGTGTTTTTCAGAGATTTTTTCCTACTAACAAGTTTTTAATTATAATTTAAATAAATGGTAATTCCTCTGTATCCAGTATTACTCTCCCTAGTTGATAAGTGAAATGAAAATATTGAACTGGGGGGTTTGTTGCCTTTAAAAAAAATCAATGAGTTGCCCTTGGGAGAGATTCAGGTGTATATGCAAATATCTGACAAGGCAGCTGGAGCCAGTGGCTGCAGAGGGGAGAGAAGAAAGCCTTTGTCAGCACATCAGCCATCTTGTCAGACTTGGTCCATTTTCAGGAGAGTCATAATTCAGTTAGAAAACTCCATTCCTGGAGAGAAATTGGCAAAACCCCAAAGATGCCATTCCTGGGTATTTTTTTAATTTAAAAGGAAATTAAATGTGAAATGTGTCTGATACAGTGTAATGAATTCTTGAACTAAGCTGAAGAGGGAGGAGGAAACTACTCCTTTTTCAATCCAGTAAAGTCTATGGTGAAGCGCAAATGGATAGGGCCAAGGGAAGGTCATTTATAAGCTGCATTATATGCTTTATTCTTCTTCAGGTGTCTGAGTCACAAGAAGGTCTTGACCGAAAATCCAACTTCATAGGATACTTCCTTCCCATTCTACTTCCAAGTCGAAAAACATATGCTTATGGTTCTAGATTAAACTTTACTAATAGAAGTAGTTAGTATGGATGTAAGGCAACAAAAGAATAAGTTATATGAGGACAGATAGAAAATCTTTCCCATATTTTGGTAATACTCATAATATCTCAAATTGTGTTTTTATAAAGGAAATGGGTATTTTCCAATGGCAGTAAAAATAATAGTGCTCATGTCCAGCTCAGCCCCTCCCCCTACATAGTACAATGGAGAAACAACTCAAAATGTAATTCTGGATTCAAATTTTGTCCCTGTCACAATGATTGTGTGCCATTTAGTATGTTACTTAAATTCTCCAAGCTTTAATTTTTCATCTAAAAGTGAAGGGGTTACAAAAATAGTCTTTAATTTTTTTTTCTGCCTCTCAACTTATGAGGTTGGAGGGATCTAGGACTAGAACATCATGGGAATCAGAAAGGTGAATGGACATGGATTCCAGCATCCTTGCTCAGAGATGCTCAGTAGGAGGTATTTTGTGTCAAATTCTGAGGCAAAGTCTGAGTGAATCGAATTTAGTTGCATGGAATTAACTCAGCTGGGAGTGAGAATATTTAAGTGAGAAGAAAGATAAGAGGTCGTGTAGTTACCTGAGCAGCTCCTCTAGATCCCAGAAAATGGGCTGTAGACCTGAATAATAATAGAGCTAGAAAGATGTTGACAACCTTCCAGACATGTTAGTCCAATTGACGACCTATTTAAAACAACTGGACTATCTAACCCCTGAAGGAACTTTGTCCTTGCCAGAGGCAAGGGTTGGTAAATTATTTAGAAATCACCAAATCTTTTCCTCATTTTGTTATCCCAGGGTGGTACTCCAAGTGCATTATAATGACATAGGACCCCAGAGAAAAGTGGGACTCAACCAGAAGAAAGTTTTCTTGGTTGTATTTGGTCTCAGGGAGTTCTTTTTTTCATTCTGTGCTACATGCAACAAACTTGCTCTATGACCCATATTTGTTCATTGGTTCTGCCAAGGGAACTGAAGATACCTTGAGGGGAGCTAGAAACAAGGTGAAAACAAATGTTCACAAACAAATCCCAGTTAGGGACACAAACCATAGAGATGATGTTATTATTGGAAAGCACCTCAGATTAATCTGCTTTCTCTATCCTCCAATGATATACAATTTATGCACTTAATAATTTAAGCTATCTCTATATTTGTACCATGTATTTTTGCAGTCATTTCAGTCATGTATGACTTTCTGTGGCCCCATTTGAGGTTTCCTTAGCAAAGATGGTATGGTTTTCCACTTCCTTCTCCAGTTCATTTTACCTATGGGAAAATTGAGGCAGAGGGAATGACTTGCCTAGGATCACACAGCTGGTAAGGGTCTGAAGCCAGATTTGAACTCCAAAACTGATGCTCTATCTACCTAGCTGTCCTTGAGATACTATGCCTGACACTCTGTTTTATTTTCAGGGATGCTATTTTCTAATAGTAGAATTCACATGGAAGAGCTTTTATACTTTCTTAATTTTGTTTATGTGTCCTTTGCCCCTAACATTATGCCAGGCTATATGGTAAGCACGTCCTGGGGTCAGAAAGACCTGACTTCAAATCCAGCTTCAGATACTTATTATCTGAATGACTCTGGGAACATTACCTAACCTCTGTCTCAGGTTCCTCAGTTGTAAAATGGAAATAATAACAGCACATACTTCACTGGGTTATTGGAAGACTCAACTGAGACAAAATTTGTAAAGTGTTTAACACGGTATCTGAAATGTAATAGAAGTTTAAGAAATATTTGTTCCCTTCCTTTCCTTGGAATAAAAGTTTATTGATCAGCTGATACATCAGGTGTTCTTTGCAACTAACTTCAATGAGCAAAAATTGTAATGCAAAGATTACAGTGTGATGGAAGGAAAAAAATGATCTTCATTAGACATTTCCCAAAGTTAAATATAGTATTTCACCAGGTAATGAGTTCCCATACCTTCTGGTCTTTAGGAAAGGCTTAACATCCATTCCTTGGGGATATTAATAGAGGGAATTCCTATTATGCGACCCCAGGCTCCTATTCAGGGATCTTTAAGATCCCTTCCAATGTGAGATCCTTAAATTCTAGTAAATAGAGCACTGAACTTAAGTCAGAAAGAGCTGAGTTCAAATCCAGTCTCAGACACTTAGCAGATGTGTGACTCCTGCCAAATCATTTCACCCATGTTTGCCTTAGTTTCCTCATCTGTAAAATGGGGATACTAGCACTCAACTTCTAAGGTCATTGTGAGGATCTAATAAGATAATACTTCTAAAGCACCTGGCACATTGTAAGCACTACATTTTATCTGTTAATATTATGATACTAAAAGATAAAGGGAGATAAAATACATTACTATGTATATATCTTATAAACTTCATAAATGTTAGCTATTACTGATGTGGGAAAGATTCCTATCTTTGATTCCCTGTAGTTAATGTAATTACCTTTTGATTCACAAATCCTTGTCCCTTTGAATTCCAATAGAAGATGGGGACCTGTCCCAGCCCCACCCTGATCTGAGCCAAGTTTGGGGATACACCCAAAAGCCCCTCTAGCTAAATCTCCCATTATAAAAGGGAGATGCTGGGACCCTCTCTTTGCAGAGATTCCAAACATGCTAGTCATGTGAGGATCCTTTGTCCACTGGACCCTCTGTCCAGTGCCCTCCTTATCTCTACCTTCACCTATCTCCTTACTTCCAAATCCAATAATAAACCTCTTTTATCAATCTAGCTCTCAGGCCAATAAATGCCTTTATGGGGGACTCGTGCCACTACTAGACTTCATTTACCATCATATCCTTGTGCCGAATCCAGGGGGGTTGCAGGAGAGCTCCATTTGACTCCCTGTACCCCAAACCTGCCACTAGACCTCAACTAAACCCTAATTTCATTTAGGTACCCCAAATCTAGACCTCAACATTACCATGATTATTATTAGCATTTTTGCCAAAAATGTGCTCTCTGGATTTGGTGTGTCTAATACATGGGCTAAATTTTTCTCCTGCCCCATTAACCTCGATAGCTTCTCTGAGAACCCAGCATGACTAATGACAGATGCGCAAATTCCTATGGCACCACAAGTTTCATTGTTACATGATATTTTCGATGCAAGTCACATTATCTCTTTGAGACTCAATTTTCCTCATCTATGAAATGAGAAGTTAGATTAAGTAACTTCTAGGATCCTTTTCAATTCAAAATATGCTTACATTCTCATGGTCTTAGAGGATCCTACCAGTCCCTTTCAACTCTAACAATATCTGAGCCAGTGTGGACATACTTAATGACATATCTTGTGAGGAGGAGTGATCAGAAGTCATCAGGTCCCTCAGTCAGGATCTAGCTGAGTTGTGTGCTCTTCTAGAGAAAATAGGGAAGCAATCATCGATGGCAGCATGCCATCTTTCTCCTTCTTTGGAGAAACTTGGAAAATAGGTCTGTCTCCTAAATTGGGGAACCAGTTTTTAGTTAGGAGCCAATTTCTTGAGCTTAGCCTGAGAAATAAAAACAATTCGAGGTGACTCATTTTTGTACCTACCCTTGAAAAAGTCATTTAGTCTGAAGGGAAAAGAAAAGTATTTTGTTTGGTAATTATCCACAAAATGAGATTTTCATTATTTTCGGTTTGGGAAATGGGGTTAATAACTCACCAATAAGCCCTCTATACTTAACTAGACTGCATCAGTGCACTGCCAAGTGAAGAAGATATATACTTAAAGTCTCAATAGCCAAACACCTCTGTCAACCCTGTAATCAGTGGGATCTTTTGATTGTGGTTTGTATGAGGACCGTTTCCTAACAATGGCAGGAAAAGAGCTCTGTCAATGCAGAATTAGGACTCCTCTTCTGGCACTATTATCACTATGCAAAAAACAAATGCATGTTCATTGTTTGAAGGAGCAGAATGTATTTATCCTTTGAGACCAGAGACTTGAGTCGATTGACAACCTTTTGACCTGCAATGGCAGGGCAATTCATTGGCCAGAGACAACAAAGCCTCCTCTCTACTTCCTTTAAATCAAAGAAGGGACCAGCCTTTGACAACATTGGGAAACAGATGGAGTTTACCAATCAATCAGTCAATAAGTATTCATTGAGTACCTACTCTATCCAGGCAATGTGTTAAACATTGGGAATGCAAAGACCATTTTTGACACCTTCCTTAATATCCATTTCAGCAAATGATCTTTTCCATGTCTTGTGGTTTTTCCACACCCAAATGCCCAGTGCCTTCATCTGATTCCCTTTATATCTGAGCTCCCTAATGTGGTTAGAAGTGGCCCACCTAAGCCTGAATTTCTTGATAATGTCTCATGCAGTATGTCTCCATTCTTCCCACTATCAAAACAAGTATGCTTTGTGCTGTAACTCCTCAGGGCTGATTTTTAGCAGTAGATGAAATAAAATAAATCAGTTTAATGGTGTTTACCCTGGAAAAGAAAAGGCTAAATAAGTCTTGAGTACATGCCATATGAAAAAAAAAAAAGTGGAAGAAACTTGTTAAACCTTCCTTTATGCTAGTTTTCTTCAAGTACTTAATAGACTGTCACATGGAAGAAGGATGAGACTTGCTCTAGTTGGCTTCAGAAACAGAATCAGGAACAATGGATGAAGTTGCAAAGAGGCAAATCTGGAAGATACCTAGAATCCTCCTCATTAGAAATCTTCTAATGAAAGCCAGTCGGGTCCTCTGGGCTTCATCTGTGAAATAAGAAGGTTGGTCCTGGTTGTGGGTTCACATATTTACAATTGAAATGGATTTTGGAGGCTGACAATTTCCAGCTCTAAAAATAAGATCTAATGATACCACTATTGGGAGTTCTGTTCCTGTCCTTCATTTTCTTCATAGTATAATTATTTTATCTTATATTCCAGGAAAATATAAACTGCTTACAGGGAAGAAATGATACATTTTATCATTGTACGTTCTAGTTTAGGGCATAGGACACAGTAGGCACTTAATAAATGTTTGGTGAATTATTGCATTGAATTGAACAGAGGAGAAGGAATCCCCATGCCTGACTACCTAGAAGTTAAAACTATGTGGCTAATTATCCAGATCCAGCTCATTTTAATGATAGATTTATAATTGCCCTTGTTGAAAGATCTGGTTTCCAAATAAAAGCATCCCTTTCTCGTGACAAAAACACTTTTTCTAATAAAATTCAAACCCGCTTGTCTGAGGATATGATAGGGATTACCAGAAGGAAAGTTGCAATCAACAGATAATGGAACTTCCGAATTCAGAAAACAAAGTAAAGGGCTTCATGTTCTCTCCCTTCCCTAATTTTTTTTTTTTTTAAACCAAGAAAGATTACTAGGAGATGGCATAAAAATTGACATTAAAAAATGTCTTTTAAATTCCAAGTAGTTAAGTAAGGGATCTTATTCTCTCTCATTCTATTCAATCTCATTTAATTTTATGCATGTATTATATGTTAGGTGGGATATAAAAATAGAAAAGAAATTGTTCCTTATCTCATGTTGCTTATACTGTCCTGGGGAGAAATGTAATATAAATTTACAGATAGGGAAATAGAAATTGCAAGGATAGAGACGGAATTTGTGGTCTCATTGTTATAAGAAATTCCCAGGTGAGGAAACCTCTTCTGCCAATTTAAGTCACCACCTTCTTTGCAAATTCTAATGTTAAGAGAGTTGTTGAGATCTTTGAGAATTGGTGTACATTGCCCCAGTCTCAGAACCAGAATGTGTCAGATTCTATTTCAGAGGCAGGTTTCAAATCTCTCTATTCCTTGAGTCACAAAAGTACTCTGTAAACACAATTGAAGAAAATTTTCTCCTTTAAGGATTTTTAGAGTTTCGGGGTCCCCTCTTCACAATGATTTGGTAAAGTTACTATAGAATGATTGGGAGAGGAGAGAGTTGGGAAGCTGTCTACAGCAATGGCAATGAGGGAATTCCTCCTCTTCAAGGAGGAGACATTTGAGCTGAACTTTGACTAGACCAAGGGGCTTTAAGAGGCAGAGATGAAGAAGAGCATTCAACCATGGGGAACAGTCCATATAAAGGAGGGAGGAAGGGAGGAGATGGGACATTATATATAGGATATATATATACATATATATAATGTGTGTGTATATATATATGTGTGTGTGTATGTATATGTATATATGACATGTAACATATAACATAGTATTTAACAATGTATTATATATAATATAATATAACATAATATATAATAGATGATATATATTTAGATATAGGGTTAGATATAGGGATATTTTCTATAACAGTGACATGACAATGTCAGACCTGGAATTTAGGATTAACAATCTGGTAACTATATACTTGATGAGTTGCTCACAGTCATATAACTAATGGGGAATTTAAAATATCGATTACAGTAGTAACTTAGAGTGCTATTAGATTAGAATAAAAGTTACTTAATAAAACCTTAAATGCCATCTCTTCCAACCTTGTCATTTCACAGATGAGGAAACTGAGGCTCAGAGAAATAAAATGATTTGCTTGATATCCTGACTCTTTTTCCCAACTATAACATACTTTCCTCACCATAAGACTGCCCACTATCAACTATTATTCAAAATGTATAATCTAGGCTTTATTTTATTTTTAACTCTCTGACCTTTCAAACTTAGTTACATTGATCCCAATAAGCTCTATCTTTGAGCTTCAAACTGGAACAACAAGACCCCAAGAATAAGCATTCCTTAGGGAGTAGGAACATAAATTCTGACAAAGCCTGAAATCACCCAGGAAAATGGTAGAAAATCTACCAACAACCACGTATCTCATTCACCCTAGGCTCATTCAAAGGTTGAGGAATCCAAGAAGGAAGATAGCATTGGGAACATTGTCATTATCCTTTGGAAGCTGGAATTTTCCCAATGTCTCTTCCCAATGCTCTTGAGAGCCACTTCCCACCCTTTGGGTAATCTTTACCCAGAAATATACCATAGGCATCTGTCTAAAAAAGAAACATTGATCTTCCTTCTTCCCTTTCCTTTCTCTCTTGATCCTTTCCTCCCTTTCCATCTCTCCTCCTAACTCCCCTATTTCTATAAAGGCACACCTTCCCTCCATAACTTTGAGTCTCCTCACTTTTTCCTTCGTAATCAATTCTTACTCCTCACAGGTAATCAGCTGTCAAATTCCATGGGTTCTATCTTATGGCATCTCTCACATCCACTTTCATAGACACCCCTCTTATTAGGATCTTTCCTGCCCATACTTGCAATACTTCTCATTGACCTTCCTGCTTCTAAATCCCCCCTCTCCAAATCCTATCTTCTTAGCTTCCGAAATTATCTTCCCAAAGAACAGTGTGTGTTATTTTCCTGCTGCACAGAACTCTCCAGTGGTTCTCTATTAATCTCTAGGAAAAAATTCTTCATCTTCAGTCTGGCATTTAAAACCTTCCACAAGCTTCTTTCCAGCTACTTTTGCAAATGTTTCATATAGCTCCACTTCATGAGATGTGTGTTCTATCCAAGCTGGATTAGTATCTGGCCCACAATTAACCCTTCATCTCTTGTCTCACTACTTTCTTGTATAATGAGAATGCCCTAAGTCATAACAATACGCTGTTCGTTCCATAAACAAACACAAATATTCACACACATACACACACATTTAAGCACAAATCACTAGGTTACATTACATCAGCCCACACTGAAAGAACAGGTAGGTACATATATTATGGGGAGAGTTATTCTCATACCAATACACAATATACACACATGTTCTAAAGTTGCATAACACATACACTTATATACACACCATCAATAGAGCACATAATGCCAGCAGATACTAAAAGAATAGACAGATACATCCTTTATATGTATCTATAGTCGCACCAATACATACAATATATTCACAAAGTCTACAGTTGTATATGTCCTACCTCTAATTGTAGACACACATACACACACACACACACATACACACACACACACACACACATGCCAAAGATACCATCACCCTGGGGCTTGACTCATGGGTCGGTCTTGCTCTGATACACATACAGCTCATTAGATTTCCAAACACCAGCACAAAAGTGGGTCAGGCCATCTCTTTCACTGTGGAGTGCTGCCCTTTAGCCCCACATCCCAGTATGGTGTCTCCATTTCTGTGCTATTTGGCACAGCATCATATTAAAGGGAACATACACAAGGCAACTCCTTATAAAAATAACCTATGAGCACTCAGGAATCCATCCCCATAGACAATTGAAAGAGGCCTGGAAATGAGAATGGGGATGATAATTAGCAAGAACAGAGGGACTTCTTTAGAACCTATCTCAGGGCAACCCCACTGGCTGCTATTCCAACAGGACAATCACTGAAACATGATGCTTGAAACTCCTTGTAACCCTCCCCAAGCTGCACTGAATTTCACATAAAATTCTAAATGGATTCTCATTATTTGAAACAAGAAGCAAGCAAACACAAGATGAGAAGGAATTTTGATACTCATCCAATCTTCTTAACAATAATGATCAATCATCTGACAAGCTATAGCATGCACTGAAAAAAAAAATATGGAGAGGAATATACATGTGTTTTGTGGACTGCTTAGAAAGCATATTTTAAAACCAACTTATAATAAATGAATGGATGGATGAGTAGATAAATAAAAAACTACTGAGAAAAATTTATGAGGCAAAAAAATATGGTCCTTCTTCTATCAAAGGAACTGCTCGAAATACATCTTTTGACCTGCTCCAAATAATGGGCACTCTTACCAAGTCTAAGAAGGTTCAGGCCTGGGTTCCAAATTTAGTTCATGCTGACCTCTGAAGACTGATGTCCATTGTCCATGCCTTTGGAATTTAGGCACAGAAGGCACAATCCACATAGCAGCAAATTCAAATTTCTGCAGTGTTACTATCTTCAGGGGCTGAAATAAAGTTGTCAGTCTCCTAGAGGGGAAGGGAAAGGGGTTTTTCTTTGCTACAAATGGAGAAGCTGATATCTATAGTTCCTATTGCTGATCATAGAGTGAGACTGTTTTGTAATGCTATTGCCAGGGTCACATGCCTATGTGAGGGTCCTCAGAATAACCACTCATATCTTGTCTCCCATCTTCCTTTTTCCCTATCTCAAATTTCCCTGCATTTTGGGAAAAAAAAATAATATGGCCATACAATGGCTCACATTCATCAAAGTGAAGCAAGATGACCCTAGAATTACATTGACTTTTTGCAGTTTGAGGTCATAGTTCTTAAGCAGTGTTTCAGGGAAAGATGGATATGACATATCTCCCAAGTAAAATACTCCAATATCTTCACCAAATAATTCAAACCAAATGTTTAGCTACTCCATTAGACTTGAGCATCTGCATGATCAGAGGTCTCCAGAAAAGACTGGAGAAGGGAATTTTGGCTGCAGAGAATAAACCTTCCTTTGAGGAGAATTGTATCAAATCATTTCCTTTGAAACTTGGGATACCAAGGGGATATCAAAAATTCAATGCAAGATATGTTTAAGTATTCAAAAGCTCTGACTTTAATTACCAAGAAAAAATCCCCCAGATAGACATTAATCCACAGGACAGCTTAGCTGGAGATTTCACTTTGTCTTCTGTGTGTCATGTATTTTTGCTATATTCTACCTCATGCTTGATAAGTGAGATTCAAGACCATTAACAGTCTTTTTAGCAAAAAAAGAAGTTCCAAGTGATAAGTTATTTATTGGATGTTTTTAAAAAACAAAATAATGGAATGCATCCCAGGGTGTCTAAACTACTGGTAGAATTGAGTCAAGCAGATGGTCTGAGAGAGGAGTGAGCAGTTGGTATCTTTACCCCAGCCCCAGCTGTTGTGGGCCCCCAGAAATATGCCTCTGCAGAATTTCAGAATTTGGAGATTCCTTCTAGCCCTAGATTCACCATCTCCCACACAGTCCTGGAATTTTCCTGAAGGTAATTTAAATTATAGATAATAAGATTTCAAAAACTTGAAATTCAAACCATAGAAAGTTCATGTGACAAGGGTAAGTGTTGAAAATTATTTATGCATACTTTTTTTAAATAAAAAGCTTTATTTAAAAAAAAGAAAGAAAGAAAGAAAATTCACAGAAGCTTATCTCACAGAACCCAAAGAAAGTGTTGTCTGAACCTACACTCACCCATCATGCACTCTCCATTGCCCTCTATGTGACTATTTTAAATTTTTTTGGAGGCCACTGTATTCTGTGGATTACTGTCATGCAACAGTTCTGGTACAATGCTGATCTTAAAAACGATTAGCCTTTGCTTTCATGAGAAGTTTGAGGTTACTAAGGAAGATTTTTAATTTCCTAAGAACAATCTAACCTGCTCTCTGGTTCAATTCTGATCCATTTTGTACATCTGTATACTGTCTGTCCTTGATATATTGCTAAGGGATGAAATCTACAAGATGTCCCTCAAAATGAGTGCTGAAATCTGGATAATAGAGAATTTTTCATCCTAATTTATCTTTTCTATATGGATGGATAGACCAAAAATTTTGAGTGCTTACAGATATCTTGCAGAAGTTTTGTAATGTTTGGGAGTTTAATATAATGTCATCTGTAAACAAAAGTATATGGAAGTCTATATATGACTTGCTTAATACTATTTCTAAGACACTGTTATTTAAATCTTCTATTACCTATTCTGTTAATCTGGGTAATTTATAATGATTTTATAAATATTCATCTATTTCATTTGGATTATTAGCTTCATTGGCAGGTAAATGAGCAAAATAGTTTCTCATTAATAATTTCATTTATTTCTTCATTATTTGTGAATTTACTTTTTTCATTGTTAATATAGGCAAGTTTATTTTTTTTCTTTCTTCTTTAACCAATTTAGCAACAGCTTACTTATTTTATTGGTTATTTTAATTTTTAACTCAGTTTTATTAATGCAGTGTGTGTTTTGCTTTCAATTTTTTAATCTCTCTGGTTTTTAAATTTTTGATTTTGATGTTTATTGGAGGTTTTGATTTGCTATTTTTCTAGAATTTTTAAAGCTACATACCCAATTCATTTATTTGTTCTTTCTCTCTTTTACTGATGAGTATATTTGGGCATTAATTTTTCAATTAAGTAAAGCATTTAAATGTTATCTTATTGTTGTCATCTATAATGAAAGTTTTTATTATTTTTGTGATTTGTTCTTTGACTCATCCAATGTTTAGGACTGTTTTGTAATCTCTAACTTTTAAACTTTGCTTTAAATTAACTTTATTGGTTATAATTCTTATTGCATTATGATTCAGAAAAGATACATTCAATATTTATATTTATTTTATTATAGTTATAGTATACTATATTTATACTTAACTCCATTTGTGAGCTTTTTGTGCTTTCATATACAGCTAGTTTTTGTGAGGTACCATTTACAGCTGAGAAATACTCCTTTCTTTTCCCATTCAATATTCATCATATGCCTATCATAAATTTTTAACACTTTCTTCATATCGTTTATTTTTTTTCAGAATTATCATGATCTAAGAAGAGATGATTGAAGTCCTTTGTTGTTATAGTTTTACTTTCTATTTCTCCTCATTATTCACTTAATTTTTCATTTGGTGCATATACATCTAGTATTGCTACTAATTTGTTCTTTATGGCATTTTTCAGCAAAACTCATTTTCCACATTTATCTTGTTTATTGGATATATTTTTGTTATGGCTCTGTCTGAGATCATGATTGTTATCTCTGACTTTTTAACTTCAGCTGATACATAATAGATTCTCCTCCAACCCCTTATTCTGATTCTAGGTATATTTTTCTGTTTCCAAACTCTCTTGTAGATAGCATAGGGTTTGTTGACTTATGGTTTCTAATCAATTTTGCTAATCTCTTCCATTTTATAGATGAATTCATTCCATTTACATTTTTAGATATGATGGTTAATTATGGATTCCCCTTCATCTCATTTTCATATAATTTTCTTCTCTTTCCCACCCCCTATTTAAGAGTTTATTTTGCTTCTGACTATCTACCTTCCTTAATCTACCTTCCTGTTGGTCCTCATCCTCCCTTCTCTTAGCACCTTTTTTTCATATTTCATTGCTGGAGGAAATATATTTCTGTACTTAATTGTGCATGTGTGTGTATATATATATATATATATTTTCCTCCTTTTATCAGTTCAGATGAAAGTGAGTTTCAAATGTCACCTACCCCTCTATTTCATTATAGATCCATTTTCCCCTGTAAGAGTATATTGAGCTGAACAAATTATTCTTGCCTGGAAGCCTAGATCTTTTGCCTTCTGGAATATCTAAGCTCTCTGTTGCTTTTTTTTATTGGTTGTTAAATCTTATGTGATCCTAACTGTGGCTCCTCAGTTCTTGAATTCTTTCTTTTTAAAAATTTCAGATAGTGTTTTATTTTTCCAAATACATGTAAAGTTTTCAAAATTCATGTTTGTAAGACTTTGTATTCCAAATTTTCCTCCTCTCTCTTACCTTTCACTTCCCTAACACAGCAAACAATTTGATACAGGTTAAATATGTGCAATTCTTTTAAATATATTTCCATATTTGTCATGTTGTGCAATAAAAATCAAACCAAAGGGGGAAAAAAACCACAAGAAACAAAAAAGATGTGAAAATATAATTCAAGTTATGGAATATTATTGTTCTGTAAGAAATGACCAACAGGATAATTGCAAAGAGGTCTGGAGAAACTTACATGAATCAATGCTAAGTGAAATGAGTAGAACCAGGAGATCATTATACCCAGCAACTACAAGACTATATGATGATCAATTCTGATGCATGTGGCTCTCTTCAACAATGAGATGATTCAGACAAGTTCCAATTGTTCAGTAATGAAGAGAGTCGTCTACTCCCGGAGAGAGGACTATGGGAAATGAGTGTGGAAAACAATATTTTCACTCTTTCTGTTATTGTTTGCTTACATTTTTGTTTTCCTTCTCAGGTTTTTTTTTTTCCTAGATCTGATTTTTCTTGTGCAGCAAGATAACTGTATAAATATGTATATGCATATTGGATTTAACATATATTTTAACATAGTTAACATGTATTGGACTACCTGCCATCAAGGAGAGGGGATCAGGGGAAGGAGGGGAAAATTTGGAACAGAAGGTTTTAGAAGGGTCAATGTTGAAAAATTATCCATACATATGTTTTGTAAATAAAAAGTTATAATAATAATAATAATAAAAGAAAAAGAAAATATGATTCAATCCACATTTGGTCTCCATAGTTCTCTCTCTGGATGTGACTGGGAATTTTCCATCCCAAATCTATGAGAATTGTCTTGAATTATCACACTGCTGAAAAGAGCCAAATCCATCACATTTGATCATCATATAATTTTGCTGTTATTGTGTACAATGTTTTCCTCATTCTGCTCATTTCACTCATCAGTTCATGTAAGTCTTTGCAGACTTTTCTGAAATCAACCTGCTCATCATTTCTTATGGAATAATATTTCATTACATTCATATGTCATAACTTATTCAGCCATTCCCCAACTGATGGTCATCCACTTAATTTCCAGTTCCTTGCCACTACAAAAGGAACTGCTAAAAACCATTTTGCACAGGTGGATCATTTCAATTCTTTCTTTATGGCTACTTTTAGCAATTTTTCTTTGACCTAGAATTTTGTCATTTTGTCTATAATCTACCTGGTGGTTTTTATTCTTTATTCTTTTAATTTTTATTTATTTTGCTTTTTTGTTTGTTTATTTTCTGTGTCTAGAAAATCTGGACAGTTTTCTTTCAACATTTCTAGAAATATCATGTTTAAATTATTTTTGGTGGTGATTTTCACATTATCCAAGAATTCTCAAATTGTCTCTCTTTAATGTTTTCCAGATCAGCTGTTTTTGGTGAGATAATTTACATTTTCTTCAATTTCCAGTCTTTTTATTTTGCATTAGTTTTCTAAATATCTCATGCAGTCATTATCTTCTATGTGGTCAACACTACTATTCACAGAATTATTTTCCTAACTAAAATTTCATGCTTCATCCAAAGTATCAATTCTCTTTCCTACTGTTTATTCTATAAATCATTTTGTTTCCCATTTGTATCCCTACCACTCTCATTTGAGTTTTAAAATATTTTTAGTTCTTTTGTAACTCTTGCTTCATCTCTCCCAAGAGATCTGTTTGGATTTGTAGCCAAGCTATATTTTTATTGAGGTTTTGTTTGTAGATGGTTTGGGAGTCATTTCCTTCTTCTAGGTATGGGTCTTGAACTTTCCTGTCACAATAAGAGCTGTTTATGATAGAATTCTCTCTCTCTTTTTTTTTGTTTTCTAAGTCTTTCAGTCTATTTCTTGACTTTGCATTTGACTTTAGGGCCGGGCTCTATAAACTTCTGACAGAGAAGTGAGCTGAGCTTCTGTTCTCTAGTATCCTTCTGCTGTTTTCACAACTCGGGCTGGGGAGCCATGACTTTTCAGTGCTCACACTGTGATACAATTGAGGGCAAAGTCTGCTCACTACCCTCATGTTCTATGTTCTGCAAGTTGCTGACCCAGGTCTGAATCTGAGCAAGATGCCACTCAGTTTGTCCATATTGGGAATGTCCAATGGACTACTTTTAGATTCAACCACTATCAGTCCACGAGGTTAGCTTTGAAAATTCAGAATGACCAAACTGCAGGCTCTCCTTTAGTTTGGATTTATTGCCCTGGTTAGTCTACTGCAAGTTTCTATGTCATGATCACTCCTATATACCACCCATAAGGATAAGTTTCCTCCTTAACTTACTGTGGATATATAAATCAGAACTGGGTATTGACCAGAAGAACAGTCAGATAATACCTGTACCCACACCATAGTTTAGTTCAAAACCTCTAAGAACTTTTTTTTTTAATGCTCTTTTCCTATCCCTTAATGTTGGAGTGCTCTAAGTAGGGACACTCCTGGCCATATCCCATCTCCAGTTTTTGCGGACCTCTCTGTATTTCTGTGTATTTCTCATGGCTGGGTAAATACCTCATTGTATTTTTTTCCTTAGATTTCCTTATCAGGAGTTGGTATGGATTTTTTCAAGATCTCTGTGGACAAGATATGAAGGAGCTACACTATATTCCTTCCTATTACTCTACCATCCTTCAAATAGGAGTATTCGGAATTCATTACTATCCACAGGGAATCCTTCTTCAAACTAGACCCTACACTGAAGGTTCTAATCCTTCTTCATAGTGACAAATACTTTGGCAAGCACCCTTTCCCCTGTTTAATGAACCATATGCTGTTTATTGTAAGTGAATCATTGAAGAAGTTATTTCTGTTATTCTATCTTCCATGGAATCTTGAGTTCTGATATTTAGATGGGAACCATTGTCATTTTATTCCACTGAATCAAATACTTTTTTATACTCAGAAAGCTAGTAAATACAATAATATCTCATATTATCCATATCTTTTAGTTAATTGTGAAATGGTAAAGATGTGACCAATTGTTGACTCTCCCTTGTGAAACCCTATATATTCCCAACTTCTACCATCATCAAAAATAATCTTGTTTTATGCATTCATGACTGTTATAAATATTAAAATGATATGTGTGTATGTTTATACACACATGTGTGTATATGTGCATATGTGTGTTATGCATATGACAGCAAGCATATTGGTTACCTCTTTTTCATGGTCTTTCATTCAACTTGGTTTTTAGTATTAATAATACCCAACATTTTTCCATGCCTTTGGCATTTTCTCCCCTTCACATACTTCATTATGTCAGAGCATCAGCACTTGACAATTAGATCTCTTTTAGATCTCAATTAGATCTCTTTTAGATATACTGCATCCAAATGTAGCTGCTTAAAAAATTGTTCTCTAGTGAACTTTCTATCTCCTCTATAAACACATCTGAAATGATGACGTTAGAGTCTATTACTGACAGTTTCATTATCCTTGATTGAGCAAACAGTTCAATATGATGAGACACACAAATTTCTTCCATTTCTCTCTTGTTTATAGTCATTCTTTCATTTTCTTTTTCCCATGCTCTTGAGATTATTTTGTTTAGTTGGATAGTTTGCCAACTTTTTCATAAAATAGTTTCACCTTCCAATACTTCTCCATGTTTTATGAGTCTAAAATCAAGTTTATAGTCTAATCTAGTGTTGCTTTTGACATTTGGCAAAGGCAGAATTTTGCTGAAAAAGACAGTTTCTGGAGTCTTTTGGTTTCCTTCCTATGACAATTAAATCTACAATGATGGAACTTCTAGATAAAAACTTTTTTATAGCCAGTGGCAATGTAATTTCCATTCTGCTTTTCTATATTTTGAATTTTAATTGCTTATTTAAATAGGTTGAGTTTAAATTCTTCTATTGCATGTTGTATCTTTTTCTCATTATCCTTTCTCCTTTTAAAAAATACTAATTCTGATCTTACCTCTAATAAGTCAATGATGTGATGAATACAGATAGATGACTCAGGGATAACTCCTACATCAATTATAAGTCAGTCTCTGTCCATTAAAATATACTCTATTTTAGTATTTTTATGGTATTTTATGGTATTTGCCATAAATGCCACATACCATTCCTTTTCTTTTGAAAAAGAGTCAAAAAAAAAAAACCTCTCTGAAAATGCTGTCTTTGACCTACTTCATTCCTTCTTCCTGAACCATGTTTTCCCATTATTTCCCCCATTCAATCTTTTCCCATTTTTATACTTAATATCAGAATGAATGTTAATTGTACTTTTAAGAGTCTTATCAGATCCTTCAAGTCCTTACCAAATCTCTGCCATTTCATCCTCCACAGTTGATGTTGCTGCAGAAGCTACAATTATTTTCTCAGTGGTCTTTCTGCAAATTAGTATAACCATCCATACATGATTACCAAACATCATGATATAAATATGGGATATAGATAGAAGAGAGGAACAGAGACAGAGACAGACAGGCAGACAAAGACAGAAACAAAGAGAGAGAGAGGGAGGGAGGAAGGGAACAAGGGGAGGAACAGGGAGAGGGAGAGGGAGAGGAAGAGGAAGAGGAAGAGAAAGAGACCTGGCACAATGGATAGAGTGCAGGCCATGGAAGAAGGAAGTCTAATCTCCTCAAGTTCACGTCTGGCTTCAGATACCTACCAGATGGACAAGTTATTTAACCCTATTTGTCTGAGTTTCCTCTTCTGTGAAATGAGCTGGAGAAGGAAATGGTAAATCACTCCAGGATCTTTGCCAAGGAAGTATCTCAGATGTGGTCACAAAGGATCAGATGACTGAAAAATTAAATTATATATGTGCATATATGTATACACATATGTGTGTGTTATCCACATGTGTATATGTGTGCGTACATCTGTGTATACATATGTATGTCTAGACACACACATGTTTGCGTGTGTGTGAATGTAGTGTGTACATGTACATATGCAATAGGCATATATAATCCCAAATAATCCTTCTTGTTATTTCTGGGTTTATGATAAAAATGATTCTGCCCTTTCCTTTTTTTAATTCAAGGAGGACCATCCTTCCATGTAGCCAAAACTTTGCTTTATTTTGCTTTCATTTAGCATAAGGGTTCTTGTGTTTGTAGACTCCTTTGAAAGTCTGGTGAAACCTATGAGCCCCTACTCTGAATAGTGTGTGTTTTATAGATTTTTAATTAAAGAAAATACTAAAATTTCAATTAGAGGTCAGTGAAAAATACAGGTCTATTTTTTTTCCAATACAAGCTCATGGACATGTGAAAATCTCTATATAGATCCAAAATTAAGAATCTTTGATCTGGGACAATGAAGAGAAAGTTGATATAATTTAGCTCCTCCAACATTATTAACAAGGATCTAACATTCTGAGTACTTTGTAAAATTCAAGTTTATTAACTATTTTAAACAGTGATTCTCAGTATTTCCTTCCCCTTTCCCATATAAGAAGACTGACTGCCATACTGACTCAGACATTTAAAAAAACATAAAAATGAAGGAAAATCAAGGGGGTTGTTGTGTTGGGAAGTCTTGAGTTTTCCTGGGAATTTGTGGTGAGATTTCAGCAGCTGTTGTTTGTATCCACAGTGCTTGGCACATGATGAGTCTTGAAGAAATGCTTTTTGATTGAACGTAAACTCCTTGAAGTCAGGAATTCTTTGCTTTTGTCTTTTTGTCCCTAGTGCCTAGCAGAGAGATATACCCAATAAAAGTTTGGTGAATGTTTGTTGACTGGCTGGTTGAGTTTCATGGTGAGATTCCATTTGGATCTCCACTACAAACAGTGTTATATAGACTAGCACTTAGTACCTGTGCAGCAATCATGAGCCCAAAGTCACATCAAACCTTTGCGGTCCAAAGAGGCGAACATGGGATGGCTTCCAATGCCACACTGTAAGTTAATGGCAGAGCCGGGGTAGAACTGCAAGGACTAGTCATCCAGTGCCCCTATTCAGCTTCTTTTCTGTCCCTACCCATGTATTTGGAATGCGGTGTGCCCTGAGTTCTGAACATTGATGAAAACCAAGATACAGAGAGCCATCCCAATAAGCATGAACCATGGAGTTGATCTATATACAAAGACAATAGCAAATGGGCTCTGCCCTCAAGGAGCTCAGTTTTAACTGGATACAGACAATCAGGAACATAAACTGAAGCTGGACAAATAAGAGAGGAGTAGAGAGGAGAAGAGAGAAGAAGAAAGGAGAGGAGAGAAGAGATGAGAAGAGGGAAAGGGAGAAAGAAGGAGAGAAGAGGAGAGGGAAAGGAAAGGGGGAAAGGAGGAGAGGAGAAAAGAGGAGAGGAGAGGGAAGGGAAAGAGAGGAGAGGGAAAGGGAAGGGAAGAGAGGGGAGAAGAGGAGAGGGAAGAAAAAGGGAGGAAAGGGGAGTAGAGGAGAGGAGAGAGAAGGAAACGGGAGGAGAAGAAAGGAAAGAGAAAAACATTAGCAACTCAGGGCATCCAGACATTAAATAAAATAGGGGCCATGGTACATTGGGGAGAACTTTGAGATGGATGGGAGTAAAGTAAGGAATTAGAAGTCCCAGGTCCGTTTCAGGTCCTGGCTCTTCTACATGGAACTTTCACTAGGATCCAGGCCCCAAACCTCTAGAGATTTTCAGCCTAAACCAAACTATTGCAAGTTATGAATTTAGCTGAAACACCTATGAGAACCTAGCAGAGGACTGATGGGAACAAATGGAACTTTCTCTTCCAGTTAGCTTCAAAATCTGTGCAGTTGGGCTTTGTATTTTCTAGATTGGATTTCTCCATCTCAAATACATGTGGCGTGCTTTTCCACAAAAATTCCACTGCTGATGGTTCCCTGTCACTGGCTTCTTCTTGCCTCTTACCTGATTAGCTGCCAGTCGAATGCCCTAATGTCATTTTAAAAATTCATCTCTTATTTCTTAGACTCAATTCCCTTTCATTTTTCTTCAGCTCTAGGGCTTTGCTATACTTCTCAGCCTCAAGACATTTTCTTTTCCTTCCTGAGTCCCTTGGGGGTGAAAGGTCAGGAAGGAAATGTCCCCCATCTAGCTGTTCAGACAAACAAAATTCTCACCGGTTTCTCCCGGGCTTCTGAAATTTGGAGAAACAGTAACCTTTTTCATCTGAAATTTAACTAAGTAGAATTAAAGAAATAGATTTGAATTTGAATGGCTCTAAACTCAGTACAAATCAATGCCTACGCCACTCCAGGTGCTGAAGGAATGAAAAGGTATAATTATGAAATTTGATATTATTCTGTCTTTGTGTATTCTTGCTTCGTGAACTCAGACCTCTAGATGTCTCCCAAGACAGTTTCCCAGTGTTTAATAAGTAATGAATGTAGGGCTCTTCCTAAAGAGAAAAAAAATTAGGGTTTTTTTAATCTTAGAAAGGAAAAAAAAAATCTCCTTTTATTTTCACTTGCCTTAAAATTGTTACAAATAGCACAGACCTTTCTGGAGCCATTTTTTTTTAAAAGGCTGCACCCCCATTGGGATATAAAACTTCATTAGAGAATGGCATTGAGATTCTCCCCAGCTTTTTCCTGTCTAAATAGAAATACAGGCATTTCTAGGTTTCTCTGCATGTAGTCTCCTGCATTCAACCATAAGTTTCTCGCTTCTTTTTGGATCCCTAGAACTTAGCACAGTGCTTGGCACATAGTAGGCATCAGTTAATGCCTATTAACTGACTTCTGTACATGTATAACAAATAAAATCCAACTAGACTATGATTTGGTTTTGGGGTCACCATTGGAATGAATAAAGATAAAGTCTTGCAGGTTGAAAGAATCTGTTTTATATTCGGAAGACAGGTATGGTTAGAAGATAGATATAGTTAGATAATTTTTTGAAGTCTTGGATTTTAGTGAATGGTAAGCTTAATGTAACCCAAAAAGATAATATCATCTTAGGCAAAATTACGAAAGATACGATTTCCAGAAATAAGAAGATAAGCTGGGTGACTCAGTGGAGAGAGCACTGGGCCCAGAGGCAGGAAGACTTGAATTCAAATCCAGCCTCAGATACTTACTAGTGTGATCCTGAACAAGTTACTTAAACTCCACTTCAGTTTCTTAATTCGCAAACTGGTAATCATATCCCAAGATTGTTCTAACCATCAAAGGAATCATATCTCTAAAGTTCTTAGAGCAATGCTTAGGAGATAGAAAGTCACAGATATAGGTAGATAGATACATAAATATAGATACAATGTATATTTATATGCACATACACATTTGTTAGTTATTATAGTACACATGTGTGTATGCATATATACATACATATACACATATTGCTGAACTCTACCCTACACATACTGCATTGACAGTCCTTTATTCCTTCTTACTTCCATAGTTCAGAAGAAGCATTGATAAATAGAATTCAGTACATATCTAAATAAGTCTTCCTTCTATGACATATCTAACAAGTCATAATCCTTACTTAAAGACCACTTCTCTCTTTTGCAACATAAACTCCTTTTCATTAACTATGCCTGATTACAAGTGCATTTATTCTTACTATTCCCTATTAGGTTCACACCATCCCTGCCCACGAGTCCATCATTTCAATATTTCTGAATTCCATTAAGGTTCCTTCATTTAGTCTTCCCAATTATTTCCAATTTATAACCATTTTAAGTCTCTCTATGTTAGTTACCTTATTTGCATGCTTGTTGTACCACTACTTGTCAAATCGAAGATCATTAAGGTCAGGTATTATTTTGTTTTTCATCTTTATATTCCAAACTAAGCTATTTTTCCTATCTTTAAGTCATTCAATTCAATGTATACTTATTAAGTGTGCTGGCAGCACAGAAATAAACTACCTAACCTCCGACCCAAAGTAGCCAAAGGTTTTGGTGACTATATTACATTGAAAAATGGAAAAAGCACACTAAAAAAAATACAAGGCAAATACTATGAAGGATCATTTCTGAGAGAAGGAATTGGGGAGGTTTTATGGAAGAGCTGTCACTTGAATTGAATCTTGAAAGATGAGTAGAAATCAGAAAAATACAAATGATGATAAATGGGGAGAATACATTGCAGCGGAGGGAAATCTGTAAGTAAACCACGGAGATAGGAAAGCAGATGTGAAAGGAAACAGGTTCAACACAGCCCAGAGCGACTCTCACATTATCCAAGGATTTTGCCCTCATTGTTTCTCATTTTCTATGCTGGTCAGAGGCCTCGGGCTGACATAAGAGAATTTGGATGGAGTTCGTTGATTTTTTTTGGTTATGTTTGTGTGTTTGGTTATGTTTGTAGGAGATTAGATCTAAAACCGGAAGGAATTTTTTCTTCTTCTAGTCGAACCTTCATTTTGCAAACAAGGCAACTGAGGCGCAGGGAAGTAAAAGTGTTTCCCAAAGATCTATAAGGAATGTGTCATAGATGGGATTTAGAAATAACAACAAAAACAATAACAATAATAATAATAGACAGAATTTCTGTTGTGCCTACTATGTGTCAGGCACTGTGCTCTGATTGACCAATGTCTTATTTGAGCCTCATAACATCCCTGGCAAGTCTGCATTAACATTTTACAATTCAGGAAACTGAGAGATTAAGTGACTTGAATAAGGTCACACAGCTAGTAAATGTCTGAGAATGGATCTGAACTCAAGACTTCTTGACTTCAGGCCTAGAATTCTATCCATTGCATCATTTGATTTTGATTTCTTGAACCCGATTCTTCCAACTTCAGAACTATAGATCTTTTTACAGCATCTCTATTCTTGCTTCTCTTGCATTGAGTTAATGGCCTTTAGGGGCACATGACAGATGCATTTTCATAACGGTGCCAAATATATAAACAAAATGTGGTGAAAGATATTCCAAACAGTTATTGATCTATGTGCTCTTAACAGATATATACTTAGATGGCCTGTTAAAGATATAGTATGATAGACAGAGCATTGATAAGACCTAAGTTCAACCCTAGCTAGCCATTTGCTAGTTGCATGATTATTTAACAAGTCATTCTCAAATCCCTGGTTTTCTCTTCTGTAAAATGGGTATAATAATAATAATACCCACATAGGCCTGTTGAGAATAAAGCAATGGATAAATTATGAAGTAGAAAGAAGCTATTATCATTATTTCCCATAATGTATTATGGTCCCAACTCTCAAAAGGGTAGAGATATCCACTGGAAGCCTTGCTTTGTTTTTGAGCAATTTTTCCTCACCATCTGGGCTCATTTCTTTCTGTTCCATGGATGATGAGCTCTAAAATATTCATGGGGTTTTATAATGACTATTTATCATTTACATAGCACCTGATATTTGTCCAAGTACTTGAAAGTCCTTGTTTACTGGCATAAACTTAATGGCCTCCCAGCAGTGTTTGGGGGCTCCTGGAAAGAGAAGAGACCCTCCCCCGTAGTTCAGGGAGAAATTGTTTCTACGGGCATTAAGTCAAAGTAGAACATTCTTGAAAGTGTTACTGGAGGTCAGAAGTTAAATTCACCCAATACTGGGCTTTCTTACCCAGAATTCTTCAGGTCAATCCAATTGTGCATCTTTGTTTCAGGGATGCAGGAATGTGTATTATGATTACAGATTCAGAGGAGTTTGTGGAGAGAGAGAAAAGAGAGTGAGAGACAGAGACAGAGAGAGAGACAGAGACAGAGAGACAGATTCAGACAGAGACAGAGACAGAGAGACAAGGTCAGAGTTAGAGAGAAAGAGAAAGAGAGATAGAGAGAAAAAGAGAGGGAGGTGAGAGGGAGGAAGAGAGAGAGGGAAAAGGAGAGAGAGATGGTCAAATCAGCAACTATTTGGGTTAATTAGAGAGGCAGAAAACTGCATATTTACCAGTTGTTGGCAGGTTGATTTAATCAGGCCCATTGTATGTGGGAAAGTTGATGACCTGAAAGTAAATTGTAAGATCCATTATCACAAAATCAAAGCTCATAGAAAATCTTAGTCTTTTCTTGACCAATAATAATAAGTGATACTAAAGTATAAGTCTGTACCATAAGTCGGTACTGGTATCTGATCCATAAATACACTCAAGAGCTTGCTTTGGTTTGTCCTAGATATGTTACTATCCCTATTTGACAGGTGATTAAACTAAAGGTTAGAGAGATCAAAAAAATTGCCAGGAGTCTTACAGGAGTTTCCCAGTGAGATCTGAACTCACATCTCTCCTGATTCTCAAACTAATTCCTCTAATATACCACTGTGAAGGACCAGCCCTTCACAGACTTGGCTCAATAGCTGCATTAGTAGATGAAGAACTCTTGCCATTTTCGTGCAATTTAAGGATTTATACTAGTATGAAACTGGAGAATTCTAGAACCAATCTAGACTAGCTCTTTAGTTAACCTACCAACTTAGTGGTCATAGCACTAATAGAAATGCAAACAACAACCATAGGACACGAATAATGTTTAATCAGAATTTTAAAAAAAACTTAAGGCTCTGTATCTCTGTCTCTCTC
Organism: Antechinus flavipes; assembly: GCF_016432865.1. Lineage (NCBI taxonomy): Eukaryota > Metazoa > Chordata > Mammalia > Dasyuromorphia > Dasyuridae > Antechinus > Antechinus flavipes. The sequence goes on from NC_067398.1 coordinate 23,269,063, forward strand.
TGTCTCTTGTCTCTAGCTATCTCTGTCTCTCTGTGTATCTCTGTCTCTGTCTATCTCTTTCTCTCTCACTTTCTCTGTCTCTCTGTTTCCTTGTCTCTGTCTCTATTTCTCTCTATCTCACTGTCTCTGTCTCTCTTTCTTTCTCTTCCCCCCTGCTTTTTCATTACCATTCACTCCCTCCTTTTTTTTCTCCCTTCTCCTCCTCCTCCTTTCTATGATAAGGGCTTTTGTGGGACCGTGTATGTATTTATATATGTCTCTGTTGTTTTCACCAATGGAATATAAGCCCCTTAAAGAACAGAGACAGTTTTATTTTCATCTTTTTATTTGCCACACCTAAAGAAATGTCATGCATAAAAAAAAAAATCCTAATAAATATTTACTCGACTTGTTGACTTCTCTCAGATAAAATTCATTGGACAGATAAACAGAGATCATCTATTTTTTAGTGAATTGAGAGAATTCACTTTAGTAAAGATCTGTCTCCATCACTTTCAAACTTTCCCTAATATCGTGACCTTTACCAATGCCTTAAAACATTCACAGGTATCCCTCATTCTTAAAATTACCTTAACTGAACCTTGTCATCCTCAAACTATCATCACAGTCAGTAACTTACCTGTTGTCACACTGTCAATACATATCAGGGACAGATCTTCCTGGGCTCATCATCAGCTCTTTTTCTACTATACCATATGCCAAAGAGATACATGGGCTAAATGTATTATGTTTGCTGAATTCAATTAAATTGAATTGAAGACTTCTGTTCAGTAAGATGTGATTAAATTGGTATATCACCTTAGATATCACTTACTTTAGGTGTAACCCTAGGCAATTCACAATTGGGAAATTCTCTGGATTTCAGATTTCTCAAATGTAAAGTCAAAATGACAATGATAACTGTTCTTTCTATATCATAGAAATAAAGAGCAAGGCTATCTCTCTATAAGGACCATATTTAAATAAGGCATTATAGCCATATCTACACAGAACCTAACTTAGAATTTCTAACTACCTACCCCCAACCCCTGGTTAATTCAAGTGAGAAGGAGCAAGGAGTGTTGTATGAAACGAGCATTTTCCCTCTGAGGTGACACAAAGACCTAGACTAGTAGTGTAAGGCTGAGGTTGAGGAACTCCCCTCCCCTGAGATCACTATCTGTTAATTATTCTTGCTGACAAGGTGCAAAGCATTCCCACTTTTATGTTGTACAAGGAATACAAGTGAATTGTAAATTCAGCATTGTGATTTAATACTTCTATTAGTTATATACAGAGTTTACATCCATGCATTAATCTTAAAACATTTTGGAAGTGAAAACAATGTATGGCAACCATGAAATGATTGCTGAAATACCTATCAAGTGATTTTTGCATTAACCAAACTCATTAACTCCATCCTTTTCCATCCAAATTAATAAAATGAAACTAGTTCGACCATTTTCCCTCAAACACAAAAGGGAGGCACTCCCTGCTTTCAAGGGACATTCATTCTACTAGAGAAAAATGAGCAATTAATCAATCTGCAAGCATTTATTGAATGTCTACTATGCTTCAGGCTCTGTTAGAGATATAAAAAGGAAGGAAAGGAAGTAATTTATAGAGTACCTGTTATGAGCAAGGCACTGTGCTAAATGCTTTTATAACTGTTACTTCATTTGAGAGTCACAAAAATCTTGTGAGACAGCAACTATTATTATCCGCATTTTACAAGTGAGAAAACCCATTTAAAGGGTAAATGATCTGCCTATGGTTATACAATGAATAGATTGTAAGGCTGTATTTGAACTCAGCTCTTCTTGAATCCAGGCCCAGTACACTAATCACTCCACCACTAGCTTTCCCTAATACAAAAAAAAATAAATTTGCCCAAGCCCTAAGAATCTTGCATTCTAATAGAAAAGACATTATAATTATAAATAGATGGATACAGAGTACATAAAGAGAAGGCCAGAGATCTGATGAACATAAAATATGAAGCTATAAATATAAATGAAGACAGAGACAGAGAAACACAGAGAGAGAGATTTTTTTCAGGCATGGCCCATGTAGAAATTTGTTTTGCAGAACTTTATTTATAATGAAGTATTTATTAGTTAATTTGTTTGTTCAATTGGGATAGGGTGTAAGAGGGAAGTTCAGATTATAAATGCATATAAAAAATTAAAAAGAATACAACTAAATGCCAAATAATGAGTCCTATGAAAATGACCACATTATTCAAATTTGCTCTCTAAGTTTCCATTGGGCTGGAACCAAAGTTTATATTTTATATACAATAGTAATCTCAAATAATTAAGACCTGGCTGTAAATGTATATTAAAGGTAATCTTAGAGATGAAGACAATGGGGAATTGGGAGGAATAACAGTAATAATAATAATAATAATAATAATAATAATAAAACTAGCAGTTATGTAGCATTTTCTACTTTCTAGGTACTGTGCTAAGTATTTTACAATAATTATCTTATTTTATCTTCACAATAATGCTGTGAGATAGGTAATATTATTCTCCTCATTTTGCAGATGAGGAAACTGAGATAAACAGAGATTAAATGACTTGTCTAGAATCCCACAACTAATAAGAGTCTGGAGCTAGATTTGAATTCAAGTCTTCCTGACTCTAGATCTGGTTCTCTATTGTGCCAAGGCAGAGAGGTGGAAAAGGTGAGGAAGTGGAGAGGGAAGAGACCAGGAAGTTTCTTCCTACTGAAAGTATAATTAGAGTTGAGACTTTAAGACCAAGTGATTTGGAGAGGCAGAAGTGAGGAAAGAGAACATTTCAGTTCTCATAAGGAACAGATACCATAAAGGTGAGCAGAGATGCAGCCATGTTGTATGGAGAACAAATAAGCCAACATGGCTGATCTATAGACTGCATGAAGGGAGAGTAACATTTAAAAAGAATGAAGAGAATGAAGGGCTCAGACTGCCTTTATCTGCAAGAAATGCCTCATACACAGATTAATAAATCCGAGGCAATTCAAGAAGGAGGTAGCTGGAATATCAGTAAAGATGCTATCCAGTCTAAGCCTGGAAGTAAGCTAAGGATTTGAGGGGTGGGGAAGAGGAGTAGCTTTCTAGAATCACTATCTCAATTTTCTACTTCACTTGGAGTACAGACAATGCACAAATAAATTCAGTCTTTTTTATTCAGCTTATATTTTACCAGTTGATTTCAAAGGTATTACTTATTTCAAGTAAAAGGAAATGTTGAGTCGCTGTTATTTTGAACTCAAAGTCATGGTGGGTGAAGCGACTGTTACCTTTTGAAGACATTAAAGTGAATTACAAATTCTTATTCAAGAAGTTTCTTTATTACACTTCTGAATAGCTATTCCCTGACCCAGCTGAATTTAGAATCTTCTAATGGGCACAACAGAATACCAGAGTTATTTAGTATGGGAAAACAAAGCTCTTAGCAAATTTAAGAGTTTTGTGTTTATTACTCTTTCATGAACAAAGTTCATCCAAAATAGACACTTCAGAACAGGGGTTGCCGTTGAGAAAGCTTTGTCACCGGAAATGTATCTTCCATTGTAAAGTAGAGAAGACTCAGCCAAAGTGAGCAGATTATTTGATCAATAGAAACATGGTTTTTGTTCACCAAAACAAAAAATCGAATTCCCTAGCAAATAAGAATATAACCAAAAGGACACCTTAATATCAATTTTTGATTCATATTCTGTGGGAGATCAATAAAAGACAATAAGAAACAAAATAAATGGGGGGGTAGAGGGAATGCTTGATAAAAAGATATATACCTACTGTCAACATTATCTATTGAAAAGAGATTAATTTCTTCAACTAATCTTAAATTAATTGATTATATATTATACATATATTATTATTTATTTATATATAAAATAGTTCAATATAAATCTCAATTTATCTCCACTGTGCCAAAATTGATTTAATGAATCAGTCATCAAAGTGTTTATTGAGAATATCTCTTAATCAACTATTTTGTTTATACAAATAAATAAGCAGATTGAGAGACCAGTCCTTTCACTTTTCAGCCAAACATGTGTGCTTCCTGTGATTTTTTTTCATTGTGTTTTAGTACTGTGTTCAAAGTCTTCTCCCTTGGCTTGACACAGAGGAGGATGTTCATCATTTTTTTTTTTGCATAGATTTTATTGAAGGTCACATGAAGTTTGAGATCAACAGGGAGATAGAGATATTAGCAGTCTCGAAATGGCTCCAAGGAGTCCTAGTTGCTTTCTAGTAGTTCCTATGAAAGGTCATGTACTGGATAAGGTACCCAGGACTTGGATTCAGTCAGTCCCAAGCAGCCTTAGATATTTACTAGTTGTGTGTCTTTGGGAAAACCATTTAACTTCCCTGTGCTTCCATTTCCTCCTAAGGATTAAGGGATATGGTGCTAAACTGTTTAACCTTTACAACTCTAAATGCATAATCCTATGATTCCTTGGTCTCATTAGTCCTAGCACCTGGGATTTAATAATTTAATGGTTAAATGCACAAGGACTTTGGTGAGTATTGAGGTAAAAGAGAATCTGAAAATTGTGGCTTAATTAGGGTCTCCAGACCCTAATGATCTTGTGTGAAGAGAATTAAATTCAGGTTCAGTCTGACCTAAGTGATTCTTATCCTTCAGAATTTATTCTCTATCTTTGAGTAGAGTATAATAGTCATCTTTCCAGCTTAATAGTGGAAATTTATACTGGTTCTGAAGATATACTTATTAATGAAACACAAAGGCCTCAAGGAGCAGGGGTATAAGAATATATCTGGATAAGTGGGTTTTCCTAGTATCGGTTCCCTCTTGTTTTCTGTATTCAATTCAAGTCAACAAACATTTAAAAATATTTATATTCAAGGTACTAGGTAAGGAACTTAGCTACAAAAAAAAAAAGAAAGAAAGAAAGAAAATCAATCTCTGTATTCAAGGAATTTATCATCTATGCAGCTGATGCAACTGGACAACATTTACCCAAATCAATATTTAAACACTTCAAGGCATTGCTTATTCAATGTTTGACCTGATTTGATGATGAGAGCCAAATGTTATCATTCACTTGCTCATCTGACCAGTCATGTATTCTATTTAATAAATATTCAAAGATGCACTGGGGTGATACCAGGTTCTCCATGACTCTCAGAAAGCTGGCTGCCTTTCTTCCTGTGCTCCTAATTCATATAATTAGTGTAAGGGTTTAGGATATGTAAATTTACTCAAATAGCCTCTTGACTTGGAAAAATTCTGGAAAAGTTCTAATTTGTTAATGTCAATTTCCTTGAATTTCAGTATCTATATCTGGAAAATCCAACTATATAGGTACTGAGATTCAAGGAAATTGTGTAACTCACACAGTTAGTAAATGTCTGAGGGAGCATCTGAACACAGATCTTCCTGCCTCTGACACCTAGAGGAAATAAAAGGAAAGAAAAGAAAAGAAAGATTAACAAAGACAATTTCATGTTTCACATTCTGAACAAATGCTGACAATGTCTTTTTAACTCCTCCCCACAAAAAAAGTAATAGATTTAGTAGAAATTTCTCTGTGCTTAGAACATAGCTTCCAAAAAAATTGGCATCAATAAATTCTTTTTATGTCTGGAATAAAAACTATGAACTCTGGAATGTGAAGAAAGGGGAAGAAGTAAATGCCAGCCAGTGTACTCTGCTTCAGGCTCCCTAAAGCTGGCATCAGAACAACTGAGTCTTAAGCCAAAAAGCTGTGGATCAGCTGTGGACGCCCCAACACTATCCATCCATGGAGAATTTCTGTTGAGATGAGTTTACTATTTCATTAAGATTAGTTTCCTTTCTAATCCTCCGCTTTATCTTATGCATTTAATACCATTATTTTGATGCTTACCAGACAAGGCTTTTTATGTTCAAATCTCCCAGAACTAAAGCCATGTATTAGGAATTATCCTATGTATTATAGGCAAGTTGAAATTATATCAGTGGCAGGTAGCTATGCTAGAAGGACTGTGAGATGATTTATATATGATATGGTATCGAGAGAGCTGTCCTTAAAAAACAGGAAAACCTGGCCCACCCAAACACAAATAGGCTTTGTGACACTCTATAGGTCCCAGCATGGCCATTCAGTTCTAAGATTACAACCAGTATTGGTCATCAACTATTAACCAACATGTTCATTAAGTGTCTGCTTCATTAAGCATTGCATTAGATCTTGGGGATAAAACACTCAGGGGCAGCTAGGTTGCACAGTGGCTAGAGCATCAGCCCTGAAGTCAGGACAACCTGAGTTCAAATCTGGTGTCAGACATTTAACACTTCCTAGCTGTGTGATCCTGGCAAGTCACTTAACCCCAATTGCCTCAGCAAAAATAAACAAACAAACAGATAAATAATCATGCAAGCAAACAAACAAATGAATGGATGAATGAATGAATGGATAAATAAATAGATGAATGAGATGAATAGATAGATAGATAGATAGATAGATAGATAGATAGATAGATAGATAGATAGATAGACAAATGAATGAATGAATGAATAAGTGAATAAATAAATAAAGGAATAAAAGAATAAAACAGTTCCCCCTTGAGAGTTCCCATACCGATGACATCAATTTTCTTTATATCTCCAACACTTAATACAGTAGGTGCTTACTGTATGTCAATGAAATCATGGATTCATTCAAAGAAAACATTCTTTACAAAAATCCTTGAGCACATTTCATTGAAAAGACGGACTAGTTTTATCTGCCAGACATAGACAATAACATCCCTCTTGATGATCTCTGTTATGTCCCCATAGGAAATCTTACCCATACAGGAATGAAATGGTGTAAGCTATAAGATAATTCAACACTAAATATGTGATGTTAAGGCCATTGATGGTCCAAGAGGCCGAAATCCAAGTTAGACAGAAAGATCTGAGTTCTGTATTACAGGGAAGAGTTTTCTCTCCTAATGTTTCTGGACTTTAGGAAGTGAGATTCTTCCTTTCCAAAGCAACAAGCACATATGTATACAAACATATATCTACATACTCACATACATACACACACATACAGCCATAACTGATATACCTTCTTCTCACAGATGCTGCACACACACACACACACACACACACACACACACACACACACATTATACCTTCTATTCACAGTGGAAATCATCGTCTCCTACTGTACAACAACACTTCAGCAAAGGGAAATGCAAGAGACAACCTTTGCTAAAAAGATACTTTCCTTTCTCTAGAACCCTAGTCACAATTAGCATATACATCCCATGGTTCCAGAATGAGCTCAATTGCTCTAGCCTATAATCAGGTAAACAGGAAAGAGTGGAGACAGATGAATAAATACAACATCAGCATCCAGCTTCTAGTCATTCCTCTCCTAAAGCCCAACTTCTGGTTTGAAAGTCATATGTAGTATTTTTAGCCCTTCTGTTTTTTCCTATGGGTTGGAAGGTGACAGCGGGATTACAGTGAAGGCAAACTCAGCTGGAGCTGGGGCAACCACAGCACAGAAGAATTTAATCTCTAGCAGGTCAGAAGCGCTACCCTTTACCCATCTGCCAGGGACTGACAGATGGGTTGATATATGGCAGTGTAATGAGTCTTCAGTTCTCATAAGACATAAAAAAAAGCTTGAAAAATAACAGCTCTTTTCTTGACCTTCTTGATGTTAATGCAGTTTGCTCACTTGCGGGGGAAATTTTTTCAAAAGACTATCTTCCTCTAAACAGAAGGTTTTAGATAAATGTTAAGGGGCAAGTGGTTTACAGATTTACCAGTGAGCTCCAAAATTATATCTACTTTCTTCATCTCTTAAATTCAATCAACTTTGAAAGAAATTAAGCCTGAAATTGCTATGTGAAAAGTAATTATCTGCAAAACTGAGTTCCCTTTTAAACAAATTCCAATAAAATCATAAAATTTCTAATTTTGATTTGGGAACAGAGAGGGGGCAGTTAAAATGAGCAGTTGTGTTAAGAACACAGTGTTTTGCCCATAGTCGGTCTTTAATAAAATGTGTTGGATTTAAATGAATTGAATCAAAATAAATTGAATTGAATTATGATTATGAACAGTCATCAGAAGGCCTGGCTCTAATCCCAGCTCTGCCACTTGGACAGTCATCCTCAGACACATTACTGAACTGCTCTGGGTTCAGTTTCTTCTCTATAAAATTAGAAGAGTAGATTAAATGATCTCAAAGGTCATTCTCAGCTATGTTATTCTAAGATTCTACAGTGTAGGATGGAAATGGGAATATTTTCTCCAAGGATTTTGATAAATTCAATTGAGAATGAATCCATAATGGATTATTAAGGGGAACTAGGCTTATTTTTAGCCTGACATTAATCACTGGCATTGTAAGGAGAGAAATCATAGTTTCAGAGTTAAAAAGTACTAAGTAGTCATCTAATTCAATTCATACCTAAAAATTCATCTTGTCTATTACATCCATAGCTATCTAAACTTTTGTTTGCAGATTCCTAATATTGAGGAAACAACTATCCTCCATTTCACTTTTAGACAGTTCTTATTCCTAGCAGTTTTGTCTTTTATTTTGTTGATCCTAAATTTGCCTCTTTCCATCGTCCCTAGTTTTCCTTTCTGGCACAAAGTACACATCCCATCCTTCCTTCATAGGACAGTATTTCAAATACTTGAATATGGCTATTACATCCTCCCCATATCTCCTTTTACCCAAGCCAAATATTCCCAGTTCTTTCAATTCATTCTCCCACAGGGCATGAACGTGAGCCCCTTTTGATCCTGCATAATCTGGTCTAAACTGTCTCCCAATTTTTCTTATCTCCCCTAAGATGTGAAACACAGACACAACTTTCCATATCCATTGTGAACAAAAAAGAATTCTCTATTGAATGGATCTGAAGCTTCATCGCCAATATATGGAACTCCTGGAATCTCCTATTCAATAATTTTATAAGAAGCTGTTGTGAATTAAGACTAAACATTATGTTGTAACAGTCTTGAAGATTCATCCAAAATGCAGCTAAAGCTTTGGATGTATATTGCTACACATCCCAACTCCCAACTAGTATTCTTCCAAAAAAGACAGCCCATTTCATTGCACTGATTCATTTTTCTGTGTGTCCATCTTGATGACCCTAAACCCAGTGGGATTTTTCTGCATGTCACCTAGACTATGAGTGATCATTTCAGGTTGGAATGCTAATAGTGATTATATTGGAAAAGATAGTGGAGGCAAACAAGGAGGCTGAATCATTTAATGTCGATTTTAAGTTTGGTGCACTGGTGAAATAGTGACTTTATTAGTGTAGATTCTTCCTCTGAGAATGCAAGTTGCAAGTTGTAGTCCTTTGACTTCATCCTGTGCTATTTTTCTCCCTATTCTCTTAGAAGTCCTCCACAGCAGAATGACCCAGTGCCCTACCTGGGACTCTTTTAATATCTTGGGAGGATGTGTATATGTGGTGTGTCATTCCAGAAATATATCAGCTATATTTGATTTTCTATTACCAGACTACCTTTTTATATTCCAGACATATTAGTATTTAATGATGTCTTCCATATTATTTCCCATATCCACACCATCATATTTCATTCAGCCTGTTTACATCCATTATTTACCTTTCTATGCCTCCATGGAGTTCTTTATCATTTTAATGCTTCCAAGTTCTTAGTAATTATATCATCAGTCATGGATTTAGCTAAAAGGAATTTTAATAATTATGTGGTTCAACTCCCTTCATTTACATGTGAAGGAATTGAAACTCAGAGAAGAAATCTGTCCCAAATAACTTTGGTTAAAAAGTAGCAAACTTGTATTTGAACTCAAGTCCAGTTACTCCAAATCAATAACCAAGTCCTCTCTCCTTCTCTAAATGCTATGTTGCACCCTCCCCTTTCCTCACCTCTTCTTAGGAAGGAGTCCTTGTCACTTTAGGCTTGCTTTTCCCAGTGGCTGGCACAATGTTTTGTATGTCATAGGGCTTAAGCAATGTTTATTGGCTTGTATTGGAATTCCAAAAATATAAGTGTCTTGCAAAAGATCACAAATAAATAGGAGAAGCAGAATTAGAAACTAGATATTGTGATCTCCAGTCTATTAAGCTTTTTGTTATACCATGCTTGATTGCTAGAGGGTGCCATATTGGATTCAGATCCTGTGTGACCCTGGCGAGTTGTTTAATTTCAGTTTTTTCATCCACAAAATGTACATAAAAATAGGATCTACTTCACAGAGTTCTTGTGAGCATCAAATGAGATAAAACATATCAAACACTTAAAACTTTATGGTGCTACATAAATACTAGCTATTATTCCAGTTATAGAACTCCTAGCAAGAGGGAACATGGAATGGAGAGCATTGGCTTTGGAGTTAGGAAAACTTGGGCTCAAATCCTGCCTATGACCCATACTAAAAGAATGGATCTTTGCTACCAGGCTATAAGCTACAGAGCAAAGGCTATTTAATAGAGGAAGATCCTCAATTCTGATGGAAGTGACTATCTTCAGCAATAAGTGAATCCAAATCAGTTCCAAATGATCAGTGATGAGCAGAACCAGTTACATCCAGTAAAAGAACATTGGGAAATGAGTGTGGACCACAACATAGCATTTACATTCTTTCTGGTTTTGTTTGCTTACATTTTTGTTTTTCTTCCCAGGTTATTTTTACCTTCTTTCTAAATCCAATTTTCTTTCTGATAAATCTTTCTGCAGCAAGATAACTGTATAAATATGTATACATATATTGTATTTAACATATACTTTAACATGTTCAACATGTATGGGACCACCTGCCATCTAGGGGAGGGGGTGGAGGGAAGGAGGGGAAAAGTCGGAACAGAAATTTTTCCAAGGGTCAATGTTGAAAAATTACCCATGTAAATGCTTTGTCAATAAAAAGCTATAATAAAATAAAATAAAAAAATAGAGGAAGATCCTTACTGGGATTCTGATGCCACTGAACTGTAAGACTCCCCTGTCCTCTCAATTTCCTCAAATAAGCTGTAGTAGGGATACATGGATACATGGTTAACTGTCCTACTGGAGACTTATTTCATCCATAATGAAATTATCAAATGGCCACCAAGGTGTCCATTTTGCACAACAATCATAAGATCACTTGTATCACCAATAACTGAGTCATACAGAAAGTACATAAGGGGATTTGACATACTTTGCTGTTTGCAAGAAAGAAAAAGGGAAATTCATGAGTCCTCAGTAATGCAGTTGCACAACTACAAATCAATGGATAAAGTGTTCAGGACAGATAGCAGCAAATGAAAAGTACAGTGTGTCAATCAGAATCAAATTTAACTGGAGGAGAAAAGAAATGAAGTCCTACAGCTGTTCTCAAAAGCATCAACAGATCCAGTCAAGCATGAAAAGAGAAGATGGGTTATTACCCAGGTTCTCTATACATAAAGAAATCTTGGTATCATCTACCTCTTTCCACTACTCCCCCCCAACTCTGCAAAAGCCAGATTAATTGACAATGCGAGCAGTAATATTTCTCAACAATGATATAATAAAACAAATTTAAGATTCTGTGAACTATCTTCCAAATTAATAACATTGAGAAACATGTAATCTTAGCATCTGGATGGGGTCAGAAAACTGGCTGCTGGAATCCTGCTCACCTCCAAAAGGAAAATGATTAATGTATTTGGAAATTTGAACCCAACTACAGATGGTATTGGGAAAAAAAAAACACTCAGCCTGATTTCCATCTCCCTTCCCACCACCATGTGGCTTTTCCCTACTCAGATCTCCGGCCGACTTCAAAGAGAACTTGGCTTCCAAAGGAGATGCACTGATTTACACAAGAGGATAAGTAGGAAGTCCCCAATGTTTTGGCTGGATAAATGAATTTCAAGAGTTGAGATGACTACAGAAGTATGGGCAGTTTCATGATGGGATTTTCCAAACAAGCAATATGTAAATGAAAGCAGCTGGTACTAACAGTCCCTTGGCTTATTAGTCAATATATAATCTACACCACCATCACCACTCCAAAAAAAAAAAAAAACAGTATTTTTTCTAAACTATGATGAAAGTATCCAAATCCAAAGCTGTAAGGTAGTTGTGAGTTAGCTTCAACTGATAAATCATTCGGAGCTTAATTTTTCCTCTATTATAGGGGATGAGAGCGAGTATAGCAGATGGAAGGCTGCCCTTGAAATCGGAAAGAAAGGAAAGAAGGAAAGAAAGAAGAAAGGGAGGAAGGAAGGAAGGAAGGAAGGAAGGAAGGAAGGAAGGAAGGAAGGAAGGAAGGAAGGAAGGAAGGAAGGAAGGAAGGAAGGAAAGAAGGAAGGAAGGAAGGAAGAAGTGGGGGAGGGATAGAGAGAGAAAAGAAAGAAGGGAGGAAGGAAAGGAGGGAAGGAGGGAGGAAGGGAGGGAGTGAGGGAGGGAGGAAGGGAGGGAGGAAGGGAGGAAAGAAGGGAGGAAAGGGAAAAGGGAAGAGGAGAGAGGGAGGGAGGGAGGAAGAAATGTCTCAAATACATTGAAGTAATAAGACTATCTCTGTCCTCAGGGAGCTTAAATTTTAACAAGGTAAAACAACCTCTGTGGGAATGATGGGTAGGGAGGAATGTTTGAACAAGGAAGTCACAGGGGTATTGAATGAAAGCACCAGGTAATTGGTAAATCCTGTCCAAAAGCTGTAGTATTGATTTTATTACTCTTCTCCAAGCCAGAATAAGAAGGCCAGGGGAGATTCTGGAGGAAGTGGCACCCGAGTTAAGGTTTGAAATCAAGAAAATACAAATTTCAACAGATATAAATAATAGTAGGGAGAACAGTATCCTAGCCCTATCTTATGGATGAGATCAAGGAACCTCCTGAACAACATTACCATCTCTGCATATTTGATTCATGTTAATGACTCTTAGAAGTATTGTTTCCTCTCAATGTTCTATTATGTTTTATGATCAGGGAATGTGTATTTGTACACCTTAAAATCGTCTTGTCACAGACACAGGAGATTTTTTTCAAGATATTAAAACCTTCAAAAATCTGACTTTGGTTGAGAATGAAGAAATGTGTCAAATTGGACAAACATTTTGTTTTCTTTTCTTTCTCCTTGAATTTTTTCTTAGCAATTAGCACAGTACTTGGCATATTATAAGCATTTAATAAATACTTGTTGATTTGACCAGACTTAGTAATACCGAATGAAGGAGCAGTCAATCTGAAATGGATCTAAGAAGTTGGAAGAACATGGGGCATCATTAAATAAGCATATTGAAAACAAAACTCAAACCTTAGCCATTCCCATGACATTTTTCATAGCTAGTCTCCCTCTTTTTTTGCTAAAATTATCCAAAAGAAGTCTGAATTTTCTTTGGCTCTCCCAGAACAAATGGAAACTCTTTTGTCAAGGCTAGTTGCAGCAAAGATCCACATGGTTCAGCAGAACGGGACGACAATCCCCATCATCCTACATAGTTTGATTTCCTTCATCATCAAGTACTGTACTTAGCTCTTTTGAATATTTCTTTCGGAAATTTGAAAGACTACCCAAATTTGGACACAGCTGAATACAGCTACCAAATTATTTGTGACAATATTAGAGCGAACTCAAGAAAATTGACAGGAGTTACCAAAATCAAAGCTCCCACCCCAATCATCATGCTTTGCCATTCCATTCAGCACCTACATCCATGTGTGGAAAACATGAACTTGCTATATTTACCTTCTCCGTGAAGAAAACATTTAGTGCTCCTAGTATATAGCAGCAAAACTTACAGCACTTAATTAACAATCATATATTAAGTGTTTCCTGTTGGTCAGTCACTGTGCTAAAACATGTCTGTTGAAATAAATTTCCTTTTCCCATTACATAATTTTTCTCCTTCTTTGATTTTATAGGATTTCATTGTCACTGTAGTCTTCTCCTTTCTGTGGCTGGTTGGTTCATCAGCTTGGGCAAAAGGACTGTCTGATGTCAAAGTGGCAACAGATCCAAAGGAAGTTTTGTTACTGATGTCAGCTTGTAAACAACAATCCAACAAGTGCATGGCTGTCCACAGTCCGGTTATGTCGAGTTTAAATACTTCCGTGGTAAGTACAATTCATTGTATTCATGACCCTGAGCTCTTTGTTTGAGATCCAATCAAGAACTCCCATCATCTCCAAAATCTTACAGAAAATCTGTTTCTAAAACTAGGTCAGTCAGAAAGTTGACATTTCATCCCATGAAGATTAATCTGTGGACTTTCCAGTTTCATATTGTCAGAATATGGAGATTTTAATATATTCAATTATGGAGTCCTTAATAAGAACCAGCAGGTATTAGCAACTGCTTGGATGAGAATCAAGTCTAAATGCCCACCTAGAACCAGATATAAAATGTGAATGCTGAAGTCCAAGATTGGCAGGAGTTGAAAGAAATATTTGAAAGCAGAGAAACTGACTGTGAACAAAACAGTGCTCAAACCATACTTATTTAGAACCTGCCTAATTGATTGCCTAGAGAAAAGTTCTCAGACCTGCTGGGCTACTGAAAAGAATACATGGAATATTTTTTCTTTTAAAAAAACACATATATAAGTCTTTTTTTTTTTTACCTTTTTTCTGCTTATGATAATTGCAGATTTTTTTTGGAAATGTAGTTCTTGAATAAAATTATCAGACCATAGAGCTAGAAGGGAATGAAAGGTCAGATAACAAAATCCATTTCTTTTACAGATAAGGAAACTGAAGTAGAGAAAGAGGAAATGTCTTGCTCAGAATTGCACAACTTTGAAAACTGGAACTTAAAAATTCAAGACCATCAACTACAAGTCCAGTTCTCTTCCTTCCTACTATACTAGGTCCTATGCAATCCAGGGAGACCAGAGAGTGAAGCTAGGAATCCAGTTAAGATACTGTTGTCAAATAGAGTCATCAATCCATGACTCTCAGACTGAAAGTATCATGAATTTGTCAGGAACACAAAGTCAGCATTTTAATTTTCAAGTTATAATTTTTAACTAATTTTGTGTTAGTTTTAAGAATAAGTCACCCATGGAAGACATAACCTATGAGAGCAATCTGATCCAATTCATGAAGGATTTGTAATTCCTTCCATCAGGGAGCATACAGTCTATTGGGAGGAATCAACATGTACACAGATACCAATGTAATCTATAAAACAGATAAATGCAAAGTGATTTCAGAAAGTGAAACACTAAAAGGCAAAGGGAGAGAAGCACTTATTTTCATAGATGGTACTTAAGAAAGTCAGTCAATAAACATATATTAAGTGCCTACTATTTGGCAAGCACTATTTGACTTGAAGAATCAAAGAGTCAAAGATAGTCCCTGTTCTCAAGACACACTAATGGAGGAGTCAGCATGCAAAAAAACTACAAACAGGCTATAGAAGGAATAAATTGGAAATAATTAACAGAAGGGAGACACTAGAATTAGATTATTGTTCAGTTGTTTCAGTAATGTCTAACACTTTGTGGCCTCCATTTTCCCGTGGCAAAGATAATAGAGTCATTTGCCATTCCTTTTCCAGCTCATTTTACAGATGAGGAAAGTGAGGCAAACAGGATTAAGTGGCCTACCTAGCTAGTCAGTATCTGAGGGTGGACTTTGAACTCAGGTCTCCCTGACTGTGGGCTTGGCACTCTATCCACTGTATAACCTTGCTGCACCTAATTAAATGAAGAGAGATTGGGAAAGGTTTCCTGTAGAATGTAGGATTTTAGGCATGACTTAAAGGAAGCTAAGAAAGCCAGCAATCAGAGATGAATAGGGAGGTCATTCCAGTAAAAATGGCCCGAGTTGGAAAATGGAGGGTCATATTTGAGGAACTGGATCAAAAAAAGCACATGGGGACTTGGAAGTCAGGGAGTCAGATTTTTGAAGAACTTTGAAGGAAAATTGGGATTCTAGTAGATATGTGAAGATGAAGTGCATTCCAGCCATGGAGAACAGTATTATGCAAAAAAAGAAATCTCCTCTTTCTTGATGATATCAGTTTCCATGGACTCAATAACACTTTGTAAATGACTCCCACTTCTAAATAGCTGACCTTGTTTCTCTCCCAAGCTCCAGTATCTAATGGACATTTTCAGCTAAATGTCTCATAGGTAGGGAGATAAAATATCATAGACAGGGCACAGATAGTAAGCTAGCTAAGTCTAGAAGAGTGTGTAAAGGAAACTGAAATGTAATCAAACCTCCTATTAGAAGAGGAAGCTTTTCTCCAGAGCCCAAGTCCAGTGTTAATCATTTGAAGGGGTAGGTTTTAAAACCTACCCCTTCAAATGATTAACATTCCCCTGGCAGGGAATGGGAGAGAGATGTGTTCTGCCCCTCGTTGGAACCTAATGACTACAATGGCAGGGATGGCAAAGAAAGAAAGATCGGAGACCTGTACGTAGGCTCTAAACCTCTCCAGAATTGGAGACCAGGTAGTTTTGCTGCAAAGATCAGGACCGGGAGGCACCAGAAGCTGGAAGAGGAGAGACCTATCCTTAGATCCCTCCTAATTATAGAATCCAAAATGCAGCCGGCAGCATAGCAAAGCAACAAAAGTTCAACAAGGTTCATGGAAAGAATAACCTTCTTGAACAGCCCCTAAAAATAATTATCATCGCTTCAAGGTTATATTCCTCCTGCCTTCTGGAATTCAACCTGGGGATTCAGTGAAGAAGGAAAAAAGTTCCAAAACAGTTTTGGGTGATTTAACTGCAAATGCTATCTCTGGGAGATTGTAGCTATGGAGATAAATTATGTATTAGGGTTGACAATCATTTTCATTTATCCCTGACCACACCTGTGGACAACAACTTCAAGGAAGCTATTAAAAAGCTATTGCCTTGCTTAAGAGATTTTTCAAATGCACAGTGTGTAAAGATGCCTGTGGCATCCAAGCCTAGGCCTTGAAATCTGTGAAAGGTAAAATAAAGTGTTGGATGTTTTTCTCTTAGAAGAAGTCATCACAGAGAATTTGAAGATTTATTTGGCAATTTAAAAACACATATACACATAGAAACCCTTCAGTAAACAAGAAAAGCAACATTCTTCAACAGAGTCCTTATAAAATATACTTCTAAAATCTCTAATCAGTCCATAACAGATATCATGGAAATTGGAAGAGATCCATATCCATGGAGGGGCAAATGAAGCTTAGTAGGGCATCAAAATTTAGGGGGTAGAAAAATATAAAACATTCTACCTTCAACATTGTAGAGTCAAGAAGACTAAGTAGACTAATCATGAGATCTATAGGGAAGGATTGCTTCAGGAACTGGTTTATTCCAGTCATTTAATAATTAGACAAGGAGTTCCTCCATTAGATTGTGAGTTGCTTGAGGGTAGGGACTGTGTTTTTTTCTTTCTTTGTATCTTCATCATATAGCTTAGTGCCCAGCACATAGTAATGCTGAAGTTGGGAAGGGAACCCAAAAGGTTGGGAGTCACAGACCGGCATCAGGAAGTGTCTCAAAAGAATTTGCCGGCTTGAACCCATATCCAAGTCAAGAGGCAAAGTTGAATGGAACTGTAACGCCAGTTGAAGTGGGCTAAGTTCGGAAAGAATTTACCAAAAGAGTCAAGAGAAAAGAGATAGATTTATAGGATAAAGTGATCAGAGTTTTATGTTACTTATTTGCTAATTTTATGGCTTACAAGTAGGTTTGAGAGGTCATCTATTCACTATTGTCTCAGGAACTTGGTGATCACTGACCAACAGATTAACTAGATGACAGTCATTAATATTTGTAGGACTATTCTAAGGCCAGAAGACTTTGAAATCATTGAACAGATTGTTAGAACAATAGCATTCTAAGGTCAGAGGGCCTCAGATCACTAACATATCTTCCCTTAAATCTAAGGGAAGAAATATTATTATATTCCTATGCCAGAGGACTTTTACAATCATTGACAGACAGACTGACAGAACAATAGCACTCCAAGTTTGGGGCAGGGGAGACCTCAGGATCACAGATTCCAAAGTCAGAAGACTTTAGAATCACTGATACATTGTTAGAACAGAAGCACCCAAGGTCAAGGGGATCTTCCTACTATTCTCTCCTCTAGAAGCTATACATCTTCAGTAAGTTCTTAATAAATCTTTATTAATTGACTGACTAATAATTTTCTGGTTTTAGAAGATGTTTTCATATCAATAACTTTACAAACAGGCTGTAAGTTAAGTAGGTAGGGTGTTATAGATGAGAGAATGGGAAATAACTGACTAATTTATCATATGACTCATCAGTAAAACCTGAATTAGAAGCAAATCTTAGAATTTCTTGTCTAGTGCTTTTCCCACCCAACCTCAGAATCCAATACACAATTTCTAGAACAAATGCCTCAGATTTTTGACTTAACTTTTTTAAAAGCTTATTAGTTGGTATATATAAAGTAGCAATGTACATAGCACCATGAATCCAGAGATAGACTGAAAATCTGGAAGGTTTTAAGTCCTCCTGTAGGCATTTATTAACTGTTCAAGGGAACTAATCTCTATGCCTCAATTTCCTCCTCTACAAACTGGAGATAAAAATAGATGTTATATCAAATGGATAGATATTATAACAAATGAAATAATGTACATAAAGCCCTTTGTAAACTTTGAAGTCATGTCAATAAATAAGCATTTATTAAGCCCCTACTAAGGCTAGGCAATGTGCTAGCCACTGGGGTGAAAGAAAGAAATAATCCCCAGGCTCAAAGAACTTCTATTTTACTATTAATAGAGTAAAGTAAAGTAAGGTACCATCATCGGAAATTTTTGCTTAAATGGCCAGATTTTGGGTAAAGTTTAAGTTGAGAGAGAGAGAGAGAGAGAGAGAGAGAGAGAGAGAGAGAGAGAGAGAGAAAAGGGAAAAGCTTAGAGTTTAGAGAATGTATGTAACTATTATTTTTCTTGTTATTCAATCATTTCATCTTGTTATTCAGTCATTTCAATTGTATTTGATTCATCATGATCTAACCTCATTTGAAGTTTTCTTAGGAAAGATACTAGAGTGGTTGAACATTTTCTTCTCCAGTTCATTTACAGATGAGAAAACTGAGGTAAATTGCATTAAGTGACTTGTCCAAGATCATATAGATAGCGTCGGGAGCCAGATTTGAACTCAGGAAGATGAGACCCAGCGTTTTACTCATTATACTACCCAGATGCCAAAACTCTCTTATGGGCAATTCATAAATTAAGAATAACATACAATAATCCTTGTGAGTATGTTCTTTTACACTGAGGTAAATGTTTTGGAACCAAAGAACTAGAGATCCCTTTGTGGAGAAAAAAAACAACCAAGCATCTTTTAACCCAATAACCTCAATATAATCAAATGGATATTCTGAATCATTTTTCCCATTCTTCTTAAAATAATATCCATTTTATTGATAGAAAAATGTAGCTGTTGCCAGTTAATTTCATTAATTACTTATATTTGTTTTCTTCCTCATCAGATTGTAAACTCCTTTGTAGTAGAAATTGTTCTTCTTTTTTTATTTTAGTATTTCCACACCTAGCACAGTGCTGGACATGTTGCCAGTGTTTAAAATTGCTTATTGCTTAATTTATTGTTTAAGGCATACTAGATTGTCCTCTGAAGGGCAAAGAGACTATAATAATAATAATAATAATAATAATAATAGCAACTGATATTTAAGGATACTTCTATCTTCAACAAAAATCTGGAGAAAGGGAGAGTATAAGAACCAAAAAAAGCTGAGGCTCAGAGAGATCGTGATGTAGCTGATGGAAGTATCAGAACCAGAATTCAAACTCAGGTCCCTTGACTTCATATTCAGAATTTTCTGAATGTCAACATACTATTGAGTCATCCTCAGCACCTAGAACAGTACCTTGCCCAAAATTTATCCATAATAAATATTTATCGGTTGGTTGAAGGCAAACAAATGATATGGATGAGCCTTCCAACATCCAGAAGATAAATCACTGTGCTGTATTTTTTCATTTGATAGTTCATATTGAATAGATCAATTTAATTCAATGATCATTTTTTCAAATGTTGTGTAAAGCACAGTGCTAGTTTCCAGGGGCACTGAGTGTGAGGCAAAAAAAGAAAAGAAAAAGAAACAAACTTTGTTCTCAAAGAGTTTACATTCTAATGGGAGGGAGATGAATAAGTAAATACAAAGCTAATGGAAAGTAGTTATTTCAGGACTTAGGACACTGAAAACTGGGCAGGAACTGGTCAAGAAAGGCTTCCTCTAGGCAACTCTAAGGTAGCGGTGAAGAAGGAGAGCATTTTAGGAATAGGCAGGGTTAATTAAATCTTTGCAGAGGATTGTAGGTGGGAGATACCATTAACAAGTACAACAAATAGACCAAGTTTGTCTGGAAGGTAGAGTACATGAGGACTCAAGTAAAATGAGTCAAAAAGTATAATAGCTTTCAGTGAAAATTGTGAATAGCTTTAAATGCCAAACAGAAAAGCTAATATTTTATGCTAGGGACAATAAGTTCTCACTAAGACTATTGAACGGGAAGAACAACAAGCTTATTTCTGAGTTTTAAGAATATCAGTTTGGTAACTGAGTGATGGATATATTGGAGAAGGGAGAATGTGGGGATAAAGTAGCAATTAGCAGGTTATTTCAATGGGTTAGAGAAGAGGATGTTAGGTCTTGGGCAACTTTGGTGGCCACATGAGTTTTTCCTAGTGGCCAAATGTCCCTCTCTATTACTTTCTGTTCTATTTATACATCCCCCTAGAGATCTATTTAGGTAGAGGAGAGAGAAATGATAGATGGATCCATTAAGCCTCAGAAGGAGACTTTTATATGAAACATACTCTTATTTCCCTCTGTTTTACTCTTGAAGTAAATTCACATCTTGAAAAAAAAAGTTAATGAGTTGTTTGTTTTCAGCCCAACTTTGAAAACAGTTTGTTAGCTCCTAGCAGAATTTTGAGCACATGACTAGGACTGAAGTGGAAAAGTAGTACATGCTTTCTAAATCAGCATGGGAAAAATAGAAGCTTCCATCTAGATCTCATACATCCATGATAGTTTCCTTGTGAACTTTAGGAAGACCTGAATCTTACTCACTGAGAGAGGGATCCTGTTTACTGCCTAATAATTCTTTGATTCTAAACTGGATAAAGATTAGGTAATCTCTATTATTGAGGGAGGGGATATTTTCCATGGCATAAGGATAACATAATGAAGATAGAGCCAAGTTTCATAATTACAAAGACTTGGGTTCAACCTCTCATCCCTCAATGCCTGAAGGCAATTTCTAACATTTTATACAGAACAGTAATCTACCTACTTGGAAGAGGGACTTTCCTCATCAGAAATTCCTTACCAGTGAAATCACTGGCCCAGTGCAAAGTAATAATGATAACAATATCCCTGGCAGAGAATGAATGGAAAATATCAATCACTTAATCAACAAGCAATTATCAAGCACTTACTGTGTGTCAGGCATAGAACTAGACCCTGAAGATATAATGAAAGCAGAGAAGCAATTCCTGATCTCAAGGAGCTGCCTTTCTACTGGAAAGATTAGAAAATGTTCTCAGAGAAGTTAACATACAAACTATATCCAGAGTAACCAGTTGAGAGGTGCAGGATTAATAGAATTAATTAGGATAGACTTGTGATGGAAAGAGAAAGAACGATGGAGACCAAAGGTGGATCAAAGCATAATATTTTCACCTTTTTGTTGTTATTATTTGTTTGCTTTTTTTTTTCTTTTCTTGTGTTTTTTTTTCCCCTTTTGATATGGGTTTTTTCTGTGTGACAAGGAAATACGTTTAGAAGAATTGCACATGTTTAACATGTCAGAATGCTTGCTATTTGAGGACCTGGTTGGTAGTAGAAGAGGGAAAAGTTTTTGGAATACAAGATATTGCAAAGATGAAGGCTGAAAACTACCTTTACATGTATTTGGAAAAATATTTTTTAATGACTGAATTAGGAAAGGCTTCTAAAGACATTAAACTCAGCCTTGAAGGATAGCAGCATTCTATTCATAAGAGTCAGTCTGTTTATGCAAAGACAGGGAGCTAGGAGGTAGTATAGCCATATTCAGGGAACATGAAGCAAGAAGAAAATAAATTGCAATGAGAGAATATTGAGGATAATGAGCAGGTAGCAAAATCAAAATAATGATGCCAAAATTACCTTCCAGTGATAAAAGACAATGTGAAAAGGCCATGTAGCTAAGGGTAGGAGTCCCAGGTTCTCATCCCTGCTCTCTAACAAACTGAGTGACTTTAGGGAGCTAACTGATTCCTCATCCCAAATGATAACTGGAGTCTCTTTATATCCTTTGACCATTTATTAATTGGAGAATGGCTTCAATATAATAGAAATAAGGTCCTCATCAGAATCTTTGAATATAAAAATGTTTTCCCAGTTTATTGCTTCCCTTCTAATCTTGTCTGCATTAGTTTTGTTTGTACAAAACCTTTTTAACTTAATATTATCAAAATTATCTATTTTGTGATCAATAATGACCTCTAGTTCTTCTTTGGTCACAAATTCCTTCCTCCTCCACAGATCTGAGAGGTAAACTATCCTATGTTCTTCTAATTTGTTTATAATATCATTCTTTATGTCTAGATCATGATATTATAATCTTGGTATTATATATCTTGGTATACAGTGTTAGGTGTGGGTATGCCTAGTTTCTGGCATACTAGTTTCCAATTTTCCCAGCAGTTTTTGTAAAATGGTGAATTATTATCCCCAAAGCTGAGATCTCTGGATTTGTCAAATATAAGATTGCTATAATCATTGATTATTTTGTCCTGTGAACTTAACCTATTGCATTGATCAACTAGTCTATTTCTTAGCCAGTACCAAATGGTTTTGATGACTGCTGCTTTATAATATAGTTTTAGATCTGGTATAGCTAGGCCACCTTTATTTGCTTTTCTTTTCATTAATTCCCTTGAAATTATTGATCTTTTGTTCTTCCAGATGAATTTTGTTGTTATTTTTTCTAGGTCATTAAAATAGTTTCTTGGGAGTTTGATTGGTATCGCACTAAATAAATAGATTAGTTCAGGTAGTATTGTCATCTTTATTATATGCGCTTGACCTATCCAAGAACACTTGATATTTTTCCAGTTGCTTAGATTTGACTTTATTTGTGCAACCACCTCATCTTAACAGAAAAGAAAACTGATTGCTTCAGGTTCCACAGGAAGGAAACAGGAGAGCCAGGATCTGAATGTAGGTTGTCTGGCTTCAGATCCAGGGGATACACTATTGCACTATATTGTCTCTCCAAGTGGAAACTCTGGGCTTTCAAACAGGCATCACAGTAATCTGATATTCTCCTTCTCCCTCAGGTCTTTGGCTTCTTGAATTTTGTTCTCTGGGCAGGAAACATTTGGTTTGTTTTCAAGGAGACTGGATGGCATTCTTCAGGGCAGAGGCATCTCTCAGAGCCAATGGAGAAGCAGTCCAGCACCTACGGGCATGGAGGATACAACCGAGACAGCTACGGGCCAAGTGGCGGGTATAACCAGGCAGCAAATCTGGGCCAACCTGCTGAAGAATTTGGCCAGCAGCCTAGTGGTCCCACTTCCTTTGCCAATCAAATTTAATGTGGTGGAGTTTGATTTCTTATGGAGACCGTTATCATGATATAATCCAATGGCACAAGAATTTTCTTTTTATTAAGAGCTGGAATCAAATATTAATATAGAAAGTGTTTAATGCAAATCAGAGCTCGGTAGCCCTCATTAAACAAGGAAGGCCCTAGATTGCGATAAATGGTACTTTGAGATGATCTATTATTTAGCATAGGTGGCTAATTGGACAGTGTCTTCTTATATGTACAGATAATTTTACAGTAGTTTTGTATGTGTACCAGGGTAGTAGAAGTATTTTGTAGCCTAAAGTCTTGAGTCTGTCGTATTTGGAACATAAATAAAATAGTATTGCGTTTTCTTATCCATTTCAAAGGGAAACAAAATTTTAATATGTTTCTAAGCAATGACTTGGTGTGGTCCACAAAATGCATGCTATATTACTACTAATTTGACAGCACTGCTGGTCTGTGAATCTTTGTAAGTATTTATTTTAGATAACTGTATCTTTTTTTTCCTTTGATGATAAAATTTAGTGCATGAATTGGCATTTTCTCCCAAACTGAATGTTGGAACTGTATTTATGGAAACTTTCCAATTGCTCTACTAATTGTGTATTTAAGGAAATGGACTTCCTGTTGTGTCTTTTTTGTGAATTTGGCTTTCTGGTTCTAATCAAGTTCTTAAAACACTGTAATAAGGGTATGTTCCTAACTAAGTGGCATTTGAGAGTATGTACTGTAACTGACCAGTGTGTATACCTTCTCTGTAAACTCAATAGTTTTGCCCATTGTAATGTGCACTGACTTTTTCTGTGAATTTTTTTCATGTGAGTCATGGATCATAAAGACCAAGTAGCCTCTGATTCTTAGGAGATATTTCTGTCTGTAGATTGGTAGAAGTGAAGTTTGTTGGTAATCCTGGTTAACAATAGGTCTCCCTAGACTGAGTGATGTTGGAAAGTGTTCATGAGGTAATATAATGGTTCAACCTAGATAGTTGTCAAAAATTCCCATATTCTACCACAGTTTTCCAATAAACAATTTTTGCAATACATTAGAGATATTGGAAACAACTTTTCTTTAGTAAGCTCTTCTCCAGTGCAAAAAGAAAATCTCCTTTCATGATGAAGAATATGGCAATCTTACCTCTGAATTCTAAATCATTTGGAAACAAAACAATATTAACAAAAGTGAGTGTCTACATTTATAATATTGGCAAAAGCAAGTACCTACATTGCTAGATAGAGTGTTATCAAGATATACTATCACTGTATGATCTGTAATGTTGGAAGCATTTTAACTATGTTGCATCTTATATGATAATTGTAACCAGTTTCTGGCTACTTGGTGGATGATTCTATATTGTAATATCTATTTGACTCCAATAAAGTTATTGCATACAAATCTGGTAAAGTTAAATGATTCCACCATTCTACGATGAAAACGTTCTGGCAAAATATATACTGTCCTCAGATTCTCAGAATAATCATCTATTAAACATTTACTTTGAGCTAGTCACTGTGCTACATGATGGGTTTTCAAAGAAATACTTCAAACACATTTTGATTAGCCTCTGGTCTAAAAGCATTGGCAGTGGGATGCTTCCTTACCCTCCCTCCAGTGCCTTGCTCCCACCGAGTGGCTAACTTTAATTTCTTTCTACTTAAAAGGTTCAAATGAGAGTGGTCTGCTGTTTTACACTTCCTCAAGTGTACCAGATCCAGTAAACAGTAACTTTTGTTAAAATCAAATTTATTTTTTAAAACTCAAATTGGATTCTGACCAATGAAAAGCCAAAAACAGCTTATGTCAAAGGAAAATGACAATTCTGTATTTTATGAGATGCTTGTTACAAAGAATAATAATCCAGCTAGAATTTTTTTTTTTCTCATCTGGGGTCATGCTTTTAATTTCAAAAGGAAAAAGCAAATTCTGTCTAAAGAAATCCAATCTCTCTCTAGATGTGTCAAATCAGCTTAAATTTCCTTTATCAAAATTCCATTTGACATTACTTAATTCAGTAGACAGAGTGTATAAAAGCTAATGGCCTGAACTGGGGTTCAAAGAAATCATGGATTAAAATCCTGACTCTGCTACCAGAGATCCCGAATTTAAAGCTAAAATGGAATTTAGAGAGCATCCATTCCACAGCTTTACATTGCAGGGGAAACCGAGTCCCAGAGAGGTTAAAAGATTTACCCAATATTGGAACTCAAGTTGAGACTCTCTGCCTCCCAATCGGGAAGTACTTCCACTATATTACTATGAAACTGAATCAGTAAACTAACTTCTCAGAGCCTTGGGCACCTCTGTAAGACTTATAAAAGTTACAGTATATTTGGAGGGAGAGAGAAAGAGGGAAAATCAGAGGAAAGAAGAAAAGAGAAGGGAGAAGAGAGACAAAGAGAGAGAAAAAGAGAGAGGGAAGAAGAAAGAGAAAGAGGGAGGGTAAGGGAAAAGAAAGAGAGAGAGAGAAAGAAACAGAGAGATGCACAGAGACAGAGAGACAAAGTGGGGGAAAGGGAGGAAGAGGAAAGAGAGACAGAGACAGACAGACAAATAGAGAGAAAGAGAGAGAAGAAAGAAGAACCAGAGAGAAACAGAAAGACAGAGACAGACAGACAGACAGACTATAGTATATAGTATATAAGTAAGATGACAAGTTACAAATGGTTTGCATCTCCATCAGTGGAGGATCTTTGGAGAACCCTTTACTCCTCAGTTCTCAGCAGCTGTTCCTTCTAGGCCGGTACTTTAGCACACTAATACACAGAGATCACTGAAGCTTGACTAACCTCAGAGAGCAGCATGACAAGGCACTGAAGGAGAAGGGGCTCAGTCACTGCCGTCAGCAGTCATTCACATCGCATGGCACTTTATACATCTCAGGGCTACCCACACTGTCTCACTTGATCTGGGTAGCCAAGCTGTGAGGCAGACAAGGCAAAGTTTCTTGTGGTAGTTCTTGCTTATCCTTCCTTCTTGAAAAGTTCCAGGACACTAGGAAGGTGACATCATGACATGCAAGTGAATTGGATTGAAGTGAAGGAGGGCTATCCAAAGTCACTGCCTCACTTTCCCCTCCAGAGTCATCTGAACCCAGTGACAAGTGATCGATCAGGATGACTTGGAATGGCCCTGGAGGAGATGAGAGATCTTGACTTTTTTAAGTTAAGTTCTTCGACAGGTCTCAGTTTGACTGAGGCTGGATCCATTCAGTGATTAAAGCGAGATAGCATTTGAGACAAAGAATCTCCTCTTTTACCTTGTCAAAAAAAAATATAAATAAATAGATAAATCAATGAATCTGGGATGGGAAGCCCCTCGAGGTACCTAGCCAAAGCAGAAGTGATTGGTGTTTACCGTCAACCTGATGTTTATACACATCTGTATAGATGAGGGAAAGTGGGCTTCAAGGAATTAAACAATTTGGCCAGAATCCCTCCTAGTGGTTAATGATAGAAACCAAAGTAGAAACAAGCATCCTCAGTCCATTGCTTCAGTCATTCCATGAAGTCTGCCTAGTCTTAGGGCCCAGAGCAACTCTCCAAGATTTTAAATACACAGAGTGAGGAGGGAGGGAAGCTGTGAAGTCACAGCTTGCCCCCATGCCTGTGTATTTCTCTGTATGCATATGTGTCTCTCTGTCTTTCTCTGTATCTGTCTATGTTTTGGTCTGCCTGTCTCTGTTTCTCTATGTCAGTCTCTTTCTGTCTTTGTTTCTCTGTCTCTGTCTCCCTCGGCCTTTGTGTCTTTCTGTCTCTGTCTCTGTCTCTCTCTCAGTCTCTCTCTTTTTCTTTCCCTCTCTTCCTCTCTCCCCCCTCTCTTTGTCTCTCTCTGCCTCTGTCTTTCTCTTCCTCCCCTGGCCTTTCTCTCTGTGCATCTCTGTCTATGGAGTTTTTCAACCTCTAACTACCATCAGGGAACTTATCTCTGATCTTTTCATCACAAATGTTTGAAAGTCCTCTATTTTATTCAATGTCCATCTTTATTCCTGAAGGATTTTATTCAGTTTTGCTGGATAGGTGATTCTTGGTTGTAAAACTAGTTTCTATGCTTTCTGGTATATCATATTCCAAGCTGATCCTTTAATGTAAAAATTGCTATATCTTGTGTTATCCTGGACTTTGGTTCAACTATAATTCAATTGTTTCTGGTCACTTGCAATATTTTCCCTTTTACCTGGGAGTTCTAGAATTTGGCTATAATATTCCTGGGAGTTTCATCTTGAGATCTTTTTCATGACATGATTGATAGATTCTTTCAATTTCTATTTAACCCTCTGGTATTAGAATTTCCTTGATAATTTCTTGAAAGATGATGTCTAGAATCTTTTTTTGAGCTCAGCTTTCAGGAAGCTAATAATTTTTTTTCAAGTATCTTTCCTAGATCTATTTTCCAGGTCAGTTCTTTATCCAATGAGATATTACAGTTTTCTATTTCTTCATTCTTTGGTTTTGTTTTATTGTTTCTTGATTTCTCGCACATTCATTAGCATCCATTTGCTCAATTCTAATTTTTAAGGAATTATTTTTCTCAGTTAGTACCTCCTTTCTCATTTGGTCAATTTTGCTTTTTAAGGCATTCTTCTTCTCATTAGCTTTTTGTATTTCCTGTCATATCCTTCTCACTTCTCTTCCCAATTTTCTCTCTATTTCTCTTATTTGACTGTCAAACTCCTTTTTGAGCTCTTACATAGCCTGAGATCAATGTAGTCTTTGGACATAGGAGCTTTGATTTGTTATACACTTCAGGAGGAGGAGTCAACATGTGTTCAAATCTGGCCTAAAGATCCTTAATACTTACTAGCTATGTGACCCTAGGCAAGTTATTTAACCCCAATTGTCTCTGCCAAAAAAAAAAAAAAAAAAGCAAATAAACAAATAAAGGACTGTTCCAAGATGGAGGGTGCAATGTCCTAAGCTTCAAGGATTTTGTGCAGCTGTTTTCAGAAATCCTTCTAGGGTTCTGTGAGTTTTCATTTCATCCAGGATTGAATGATTCAAGGAAAAG
This sequence comes from Antechinus flavipes, assembly GCF_016432865.1. NCBI lineage: Eukaryota > Metazoa > Chordata > Mammalia > Dasyuromorphia > Dasyuridae > Antechinus > Antechinus flavipes. Next base: position 23,297,554 of record NC_067398.1, read on the forward strand.
TGTGTTTATTAATTTCCTGGCTTGTGCTCTGCTCTATGAGTGATCACAAGCACTCTTTTCTTCCCTGGAATTGTGAGGAAGAGCATCAACCCACTTTGGGTATAAGTTCCAGTGTGCTGGGACTGTAAGCCTAGTTCTGAGTATGAACAAAGTAATAGAGTCTTGCCTCAGTGACTCAAGGGTCAAAGAGATCCCTGCAATCTCCTTCTGATCAGCAGTATTTTTTTTTGTTTGTTTTTGTTTTATTTTCAGGATCTGACAGTCTACAATTTGCTTAGAGTCATTATTTTTTTTTATTTTAATATCTTTTTATTGATAGAACGCATGCCAGGATAATTTTTTACAGCATTATCCCTTGCATTCATTTCTGTTCCGATTTTTCCCCTCCCTCCCTCCACATTCCTTTACATGTTGAATAGGTTACAGTATATCCTGGATACAATATATTTGTGCAGAACTGAACAGTTTTCTTGTTGCACAGAGAGAATTGAATTCAGAAGGTATAAATAACCCGGGAAGAAAAACAAAAATGCAAGCAGTTTATATTCATTTCCCAGTGTTCTTTCTCTGGGTGTAGCTGCTTCTGTCCATCTTTGATCAATTAAGGCTCTCTTTATCGAAGAGATCCACTTCCATCAGAATACATCCTCAAACAGTATCGTTGTTGAGGTATATAATGATCTCCTGGTCCTGCTCATTTCACTCAGCATCAGTTCATGTAAGTCTCGCCAGTCCTTAGAGTCATTATTTAAAAGTATTTAGAGAGGTTTAGGGAAGAGTTCTGGTGAGTCCTTGCCTTTACTCTGCCATGTTGGCTCCTCCTCATGAAAACTTTTCATTAGGAAATATCTACCTCCTCTTACAACAGCCTCTTCTGCTTCATTGTGTTCTTGACCATTAGAAAGTTTGTCTTTATATCAATTCAAAATTTCCTTCCTTGGAACCTTCTTTCATTTCTATCCTCTAAAGTCAAACTGGACAATTCTTGTCCCACTTCCACATGCCAGCCCTTCAAACACAAACAAACAGTTAAAATGCCTCTATACTCTTAATACTCTTAAGTATGGTCTAATCAGAACAGGATTCAGGTCAATCACCTTGTCAGTTCTAAATGCTAGATTTTTTTTAATATGTGAAAATGTAACCAAAGTCAATGAATCATAATTTCCACTTGGATTTTGGATAATCCAAGCAAAGGTTCCATCTCAACTAATGATGTATTCCTATATCATATAATCCCATCCTAATAGATTTTATGGACTTTTAATTTGTATTCAGTTTTGGGTGAAGGAACACTCTTTAGAGCTAGAGTTCTTAACCTGAGATCCATGAATTTTATGTGCCTATATATATATATATATATATATATTATATATATATATATATATATACACATATAGACAAATACACACATGTAGGTATTTCAGTATAATTGTTTTCCTTTGTAATTCTATAGATTTTGTTTTATGTATCATTATCAAAAACAATCTATAGACTTCACCTGATTGCTAAAGGAGTCTTACACATACATGCACACATACATGTTAAAAACTTCTGATCTGGAGTCAATGGGAACATGGTGCTTTTGACATTTCAAAGTGAATCAGTACCCTGATTCACAAGACCCTTTCACCCATGTGAATAATATGCACCGATTATAAAAAGATAAAGACACAAAAGTAGGGTAACTTTTGGCTCTTTCTCCAAAGTCTTATGTTTCTATGACCAATATTATAAATTAGGTTTGCACCTTGTCTTTATTTGGACCATTTTCCATTCTTGATACCAGAGCTAGTGATACACATTTACCCTAGAGGTGGCTTCTAATGAATCTAAAAAGCTTACTGGCTGAATTAGAATAAGACATTTGGCTCCTATTATTTTATTCATATTTTTATCACTTGACCTCCTGTGGTTTCATTACCTCTAACTTATACATGCTGTGAATTGGAATCCTTGGGCCATTGGAACTTAAAAATATTTATTCCTCAAAAGTTTCATATATACGATGAAAAAATACATCCTAATCAACCTGTTTCTACCTGTTACTCCCATGATACCTCTGAAAAAATAACACCATAGAGTTCCCATTATATAATTCAACCATTTCTTTTATTTTAAACATTTCCTTCCAGTTCTTTTTGCAATTTTCTTGTATATCTTATCCTCTAATATTCTAGTTAGTAAACTTTATACTGATGGAACAAAATGTCATATTATTCCAAGATTTTATATAATCCTTAGCTAGCAAATTTCAACAAATGAAATGGGGCAGTATCACTTTTTGGAGCTATTATAAGGAGTTCCATAATTACATATTTCTCCTAAGAACTTTTCACTCATGTTTCTCTAAATGATAATTCTTGTGCTCTAATGCATGGACATGATTCTAGAAAGAGTTTCAAGTAGGATTTGGGTTTTTCTACATAAATTTCAAAGCTTTACTTCAACATTTTAAGGATCTGTGATATCCTTGGGGAACCTATGCTATCTACTAGCACAGATAGTAACTCCTCTCTAATTTAATGGAAAGTCTTTAAGAGTTTCAATGACCAGTGGCATGTCCTTGTAGTCAATCTAGTGATGACTTTTCTTGAACTTGGCTGGACTGGTCTTCAGGCAACAGATATATAGCATTTTCTGGGGTCTACCCCCAACTCTTCCCAGATATATATAGGATCTCTGCTTTCCTGGAATTTCCTTTGAAAACTGCAGATCACCTCTATACCAGGATTCAGAATTTGAGTAGAATTTGGTGGAGATTTTCAGCCTATCATTTCCGAATTAGTTAGTCCTATGAAACAATGATTTGGTCTAATGATTATGGTGAGGTACTTGAAGTCAGAACAACCTAAGTTCCCATTCTCCAGCAAATCCTAGCTATGTGACCTTGAGCAAGTCATTTTTTCCTCTCTCAGCCTCAGTTTCTACATCTATAAAATAGGGATAATAATAACACCTATTTCACAAGGTTGTTTTTGAGGCTCTTTTAGAGGTTCAAGTGAGATAATATATGTAAAGTAATTTGCAAACCTAGTAGTATTCTACAAATGCTAGCTATTATTATTATGAAGGCCAGGTTTATTTTTGCCCTGACCAAAATGGTCCATACTTTTTATTAAAATCAATTAGAAGCATAGAATGTTAAGTCCAAAGATATCCCATAGGTTACCCAGCCCAAACACTCCTTCCCTTCTCACAGCTCAAGAAACAGTCACAGAGAGATGTCAAAGATCACACACCAAGTCCATAGCAGAGCAAGGACTGGAATTCAGATCTGAAAACTTCTAAGTCCTATGCAGCGCAGAGTGATGGCTACTCCATAAATCCAATGATGAGAATTTCCACAAAATGCATCTCCTTGGCCATCAACCATCAGAGCAACAGCTTGACAAATAAATCCAGGAGCCAGAGTCAGTTACAATGTTCATACTTGCCAGTGGAAGCATCTTAGTTTTGTCTTGTAGAATTTTACCTTATCTAACCCTGAACTTTAAAATCTAATATCTCAAATCTAGAGTTCATGGCACACTGTGAATACTGTGTCTACTTTTCTTTTCCTTGTCTCTAATAAATTCTAAATGGCTTTCCCTGAAGATTTCTGCCATTTCCATCTATGAGACTAGTACCTCCTTGTTAATGACCATGAAACCCAGAAGAAAATTTCCTCTTGTTAATTTTTTCTTATTATGTATAAACCCAACATAGACTATTTCCTCTCTTCCTATCCCTTCCTAGTCAAAAGGTCTTTTGACTAGATTGACTAGATGAAATTAGGTATTGGCCCTTTTCACAAACACTCTGTCCCTGATTATAGATCTATTATTCCAGGATGTAGTAACTGGGACACACATACCCTCACATAAGATTCTCCAGAATATTTAAAGTACTTTATGGTTTCACAGATCCTTCATACCATAGTTTACAAATCTCCACCAATGTATCCATTTTTCCTAATTAGTCAAAAGACATGGTTAGTTCTAAGTTGAAAATTTTAATGAAAAATCATGGTTAAAAAAGTACCAAAATAATATTCTTCTCTTATAAACTTGGGTCACATTCTTCCCCAAATACAAACACCATAAATGATGAGAGCAGACATGTATAGGGATCATGTATCAGGGCTTGTGTATAGAAGGACACACATTTAGATAACAGAGCACATGCCATGATACAAAACCTCCTGCTTTCAAAGCTAAAGCACTGTCAAGATCCTTTAGTGATGTTACCACTGTGTATTTTGCTGATTATTGTGTTTCTGCTCTCTACTGGGTATCATGCCATGGGCCTTATGGGGGTGGTAAGAAAGACAGGTAACAGGAAGGGTTCAAGAAATTAGAAGAAATGGCCCTAGCAAACATCTGTATCACATAGCTGTACAAGTCTACAAAGGATCATGAGTCAAGGCAAAGGAATAAAGGTTGCAGGGAGGAGGAAGGATCCCCCCACCAAAATTTGTGTCCTGACATATATCCCTTCTTCTTCCCTGGCTAGTTAAAGCTTTGCTTTGAAGTAAGGACTCTGTAGCTCAATTTCTGGAAATTTATTTTTAAAATATGGGGATTTGTTTTATGTGACTTTACATATTTATTACAGATTTTTTTTCTTTTTCTATGGGAGTTGGGGTAGAGATAAATTTAATGCTTGTTAATTGAAACAAAATGAAATAAATTTGAGGGGAAGCAATCATTGACTGCGTGAAGAATTTCCCTAAAATGAGACCCTGGGGAGTTCTGAGATGTAGATGATAATATGGGGGTTAGGCACATTCTGACATGTGGTGAAAGATCAAATACTCTCTAGGAGCAATTCCTTCTGTTCTCATTCAGAGTTATTAGAGGAGAACAGAATACCCAGGGAAGCTGCTAATTTGAAAAATGGAATACATCTTCAACATTTTCAGAAGTTGTGTCCAAGTTACTAAAAAGAAAATGTAACTGAAAATCTATTAGAAAAAAATCAATGAAAACTCCCACTCGAGTGCCTTGTGTGGGACTAAGGAGCCTTATTAGAGGGTCCAGATCCATATTACAGCCCCCAGGATGGTGTCCAGCAAGAGATAATTCAGTTGAACTCAGCAAGCATGTCCTTCTGCACCTCATGAGATTTTTATTTATATCTACAACACAGAGGCTTCACCTCAGATGTACAAAAAAGTCTAGCAGCCTCTTTCATTTTCACAAAATGAACTTGAGGGGGGTAAATGTGTAAAGAAGACCTTCTAGGAGGAAGTAGACGTTGTCATTCTAGACAGAGGAGAAACAGAGAGACAGAGAGACAGAGATAGGCAGACAAAGAGAAGAGAGACAGAGACGGGCAAAGACAGAGACGGAGAGAAAGGGAGAGACAGAGAGAGATAAAGACAGAGACAGAGAGAATGGGTAAGTAGAAAGATGAGTGATGGATACAGAGAAGATAAGTAGATAGATAAATAGATAAATACATAATGGATAAGCTATGAAAATGGGAGAGAGAGACAGATAGAGACAGAGACAGAGAGAAAATAAATCAGACATTGGTTCATTTATTGTATCAGGTACTATGTTAGGCACTGAGAATACAAATACAAGTAATTCATATAGTTGATTTTGCCTAAAAGCATTTTATTTCCCTCTGAATATGATCTTATTTTTCAAATCACATTATATATGAAAGAAGATTCAAATCAGAAATGTTTATTAAGCACTTTTCATGTAGATATTTATTTATACTTGACTTTTCCCTCTATAGATCACGCTATTCAAGGATTTTCTTGGCAAAGATGACAGTATGCATTGCCATTTTCTTCTCTAGTGGATAAAGGCCAATAGTAATTAAGTGACTTGCACAGGATTGCACAGCTAGTAAGTATCTGATATTGGAGTGGAACTCAGGAAAGATCTGGTGCTCTTTCAGCTGAACCAGGTGCCTGCTCTTAGGATCTTTCATTCATTGAAGGAAAAAACATGCAAGGACAGAAGGAAGGAAAAAATATGGAAGGAAGGAAGGAAGGAAAGAAGGAAGGAAGGAAGGAAGGAAGGAAGGAAGGAAGGAAGGATGAAAGGAAGGAAGGAAGGAAGGAAGAAAAGATGGAAGGAAGGAAGGAAGAATGAAAGGAAGGAAGGAAGGAAAGATGGAAGGAAGGAAGGAAGGATAGAAGGAAGGAAGGAAGGAAGGAAGGAAGGAAGGAAGGAAGGAAGGAAGGAAGGAAGGAAGGAAGGAAGGAAGGCATATATTAAGTGCTTCCTATCTACCAGGCACTGTGCTAAGCATTGCAGATAAAAAGCAAAAACAGACAGACGTTGCTTTCATATAGCTCACGTTCTAACTAAGGGAGGCAATTCCAAAGGTTCTGTTGCAAAGATGAAAAATCCAGAGTTCTCAGGTAGTATTGACAGATCATTCCCCTTACAGAGAGGATACAACCACTCACACTGCAAGAGAAGGGAAGGACAAACTGTGACCTCTCTAGTAAAATGGTTGTATCCTCAGCACCTCTCAAAATGTTTGGTCTATAAGGGGGAACTTGGTAAATATCTGTTAACTAATCGATTGACTAATGACCATGAGGCCCATTATGCCCTCTAGACTCTCAGTCATCAATGTCATCTGCCCATAATGTACATATATACATGGATAAAAGAATATATATAAATATAAATAATATAAATAGAAAATACCAAGATAATATCGACGGCAAATGGGAAAGATATTGGGGGATGCAGGGGAGAAGGTCAGTGTAGATAGGAGATTAGGGAAGTCAGATTAGGTTGCTTGAACTGATTTTGAGGGAAGCTGGGACTTGTAAGATTTGGAGGTGAGAAAGGAGTGTATTCTAGCTATGGTACACAGTTTGTACAAAAGTGTGGGAAAAAGACATAAAATGTCAGCACCATGTCCACCATCATCACCTACATTTATATAAGGCTTCTGAGATCATGTGCCCTGCCAAGTGACAGTAGCTAAGAGCTCAGAGATCCGTGGTCTGCTTTCCATTTCTCAGATAGTATTGTGATAAATCATCCCCTTTACTCATATTCCACCTCAATGAGCCCCTTCACTGACAACTTCATCTCAAGAAACTCAAACTGAGAGTGGGGTTTGGTGGATGATTGCCAGGTTGGCCATTCAGCATTGAGCTTTTGAATACCATTAGTATAGTCTTCATTTTCAACATTTCTTCAGGTAAGCATTAACGTTATCTCTGTAAACTCCGCATCTCTTTCTCCACAGGCCAAACACATCTAAGAGTAATGGTGTGGAACTCTCTCCTGGAATTCAAAGCTAATCAGAGAAAATATTAGCCCCTAGAGGTGACTACCACTGTTTTCCCTAGAAGTATTGAACAGGTCATTTGGAAAATAAATCCATAAAGCCGGCACTAAAGGGATTATATTGGGAAACACATGTACTCTATAGCTGAGGCAATGTGAGGGTGTGAATGGCATATTGAACTTAGGATCAGGAGATCTAGATTTAAATCTTCTATCTGAAACTCACTTAGCTGGGTCACTATGGACAAAAAGCTTAATCTCTCCAAGCCTCTGCTTCCTCAATTAAAATGGGAATGAACATATCCTGCTTCACAAGGTTTTAAAGCTCAAATAAGATAATATACACAAAGTAGTTCACACAAACTATAATTTTAGAGTTATATAAATACAAAACAGTGATAAGATAAGGATGGCTAGATAGTAAGGTAGATAGAGCACTGAATTTGCCATGAAGTGTTGGACATGATCAAACAGTAAAACAATAACTCAGTAATACAGTGATAATAGTAGTAGTAGTAGCAGTAACAGCGACAGTGATAATGGTGGTGGTGGTGATAGTAATGGTAATAGTAGGACACAATCCTAAATAAATTCTTTTGACTTTCTGACCACGCTTCTAATGGAAGAATTTGGATTTTTTTTTTTTTTTGCATTTTCCTTTCCTATTCATTTCTTAAGGGAAAAAAAAAAAAGAATGGTACCTAATTGAGCATGAAAAGCATAGGAGAACATCAATAAGTGTTTCTTAAATTCAATTGATTTAAATTTTGTGTAGCAGAGAAAGGAAGAAAATATAAATGTTTCTTAATTCTGTATGTGTGTGTCTGTATGTGTGTGTGTGTGTGTGTGTGTGTGTGTGTGTGTATGTGCTATATAAACTGATCAGTGAGTACAATGAGTCTGTTGAAATGGTGGGATTATTTCAATTCCTACTGTCCTTTTCCATTAGGTTGTAATTAATCTGCCTATTTATAACTTCAAATAATATGAATCTGAAAGCATACCTATACACTAAAAGCTTCATTATTTGCACTAACCAATCAATAAAAATGCAAATATGTATTAATCAGCACTTAGAGTTTGCTCAGACATTAAAGAAACCAAGGCTATCTGCTACATTCTGGGCCATCACCATTCTTTCGAATTTTGTCTTGCCCCTGCTCTTTGATGACCTTGGAAGAGAGTGGAGTTGACAACTTAGTGTAACTCTGCCTTACTTAAATCCAATTCACATACAAGTCAAAACATCACTCCATATTGAACTTCTTCAAAAACAAAGGATGAACAACTGTCATTAAAGATGATTGCGAAGGATTCATCCTCTCTTTGATTCTCATGATAACCTTATAAGATATGTGTGAAGTAAGAGGGCACCCTTATTATCTATATTTTACAAATAAGGAAACTAAGGTTCAGAGAAGATGTGACTTTTATAGGGTCATCAAGCTATAAAATGTCAGAGGTAAGATTTGAACCCAGTTCTCTCTATTTCTAGTGTGCTCTCCATTAAGCCAGTCATCTCTGATTACTAAAAATTACAATGATTCTTGTTTATTTTGGATTGTTAAATGATAGGATAATGAATATTAATTACATATATGTACTGGTCTGTATCACTGCAATTACACTGCATACTTTATTCATAAATGAGACTTCCCATGACCCAAAAGGGTATTTTTGATTGTCTAAAACTACTAAAACTCCTTTTAAAAAGTTCAGAAAGGTCTAAATAATTCTCAAATGGAAAATTAAGAGCTCCTTCCTGACCTATTCTTTGATCTAATTAAAATGCAAGGAGAATAAAAATAGGGAAATGTGCTTCTTCCTCAGCTTTGAGGAACTGAGCTCTCCAAGATCAGGAAGGCAGGTCAATTCCCCTGGCCATCTGTTGATGGCCTCTTTGTATGTCCTGAGCCATAGAGTCCTAGTCTGGCTAGGTTGGGGATCCATTTCCTTTAACCAAAGATTGGGCCTGGGATTTGGATTCTAGTCACTCAAACCTCTCCCACTGTTGATGATACCCAATGGCTTCAGGACAACAAATTCAAAACAGCTGGCTCATTAAAAAATGATATAGAACTCTTGCATAAAATATGCAAATGCAATATTGCAAAGTCTACTTCCCAAAAGGCAAACTGAATCTATTTCCCTGCCCATGTGTAGGAGGAACTGGCCACTGGAATGGAGCGGGAGGACATCCTGGGCATCCGTACAGAGCCTCCTCACCTCCCACCCGGAGCGTGTGATAATGTATGTAAAGCATGTTGTAATGTACACTGCTATGGAAATGGGAGCTATTATTAGCACGTGCCCACCTATTCTCACTCCAAGGGCCGGAAAATAGGGGACTCATTCAGGGTAAAAACACCCACATTGTACCTGTGATGAATTCTGCCAACCAGAAGTTTACCAACTCACATTTACATAACATTTAAAGGTTTGCAAAGTCCTTGATATAGGGTTGAAGGAATCATAACTCTGGAGCCACAAGAAACCTTAGAGATCATTTAGTCCAACTGCCTCATTTTATAGTTGAGGAACCTGACCCAAGGTCATGCAGGTAGTGAGTGCCATGGGCCAGATTTGAATCTCTAATGCCAGAAACAATGCACATATGCAATCTTAATTAATCTTCACAGCAACCCTGCAAAGAGGACACTACTATGATACTGATTTTACAGCTGAGGAAACTGAAGCTCAAGAAATTAGATAATTTTGCCAGTGTTCACATAACTAATAAATTTCAGAGACAAGATTTCAATCCAATTTTATCCAATTCATAGTATGAGAGAATTTCAGAGTTGGAAGAGATCTCTGAGGCTGTCTTTTCCAATCCCCATCCTAAAGCCACAGTATCTTAAATTCTAATTTGCAGCCCCACACAGGATCTCATAACTAATTTGCAGCCCCACACAAACTCTCATAACTGAATTTTTTTTATCAGTAAATGTTGGATTTGTATGTCTATTTCCATATACCTATATACCTGAATGATATAAAATGTCTTGGACAAAAAGGGGACATGAGTAGGAAAAGTTTAAAAAGTCCTTTGCATAAAATAAATTTAACAAGTGATCATCCAGTCTCTACTTAAGGATCTTCAAGGAATGCAACCCACCATCCCTGCAACCAAGTCCAGCTCATTTGGGGACTGCTCTATTTGTCTGAACTTTTTCTTGCCATCAGGAGGCAGCCAGAGATACATCCAATGATGAAACGCTGGGGCTAGCATCAGGAATACCAACATTCAATGTTACTTAACTATGTCTGGGACAGTGAGCAAGTCATCTCATCTCAAACTGCTATAGTTTCCTCAACTGTAAAATGGGAATGATAATAGTTCTCAGGATTGTTTTGAGGATCAAATGATATACCATTGCCAATAGCCCCTGGCCCAGTGCCTGACATACAGTAAATACAAGATAAACATTGATGCCCTATCCCTAAAAGACAAGGAGAAAGGGTGTTCTAGGCATGAAGGGTAGCTTGGGCAAAAGCACAGGCATGGGAGATAGAGCATCCTGGGAAGAGCCAAAAGGAGTTCCTTTAATATTTTATGGACAATAACATATCTTGAACATAAATTGCAGTTGCACAACTAGCTGTACTCAGAATGAAATAAGGAAAATTGGGACTGGATCACATTTGGGCAACTGCAGAGCTTTCATGAACCCCAAGCTGCTCATTATCTGATAGCATCATGGTGTTCAAATGGGATCAGCCCAGAGCTCTGATTTCATTAATATGAGAAAACTTTCTCTCCCAATGTATGGCAACAATATCTCTGAAATCTTGGAACATAATGAGTTATTTGGGGCACGAGAGGTTATCCAATATAGTGGGGTCACAATACAGGGGTATACTGGCAAGGGAGAATGGAGCTATACCCTACACACTTTTAAATTTAATCATCATTATCATTTTTCCATCACTTTCTTGACTCTAGACAATCAACAAAATAACGAACCAAGCCTTGATTTGTAAAGTTTGCCAATTTCTGAAATATATTCACACTGAAAATGTGACAATTAATTGGCTTTATCCCATTGGTTGATCAGCTCCAGGACATTTCTGGATACTGTCAGAGAACTCCAACCCAGTTCTTCCTAACCCCAAGGGCAACTCTCCATTTGTTACCCCATGCTTCCTCTCTGATTATGCATTTATAATCTGCAATTATATTGTCAGACTCCTCTCTCCAACACTGCCCTCATTCTACCGCACAGTTTGGTGGGTTGTGAGTTTATTTAGATTGCTTGAATGTTGCATTCTCAGGAGCCGTCTGCTCATTACCCAATCTTCTATTCTTCCAAGGTATCCACAGCACACACACTCATGTCAGCTTCCCTTGGTTGCTGTTGCCTAGGGATGATCAGGAACAACAAGACATTGGAGAATGTGTGGCTGTACTATAAGCACCAAGGATCAAAAGTCCCGCTCCGGAGGGGAAACCCATCCTTCGGCATCCCCTACAGCAGCCTCCCTGCCTCCAACGATGCTGAAAAGGTCAGTGGTCCCGCTTGACTTCCATTTTCATTCTGGTCTGCTGCTCCAAAACCAAGAGTTAATAATGTCAAAGGCCTCAAAGCTTGCAAAGTGCAAGCTTGGAGTCTTTGAACCAGAGTAATCCACTTTTAAATTGAACCGAAAGAGCATAAGGACCATCTCGCGACTTTGACCTCAAAAAGAATTTTTTAAAAAACCCTTCTCTCTCCACTAACTGAGAATGAGCTGATTAACCCAAGTTAATGTAACTCACCTCTTGGGAAATATTGGAGGCTGAAGCATTTTGAGAATGATTTTCCAGAAAAAATCTACTGTGAGATAAACAAGCCATCTCAGCTGACCCATGACAAGGGGAAATTATTTCAGAATATTCAAATATATAAAAATGCCCATTGATTTCACAGTGAGAGAGAAAGGAATAATTTTGCTTTTATATCCTTTTGGGAACTATCTTTAATAGACTTCAAGGACGGGAGCTGTTTGTGATTTGCTTTATGGTTTTTTGCAAAATATTTTTGAAAAAATTAATTTGTCCATGGTCATGTTATAGAAAAAAAGTAGAAACTTATTGAGAGTTTTTTTGTTTGTTTGTTTTTCATGGCAATTCTCCAATTAAACCTCTTTGAATCCTAATGTTGCTTTCATTTTCATTGACAGCATTCCTATATCCAAACAACTGTCTTCTTTGAAAGGTAAGATGCAGAGAGATGAAAACAGGTGTGATTAATAAAACATCCTCTCTGGCTTAAAAGAGATTGCTGCCAGAAATTAGAGTACTGCACGTGGGTGTCCCTGTGGGGCCCCCAGTATCTGGGACCAATATTGTCAAATATGCTACATGTGAGATCCTAAGCAAATCCAGAGACCAGTCTAGAACTGGAGGCCAGAGCCCTGGGACCTAGTCCTAATTCTGCCAGTAATTAGCTGTGTAGTCTCAGCCAGTCACTGGGTCTCATTTTCCTCAGGTTGAATTCAAAGACCTTTGAGGTCCCTTTCAGTTCTAACATTGTCTATAATTCCATGACTCCTTACAATCAATTCAAATATCTCTACCACATGGAACAGGAAAACTTCAAATCAACTGGATTTGAACTGGTTGGAATCCAGTTTTACAGGTAAACTTTCCATAAGGTGATATTGCAGCTCCCAACATGTCTATTCAAGGAATGGGTACATAAGTTCTTCTAATGGATCACTGGGAGTGATCAAGAATTTACTGTTTTCTTCACATTCTATCAGATCAGCAAAAATTAATTAAATGCAAGATTTTCTTTTAAACTCTTGAACATAATTGGAAGGGATGTTTGTGGTCATGTAGCCCAACCTCCTTCTATTACAAAAAAAATGAGAGACCCAGGGCTGGGGGGAGGGGGAGCAGGATTGGGTGACTTTCCCAAAAGCAGTATTTGAACTCAGGTCTCACGACACTCAAGCTAATATTCTTTATGCTGTACCATATTACTTGCCTCAAACTTTCCCCTTACCAAAATCCCACTCTCATCTTCAGATTAGATGTTGTTTGGGTTGCAGGATTTATTTTTAAGGATGAGCAGGTACACTGCCAAACCTAGGGTCTGCTATCTCTCTTATTGGGAACAGCACTCACATTGTTCTATCTTGGTCTGTTATCGTTCTTCCCTTCATCCAAGACACTTCCCTGAAATCTTCCTTGATTCCTGAGTAAAAGTGACCTCTGGCTCTCTTTGAATAGCTTGTCAAGCTATCTGCACTCCTTATAACTTAAGGCAATTAGGAGATATAGTGAATAACACTCAGGAGCTGGAGTCAGAAGATTCAAGTTCAAATGCTGCCTCAGATATTTATTCATTTTATGACACCTCTGTATACCTCAATTTTCTCAGCTGGGATGATAAGAAAACCTACTTCCCAACAATCAAATGGAAGCATATTTATAAAGTACTTAGCACAAAAACTGGCACACAGTAGGTCCTTAATTAGTGCTTGTTTCCTTCCTTTCTGATTTGAGGTTCAAATCCATTCCTGACACATATTGATTGTATGATTCTGGGCAAGTAACTAATTTTCTCATGCTCTCAGTTACCCTCCAAGTCTAGAAGGGCAGAGGAGGTCCAGTCTTCATTTGTAAAAGGAATTTCCTCACCCAGGAGTTCCCTGGATCAGCAAAATCACAGATCTAATTCTCAGCCCTAAAATGATTACAGGTGCAACTATCTCATTATATAAGCTGAGAGTACTAATTTTTTCCATGTTTGCACCCATCACATAAAGCAATAAATTAGAAAGTCAACAAGTATTTATTAGATGCCTATTGTATGCCAAGCATTGTACCTTTTTTGGCACATGTCTATGATTTCATTAATTAAAGGAAACTTTCAATATGGAAACTCCTTTTTATAGATTTAAATTTATAGATTTTAAGAGCTTCCCAGGGCACTGAGAGGTCAAGTGACTTGCTAGGCATTGGACCTGGATCTTCCTTTATTCCAATTCCAGCCTACTATGCCATGCTACCTCTGACACTTAATGGATATTTTCATACATGAATCAGCAGCTAGTCTATTACATGAGATTTATGCCAGAATTCTCCTCACCAAGCACAGATTCTTAGCCCATGAGGAGCTGAGTAATAAGGCGGCAGGAAATTTGGAGTCAAAGGAAGTTCTTTTCAAGCTGATCTCTCTAAGCCCAAATTTCCAGCAAACTAAGAAGGGAAGAGCATCTCAGCATTTTGCAATTGCTGTTCTGTTTCCAATCTCCTGTGTCCTTCACAGGTCCTTTTACCTCCACAAATGACATTGGGAATTCAGCACCTAATGTCAAGGGGCTAGGAAAAAAAAACAGAATCTTTAAATCATCTGAAAATTTAAAATAGAGGAATTTCTATGGATAGGTTTTATGACCGTCCTCTTCCCCCGCCCCAGGAGAATGTGAACTCCCTGAAGACAGGGATTGTTTCATTTTTGTCTTCATAGATCCCTTACACCCAACACAGAACCCAATATTTAGAGACTGGAATGGAATAGAATGAATGGGAAAGAAATAAGCATTAGATAGCACCTACAATGTGGCAGGCATTGTGTTAAATGATTTTTAAAAATAAAATTTCATGGACTGGGAGGCATGGAATGGAAATCATGATTGAGAGTTTATGACTGACTCAAATTTCTCTTGTCTTCACTGTCTCCCTCATCCTTCTGTGGATTTTTCTCCTTTCTCTTATTCACTTTCAGAGTGGAAGACCAGGATCTGTTGAGGGGATGTGGTGGGCAGAGAAGAATTTTAAAATTGACAAGCTCATAGAAGACCAAAATAAACCCATAGAAATCACTTGAGAATAGTTTCATTGCCCACTTAGACACACATAATCATAAAATCAATCATCAATAAGGGTTGACTAACTGTTAACTATGTGACAGATGCTGTGCTATGTGCTAGGAATACAAAAAGAGGCAAAAACAGTCTTTGACCTCAAGCTGCTGAAAAAAAGGGTCCCCTTGTCCAACCTCTCCATATTAATAGTTGATGAGTACATGGAACCATAAAGTTTTCAAAAAACTTTCATCTGAACCTCTCATTAGTCCTCCAAATCTCATTATTCCTATATTTCTATTTCACAGATGGGTCCCAAAGAGGCTAAGTGATTTACCCAGTATCCCATAGATAGTGTCAAGTATCAAAGAATTCAGATTTTCTTGACCCAACGTTCAGCATTCTAACTACTGCTGACTTTCAAGTCCAATGGTATATTTGAGAAATTTCAGCCTCCTCTGAGAACCCCTCTAAAAACAACCATTTCCAAAATGTCAGGTGCCTCTTGAACAACAACAATACAATTTTTTCTTTGACTTATTTCACAGTACATTTGTTAATTCTGTTTGCAACAAGAGTCATGAACTAAAAGGAAATCACTGAATTCATAATTCAAATTCAGAAAGCAAACAATAATTCAGGAAGTGCTGCTTCAGGACCTCAGAAAGCAGGGGCAATCAGATCAGAAACTCTGGACCCTTAGCATCCAATAATACTCAAATATCTTTAAAGGATTAGACAAATCATATTTTCATGTTCCTCTATTTGTATACCACTAGCTTTTTCAGTTGAAGCAACTAGATGACTCAGTGGCTGGAATCAGAAAGATGAGTTCTACTCCAGCCTCAGACTCTGGGCAAGTCACTTAATCTCTGTCTACCTTAATTCCCTGGAGAAGGAAACGGCAAACAACTCCAGCATCTCTGCTAAGAAAACCCCTTATGGATTCATGAAGAATCAAACACAATTGAACAACAGCAAAACTTGTTCAGTTATTATTTAGAGACTCTCTGTAGAAGTAGCTCCTTCAAAACAATTGACAATCCCAAGGATAGAGTCCAAGCACACTTTCCCACTTGCTAGTTATTATTTCTCCCTCATCTAAAGAAGTCAAAAAGTCCATACATGATTGAATAGTTGGTGTATTGAGAAAACACCAGATCATGAATCAAAATCTCTGGGTTTGACTTTTTATACTTCTATTTACTAGCTCTGAAATCTCAAACAAATCTCTCTAATTCAAACAAACTGACCTTGCTGATCATCACATATGACACTCTATCTCTCATCGTCATGCTTCTGTATTGTCTCATTCCCAAAATATATTCTTTCCTGACCTCTGAAGATGAGTAAGTGGTGTTGAGAATAGAGCACTGGTCCTGGAATCAGGAAAACCTGAGTATATAGAGCATCACTTATCAGTTGTGTGACCCTAGGTAAGT
This sequence comes from Antechinus flavipes, assembly GCF_016432865.1. Classification (NCBI taxonomy): domain Eukaryota; kingdom Metazoa; phylum Chordata; class Mammalia; order Dasyuromorphia; family Dasyuridae; genus Antechinus; species Antechinus flavipes. Next base: position 23,314,046 of record NC_067398.1, read on the forward strand.
CACTTAGTCTCTGCCTCAGTTTACTCAACTGTAAAGTAAGGAAAACACTAATTCACTTAGTCTCTGTTTCCCTCAGTTTACTCAGCTGTAAAATGAAGATAACAACAGCATTTACCTCACATGGGAAGCAAATGAGACAATATTTGTAAAGCACTTAGCTCCCTGCCTGACACATAGTATGCTGCGGAAATCTTTATCTCCTTCCCCTCTTCTCAGTATTTCTTTAATTCTTACTGTCTCCAAAATGAACTCAAATTCAAGTTGTTTCCCCTCCCATCTCCTACTGCTCTTCCTCCCTAAGTCATCTCATATTTCTTGTGTCTAAATTTTGTATATGCTTATACGTGTACATGTTGTCTTCCCCAATTAAATACAAGTTTCTTGGGAATGGTAATTGTTTCGTTCCTTAATCTTGCACCCTCAGCCCTTAGCAATGTTCCTGCCATATAGTAGATGCTTAATAGATGCTTATTGATTTCTTGACTAAAAGATACCCAATCAGTGAACAGCTGTGTGCTCCATTGGTGTCCTTGAAAAGTCCAAAGAAATGAAAGAAGTTCCTGAATGTGATGATTAGCCCTACTATGTGAAATTTAAGGGAAAGCTCAGACACCAGTCATCTGCCTTCTATGAGAAATTTGTCCTCATGCTTTTTAATGCCAGTGCTTTCCCTTTGGTAGATATCTCCACTTTATCTTGTTTCTATGAAACTGTTTGCATGTTGTCTCCCCCATTAGAAAAAACTGGAAACTCCTCAAAGACAGGAACTATCTTTTCCCTTTCTTTGTTTTTGTTATCTAGCACAATAGGTGTTTAATAAGTACTTGTTGACTGACTGATTAACCTATGACAGTCAGGCATGAGTGAGTTATGTTCTATACCATCTGAGAAAGAACCCAAGCTGATGAGATCACAGATCTATTGGAAAATTGGAATAATCTTGGGTAAGTTCCTCAGTTTTCCCAGGGCTCAAATTCTTCATTTATAGAACTCAAGGTTGGAACTAGGTTCCTAGGCTCCTTCTAGCTCTAAATCCACAATCTGATGACTTCCAGCAAATTAATCTTTGGAGGGCTCAGAGTTCTCTTCTGCAAAAGGAGAGGACTGGACAAGATAATCTTTAAGGCCCCTTCTAGCTAGAAGTTCATGATCTTACATCCATGAGTCTCTTCAATTCTCATCTTCCTTATTTGTAAATGAAGGGTACCAACTCTATGATCATTAATGTCTTTTTCAGGTTCTAACATGCTCGGGTCTTAGATCATTGCCTAATTATTCATTGCAAGTGATATGAAAGCAACCAAGCTTCTCAGTACTAAAAACAGGTCAAAACAAGCGGCTTGCTAGGCCAATTAGAGAGAGCATGTTTACCTCAAAGAAGGGATTTTTTTTTTCTGAAGCAGTCTGCTTCTTAAAGGCTGATCTATTTATAAAGCATGGTTCATGTCTCAGCCAGGCAGACTCAGGATTGCAGACATTCTATACATACTAAAATTTAAAATTTTAACACATGAAAAGACAAATTCTTTCTCTTTGGAAGGCATTGACATATGTATTTCTTAATTAATACATTCAGAAATGCAGTGTTTAATACTTTCAGAAATATACCTGTCAAGCCCAATGCATTTTAGCTGAAAAAAAAAAAAAAGGAAAGATCATTTATTATAACATGAACATCATACCCAAATTAAGTGTATTGGGAACAGTCAAGGAAAAGCAGATGATACATTAGCATTAGGCTCATAGGAATTTTGTGGCAGAGCACAGAAAGAGAATAAAAAGACAGAGAATAGGGTTAAAGGTGAGTAGTCTAGACCAGCTGATGAGACAGCATCTGTGGGAGTAATTAATCAATAGTTTCAAAACACATGTCCATCCATTGAAGGTCAAGGTGAGATAGCAGTACCAAGTATACTTAACACTGGGCTCTCTGCTAAAAGAATGGGAAATTAGGATCAGAGGTTTAGATCAAGATGGTAACATGGAGGCCATCTTCACAGATAAAATGATGGGGCTTATACTAGTTCACAAGCAGAATCATAAAGTTAGAGTTGAAGGGACCTTCGAGACTACCAAGTCCAATCTTTTATTTATGAATGAGGAAAAAGGCTTAGAGAGATTTGTATAAGGTCACATAGAGGATCATAGATTTTGGACTAGAAACTGATTCTACAAGATTGGCTCTAATTCTAGTGTGTATCTGTTTTTCATAACCTGATTTCAGTTCAGCCTAAGATGACCCCGAGCTAGCACAGATGATCATGAGTAGCCCATGATGGCCAAAGGCCAGAAGCCAGGCATCCCAAAGCTGCAGCTTTCAGATTCCAGCTACCATCAGTCTCTCCCTATCATGTATTCCATTCACCATTACCATAATATGCCATGCATGACATCACAAGAATTCTAGTGTAAGAAAAAGAGAGATAGCTTAGTACAATATCAGAGGCAGGATTTAGGGCAAGAGGATCTAAGTTGGAAACTTAGTGTCCCTAGATTTTATCATTTTCATTCTCCTCCCTCAATAACATTGTATAAATGAAGGAATAAAAGAGCATTTATTAAGAATTTACTGTATGAAAGGAACTATGCTAAATATTGAGGATACAAATAGAAAAACAAAATGGTCCCTAACGTCAAGAAACTGCAATCCTAGTTTATTTATCTCTTTCTTGTATCTATTCTCTTTATACTTATTGTAGATATGCTTATATATGTCCTTATTATATTCCCTATTAGAATATCAGCAACTTGAGAACAAGAATTGTTTCATTCGTTCTAGCCTAGCATCTGCCACATAGTAGCTTATAATAAGTGCTGATTGATTAATTAATTGATGATGATGCTTTTCCATCAGCCATTCACAGAGTACAAATTTGTGTGGAAGGAGTCAGTAAAACATTCCCATTATTATTCCCTTCTTGTTCTCAATAAGTGAGCCACAAAGGAGTGATGAATGACCTGTATAGCAAATGCTATTTCCCACAAAACCATATCCCTCACTACATCCCCATCTCCTCCCCTACTCCTTTAGAAAAAAAAAATAATTCTTATTTACGTAACATAAAAGAGTTGAAAAAGGAAGAGCTTTTACAAGGGTTAGGAAGATTGGGGGTAATGGGCAATGTTGCATGTTAATCTCAATTTATTTCGATCAAAAATGAAATAAAATACACTCAACTGGGTATAAAAATCTAATTTGCCCAGCAGGGAAATAGGAGAGGAAAGGAATAAGAGAAATGGAATAGATAATAGAAGGGAGGGCAGAATAAGAGAAGTTGTAGTCAGAAACAAAACAGACTTTTGAGAAGGGACAGGATAAAAAAAGAGAGAAGGATAAATAAGGTGGGGGAGGAAGTTAGAGAAAAATATACAATTAAAAGCATAACTGTGAATGGGAATGGGAATAATTCACCCATAAAATGGAAGTGGATAGCAAAGTGGATTTAAAAACCAGAATCCTACAATAAGTTGTTTACAAAAAATACACTTGAAGCAGAGAGACATATACAGAATAAAGGGAAAGAACTGGAGCAGAATCTATTGGTTTTCAGCTGAAGACAAAAAGGGATAGCAATCATGATCTCAGATAAAGGAAAAATTAAAATAGCCCTAATTAAAAGAGGTAAGCAGGGAAACTATATTTTGCTAAAAGGTAATATAGACAATGAAGTAATAGCAACACTAAACACATATAAACTAAATGATATAGTATCCAAATTCTTTTTTAATAACAGCTCTTTCTTTTTAAAATATATAAAAAGATATATTTTCACTCTTGTAAAACCTTGTGTTTCAAATTTTTTCTCCTTCTCTTCCCCGACCCCTTTACCTAGACAGCAAGCAATACAATATATGGTTCTACTGTATATATTTCCACAATTATCATACTATTAAAATTATTATACAAAAAGCTAGATGATATAGAAAGAAATAATAAAACTATTAGTATGGGGATTTTAATATATTCCTCTCAAAATTAGATAAATCTAACCATAAAAAAAAAAAGCTAAGAAGATGAATAAAGTTTTAGGAAATTAGATAAGCAACTGGAGAAAATTGAATGGGAATAGAAAATATCTTTTCCTCAGTTATACATGCTACAATTACAAAAACTGATGCTATAGTAGGACATAAAAACCTCACAACCCAATGCAGAAAAGCAGAATTATTAAATTCATTGCTTTTATACTATAATGCAATTAAAAATTCAATAAAAATAAATAAGTTTAAAAATTAATAGGAAACTAAATAACCTGATTCTAAAGAATAAGTGGATTAAAGGACAAATTATAGAAACAATCAATAATTGAATTAAAGACAATGACAATAATGAGAAAACATACTAAAATTATGGGATGCAGTCAAAGAAGTATTCAAGGGAAAATTTGTATTTCTAAATGTTTTCATCAGTAAAGAAAGGGGAAAAAAACAAATCAATGAATTGGGCATACAATTAAAAAAAAAAAAACTAGAAAAACAACAAATTAAAATCCCCAATTAAACACCAAATTGGAAATCCTGACAATCAAAAAAAAAAATTAATAAAATGAAAATAAGAAAATCATTAAATAAATAAAAGTAGGAGCTGGTTTTGTAAAAGAAAAAACAGAAAAAATAATTCATTGATTAATTTGATTTAAAAAGGAAAGAGAAAAACCAAAATACAAATATCAAAGATGAAAATTCTTAATTTTTTTTTAAAAATTAATTCTCCACCATAAAAGAGAAAATTAGAAAAATTGCTAGAAGCTATTTTGACCAATTACACATTGATAACTCAAATAACCTAAGCCAAATCAATGAATAGTTACAACAATACACATTGTCCAGAATAACAGAAAAGGAAGTAGAATACTCAAATAATCCTATCTTAGAAAAAGAAATTGAACAAGCCATTAGTGATTTCCCTAAGAAAAACTTACTAGAACCACATGGATTCACAAGTGAATTCTACCAAATACTTAAAGAACAATTAGTTTCAATGCTATATAAACTATTTAAGAAAATCAGCAAAGGAGTCTTAGCAATTTCTATTTTTTGACATAAATATTGTGTTAACACCTAAACCAGAAAGAGCAAAAACAAAGGGGGAAAGCTATAGATCAATTTCCTTAATGAATATTAATGCAAAAATTGGAGATAAAGTATTAGCAAGGAGATTACAGCAAATTGTCAAGAACTCATTTCTTATAATCAAATGAGATTTATATAAGGAATGCAAGACTAGTTCAAGTAAAAACTATCAGCATAATTGATCATGTCAATAACAAAACAACAAAAATAATGTGATTATCTCGATAGATGTAGACAAAAGCTGTTGACAAAATATAGCACTGATTCCTATTTTTAAAAAATTTAAAACTGGAGAATAGAAGAATTAACAAGAGCTTTCTTTAAAATGATAAATAGTGTCTACATTAAACGGTCAGCAAGCATCATATCTAACTCATATAAGCTAAATACCTTCCTGTAAGAGTAAGGATTTATGAAGTAAGAATGCCCATTATCACCACTATTATTCAATATTGTACTGCAAATCCTAACTATAGCAATAAGAGAAGAAAAAGAAATGGAAGGAATTAGAATAGACTATGAGGAAACAAAAGTATCATTCTTTGCAGATGATGTGATAATATATTTAGAGAATTTTAAATGGTTGAAATAATTAACAGCTTCAGCAAAGGTGAAGGATATAAAATAAATCCATGTAAATCATGAACATTTCTAAATATTACAAAGAACAGAAGTAAAAGATAGAGAAAATCCATTTCTTAATAATCACAGTTAATATAAAATACTTGGGAAATACATAATATGACAAATCCCTGGAATTACATAAATACAATTGCAAAATAGTTTTCATACAAATAAAGTCATATCTAAACAATTGGAGAAATAATTAATTGCTCATAGATAGGCAGAACCAATTTAATAAAACTTATAATACTACCTAAATTAATTTACTTATTTAGTGCCATACCAATCAAACTACCAACTATTTTATTGAAAAAATTAATTTAAAAAATTCATCTGGAAGAAAAAAAGGTCAAGAATATAAAGGGAATCAGTAGGGGAAAATGTAAAGGAAGGTGGTTTAGCCATACCGAATCTCAAGTTATAACTGGTACTGATTGGTGGATCAGTGGAATAGATTAAGTACATAATACCCAATTTAGAATTTGATAAATCCAAAGACCCAAGCTTTGGAGACAAAAGCACATTTGACAAAAATTGTTTAGAAAACTGGAAAAACAGCTCAGCAGAAATCATCATACACCAACATCTCACAATGTATACTGAGATATACTCAAAATGGGTACATAATTTAGACATCAAAGGTGATATCATAAGCAAATTTGGAGGGCATAGAAAAAATTTACTTTTCATGTCTGTGGATAAGGGAAGAACTTATTACAAATAAGAAATAGATAATATTATGACATATAAGATGGACAATTTTGATTATACTATTTTAAAAGTTTTTGCACAAAAACCAGTGGGAGCCAAAATTAGAAGAAAAAAAAAGCAGGAGAACTGGGGGGGAGGTAATTACTACATTTCTTTTACAGAGTATTCATTTCCCAAATATATAGAGAATTGAGTGAAATTTATAAGAATATAAGTCATTCTCCAACTGATAAATGGTCAAAAGATATGAATAGACAATTTTAAGAAAAAAATAAGCACTACGTAAAATCATTTTTAAAAATTGCTATTGATTAAAGGAAAATATACTAAAATTGCTGAAATACCACCTCAGCCCTATAAGATTGGTTAACACAGCAAAAAAGAAATGAGAAATGCTGAGAGATGTGCAAAAATTGGAATATGAATGCATTCTTGGTGAAGTTGTGGACAGACCCAATCATTCTGGATAACAATTTGGAATTTTTGCCTTTAACCAAGAAATATTACTACTAGATCTCCATTCCAAAGAGATCTAAGAAAAAGGAAAAGGACTACTTATAATAGTTCTTTTTGTGGGGCAAAAAAATAGAAATTGAGGAGATGCAAATCAATTGAAAAATGACTAAACACGTTGTGGCACATGATTGTGATGAAATATTGTTGTTCTATAAGAAATTACAAACAGGAGAGTTTCAGAAAAACCTGTGAAGACTTATATAAAGTGATGCCAAATTAAGTGAGTAGAACCAGGAGAACACTGTACACAGTAACAATATTGTATAATGATTAACTATGAATTACTTAGCTTTTTTTCCAGCATTACAATGATCCAAGACAATTCTGAAGAAGTCATGATGAAAAATGCTATCTACCTCCAGAGAAAGAACTGATGTGGAGCCTGAATGAGGATCAAAGCATACTTTTTTCCTAGTTTTTTTTTTTTAATCTGTATTTTCTTTTGTAAGATGGATAATATGGAAATATGTTTTACATGACTATAGATATATAATCTAATTTAAATTGCTTGCCTTCTCAAGAAAGGGAGAAGATAGGGAAAGAATTTCAAACTCAATTTTTTTAGAGGATTATTAAAAAAGTACATGTAATTTGGAAAAAAAAAAAGAAGCAAGCTCAAAAAAAAAAAAAAAGAAACTAAAAGAAAGGATAGTTCTTGTGTTTCTAGATCTCATTTTCTATCATGTAACACAGCTTTGTATATAATCTTTTTTATAGCTCTGGTGAAAGCCTCAGACCTGGAGAAAGCCTTTGCTACTGCAGCTCTGATTTATAATAACTCTTCTGACCCGGATGGTAAACTCAGTAAATCTGTTGCCAAAAACTTACTGAAGACCCAGTTTATGAATTTCATCCAGGTAAGGAGATTAAAAAATACAGGCAGTGTCCAAGCTAAAAATATCATTTTTCAAGAGGGACATTCCCTATCTTAAATCAAGATTTGCTTTTTTGCCTCACAAAAACCCTGTGTATAATAAGATGGTAAAAAGAATAACTACTTTTGGGAAAACTTTCCACCAGTAGACAGAAAATGCTATCTTTGGGTAGTTTTGCTTAGAGGATGTGTCCTTTAATATTTGCCCTTTAAAAATTTTACTTAATTCTGGGGCTGGTGGGTGTCTGTTTCCAGTGAGTCACAGAAAGCCACTTATGTGATATTCTGTCAAATCCTCAGTAACTTATTAAAAATAAGAGAATATAATAGAAGGTAGGTAGATGAGTTGTCTTATGAGTATCAATCACCATCTTTAAAGATCCAAGATTACAGATTGAGATGGTCAAGAATTTAAACAGGAACTATTGAGAATCAAAATAAACATTATTGGCATGGACCAAAAAAATTGAATTAGAATAATTTAAAAGTCCTCCTCTTGAATTTAAAAAAAAAAAAAAAACCAACTGCCCAAGTTCAGGATTAAAAAAAGGATGAATAGAGAACAAGTCATGGTGGGTAAGGGATGCGCAGTAGGAGTATAATCTCTAAATACATCAATTATATAACATGATAGCCAAAGAAGTTTTGGGGACCTCAGGATATATTAAGCAACAAATAGAATTCAGTATAATTAATTGATCATTTATTAGGCTCCTTGCCAATTAATCAGTCAATAAGCACTTATAAAGTTGTTTCCATATAACAAGCAACTATATTAGCAGGTACCCAAAAAAAACCCATTGCCTTTCCCTGAAGCTTACATATTTCATTATATCTTATTAATATTTCAATTAATAAACACACATTTTTCCATCTCAGATCTTCTCAGAAGAAAGTCCTTGTAACAAATATGCATAGTCAAGCAGAACAAAATCCTATACTGGCCATGAAGGAGTTCACATTCTAATAATGAAGATAACATATAATTAATTAAATACATACAAAATACATATCAAGTACTCAGTAGGTACAAAGAAAGTAGCCCCTGCTCTCGGAGAATTTACATTCTATCAAGACATGTGAGTGCATGTATGTGTACACACACAAATACATAAGCAATCCAACATTAGTATGATGGGGCTAGAAACAGTTGGTGGAATTAAGAAAGTCTTCATGTAGATGATGGTGTTTGAATAAAGAAAGGGATAGTCCAACTTGGACAAACGCAATATTCAGTTTTATTTCAGTTCTGAAATACCTCAATTTAGAAAGGACAATGACATACCAGAAGAGGAGTTCTTAAACTGAAGCTCCATGAAATTAAATGGGGGAAATTTACATATATATATATATATATATACATACATACATATATAGTATATATGTATATCTATATCTTCATTTTCACTAACTGAAATTTAGTATTTCCTTCAAATATTTAAAAAAAATTACTGAGAAGGAATCCCTGCCAAAGAGCTACAAAACACAAGAAACTAAAAACCTCTAAATTAGGAAAGCAATCAGGATAGTGAGTGAAAATAATGCCATAGGAAAATCATTGGAAGGAATATGGAATGTTTATTCTGGAGAAGCAAAAACAAGAGAGACATGATTGTTATCCTAACCCACTTGTCAGATTGTCATGTAGATCATGGATTTATTCTACTTGGCTCTAGAAGACAGAAAAAGGAGTAGAGACAGGGAATTCCACTCATACTCCCAAGAAACTATTTTCCTGACCTAGAAAATACAACAACAAAATTCATCTGCAAGAACAAAAAGTCAAGAATTTCAAGGGAATTAATGGGAAAAAAAGCAAATGAAGGTGGCTACCTGTATCAGTTCTAAAACTATATTATAAAACAGTAGTCACCAAACCCATTTGATACTGGCTAAAAAATAGAGCAGTTGATCCATGGAATAGGTTAGGTTCATAGAACAAAATAGTCAATGATTATAGCAATCTAGGATAAACCCAAAGGCCCCAACTTTTGGGATAAGAATTCACTATTTGTCAAAAACTGCTGGAAACTATGACAGAAACTAGTCATTGGCCCACACCTAATACCATATACCAAGATAAGGTAGAAATAGGTTCATAATCTAAATGTAAAGAATAATATTATAAACAACTGTAGAGGAGGAAGGAATTTGTGACCAAAGAAGAACTAGAGATCATTATCATGAAATAGATAATTCTGATTATATTAAGTTTAAAAGTTTTTGTACAAACAAAATTAATGCAGACAAAATTAGAAGGGAAGCAATAAACTGGAAAAACAGTTTTTTTTGTTTTTTTTTTTTTTTTACATTCAAAGGCTCTGATAAAGGCCTCATTGCTAAAATGTATAGAGAATTGACTCAAATTTATAATAGTTCAAGCCATTCTCCAATTGATAAATGGTCAAAGGATAAAAACAGACAATTTTCAGATGAAGAAATTGTAGTTATATGAAAAGGTACTCCAAATCACTATTGATAAGAGAAATGCAAATTGACAACTCTGAGATACCACTACACAATTCTCAGATTGGCTAAAATGTCAGGAAAAGAAAATGACGAATGTTGGGGGAGATGTGGGAAAACTGGGACACTGATACATTGTTGGTGGAACTATGAATGAATCCAAGCATTCTGGAGAGCAATTTGGAATTATGCTTAAAAAGTTATCAAACTGTGCATACCCTTTGACCCAGCAGTATTTTTGCTAGGCTTATATCCCAAAGAGATCTTAAAGGAGGGAAAGGAACCCACATGTGCAAAAATGTTTGTGGCAGCCCTTTTTGTAGTGGCAAAAAATTGGAAATTGAGTGGATACTCATCAATTGAAGAATGGCTGAATAAATTATGGTATATGAATGTTATGGAATATTATTGTTGTGTAAGAGATAACCAGCAGGATGATTTCAAAGAGGCTTGGAAAGACTTACATGAACTGAAGCTAAGTGAAATGAGCAGAATCAGGAGATCATTATACATGGCAACAACAAGACTATATGATGATCAATTCTGATTGACGTGGCTCTCTTCAACAATAAAATGATTCAAAACAATTCCAATTGTTCAGTGATGAAGAGAGACATCTATACCCAGAGAGATCATAGGTACTGAGTGTGGACCACAACATAGCATTCTCACTCTTTCTGTTGTGTGTGTGGTGTCTTTTTTTTTTTTTTTGCATTTTGTTTTCTTTCCCTGTTTTTTCTTCCTCTTGATCCATTTTTTTTGTTGTTGTTGTTCAGCTAGATATATATTAAAAGCAATGTCTTCTGAGATCCCTTCCCATCCCAAGATTCTTTGGATTTGTAGATAGTCAGCCTTTGGTGTGGGATTAAAAAGAAAAAAAGCATATAACTACTCATATTTCATATACACAAATATATACAGTCCCCAACTTAATGGTAGCATCTGTTATGTCAGACTTGCCTTTTATATGAGGAGACTTTGAAAAAAGTTTCTCTATAGGACTCCTCTTTTCCTGGATGTCTTTGATCATATTGGTGAAAATGTCTAAGGTATCTTGTTACGTCCTATATGATTGAAAATGAGTGTTCCCCTACAAGCAAGAAGGAAGGAAGAAGGAAATCTAAATTAACAGGAACCATCTATGGACTAAGTCCCAGAAGTAAATAGCCCTAAGAATTCAATTCAACTCATCTTCACATAAAAGTGAGATTAGACTGGAGTTAGTAAATCATCCTCTCTTGCCATCTATTTTATCATCCTTGTCACATTCCAATATAAACAGGAATTATAAAGAGCAGGAATTATCATCACACCATATGCTTTCCCTCACCCATTCTCCATAAGACTTCACAAAACAGGTCCCGAGGGAAGTGTAAAAGATATGCTTCTCTGAACAGACAGGTGAGTAGGGCACCCCACTGGCTCATTGCTTGAGAAACCCAACATTTCCAAACAATGCCCAACCAACTGTCAGTTCAATCAAAAACTCAACCAAATGTCATGTCAAGCAGCCAGTGTGACTTGGGCTTTTGATGAAACTGACTGGATTTTTTTTTACTGCAATGTTTTGTACTTTTTTTGTCAAAGTTTCCTGTACTTTTTAAATCAAGTCCATAGTCATGTTAATAAAATATAAATGCAACCATACTTAGAGGGCTATATTGTTGTGGGAAACCATGATCTTAGAAGAGAAAGGCAATAGTGTCAATTTCATCCATCCACTCAGTAAGCACTTATTAACTATAAACTAAGTACACAGAACTGTGCTTGTCACTAGACCTAAAAAAAGAAAGAAAGAAAGAAAGAAAGAAAGAAAGAAAGAAAGAAAGAAAGAAAGAAAGAAAGAAAGAAAGAAAGAAAGAAAGAAAGAAAGAACCCAGGCCCCCAGGATCTTACAGTCTATTGAATTCAAATCAATCAAAAGGGAAGCATATACAAAATAAGACTATAATTGCAAGAAGAAATTATAGACAACTGACGAGTCTGGAAATATGTCCTTTGAGCAGAAGATATCACCTGAACTGAGTCTTGAAAGGCACTAGGGAATCCAAGAGATAATTGTGCTGAAGAGGGTGTAGTGTTTAAAAAGATTAAAGAGATATAATTTCTGGGTAATTTAATTATTTTATTAATAATGCCAGTGTTTAAATAAAAGAATGGTCATTTGGCTATCTCTCTCTTAGATCAAATATAATCACTGTGGTGGTTCATGGCTTATATATCCATTGGGGTTCTCAAATAGCCTTGAGTATTCCAAAGAGTGATAATTAATTCTGATTGGTTAGCAATTAATTAAAGAATGAATATTACAATGAACCTGAACTTTGATTATGTCATTTACTTCTTAAATTATTCCAGCCTTGGGCAAGTTATTCAAAGAATCTATCCCCACCCACAGCTGCATAGAACACAATGGCTGCCCCACCTGGATGGGGTCTAGGTAGAGAAGAAGGTCACTAAATCCTCAGAGACTGAGGTCTTGAAATGAAAATAAAAGAAAAAGAGGAGAATCTGAATCTCCATAAATCATTGGTTATTAATAATCATTTCTCTCAAGAGACATATCAGACATGCTGAAAAGTCTGCGCAAAGGTAGTAAGATGGGAAATTATACAAGAATAAGCCAGCAAAGTGGCTTGTCTAGAATTTAGACTGACTCAAAGAAAGGGAAAAAGTAGAATGACAATGACCCGATCCCTGATTGGAATCAAGAAACGATTCTACACTGTGTGCAGAAGCTATATTTCCTCTGGGGGCTTTCAAGAGATATTTTTTAGTCATTATCATGATTATTTTTAATAATTAGCATGTGGGTGAGCATTTGGTGATTAAGACAATGATGACAAATGGGACCACAAATAGCTAGGACACTGAGTGGAATGACCTTAATGTTTGCAGTGGTAGCAGAAAAGATTATATATGAAATGTAGTCTGATCCAGAGAAACCCTCCATTAATAACGTGATTCATATTTGTTCCGTCAATCTTTCTGTTTATGTGAACTGTGTATTTCAATTTGATTTATGAACAAATTGAACGCGGAAGGTCTTCTAAAACACATATATTTTCTCCTGGCAATTATATTTCAGAGTTCTTGGCAATCTTATTTGGTTGGGTTGGGAGTAGTAAAAAAAAAAAAAAAAAAAAAAAACTATTCTTGAACCGAGAAATACAGACCTTTATGAGTGTTTCCTAGGTACTGATCCCATAACCAAGCAGATTGAATTTTTTAAAATGGAAAATCTATGAACACCTACAAACATGGAATGTCAATAATGCTCTAAGGACTTCTTTTTTAACTTGTTGTTTTCACAGGGACAAGAAAACAAACCCAAGTATAAAGAGATCCTTTCTGAGCTTGAGGAGCAAACAGAGAATAAACTGGGTTTTGAAGATTTCATGATCTTACTCTTAAGTGTTACTCTGATGTCAGATATGCTCCAAGAAATCTGGATGTCAAAAATCACCAAGTGAAATGGCATGACAGAATGACTAGAAGACACCCAGGCAGTAGAAGTGGTGATTCTAGGTGTTACCATCTTGTTTTTGATCAATTGCAAATTTGACAAAGCTGTCAGGTTTGTTGTCAAAAACAAAAACAAAAGTAAACTTTCTTATGGAGCTGATGCTGTTGTATGTCAGATCCCTCTCTCGTATCCACAGTGTTACTTTTTTCTCCTTTCAAGGAAGTCTGAAGGTAACTTCTAGCACCAACCATATCCTGGTTTCCAAAAGGACTCAGTCTCTCCTGCATTATAAGGAAAGAAGCTAGATTTAGAATCTAAGGACCTAACTTTAAATCTCTCCCTCTGTCTCTCTTTGTCTCTCTCTCTCTCTGTCACTCCTTCTTTGTCTCTGTCCCTCTGTCCTTGTCTCTCTGTCTTTCTCTTTGTCTGTCTCTCTCTGTTTCTCTGTCTCTCTGTCTCTCTGTCTCTGTGTCTATAGCTGACTGTTTTTCTCTATCTCTCTCTGCCTGTCTCTGTGTGTGTCTCTTTCTGTCTCCCCTTTCCTCTCCCTCTCCTGCTCATCCGTAAAACCAGAAAGCTAGATTATATAATGTCCAATGTCTCTTCCAGTTCTAAATCTAGGAGTCTCCTTTGCTAGTCTGATTAGAGATACTTTCTCCAGGGTTCCCAATCTATATCTTACTTCTGAAGCAAAGATGGTTTCAGAGGAGTAAGTGAGGCCGGTGACCTTGCCCAGCCTTCTTTCACTTCAATTCAATTCACTTGGAAGTCATGGCACCAACTTTCTGAGATCATGGTCCTCTTCTAGATCACAGGACAAACAACAGAGGTATATCTAGAACTAGTTTCCCTTCGACTTCACCAAAGCTCTGGCTATTGGTAGCATAGAGGAGATTAACCCTCTCACTATATGCTAGTGAAAGCTCTGGAGACAAGTATCCTCATCACTTTGTGTTCTGATGCAGGACTTTATGAGATGAACTCCAGAAAATAGATGACACTAGATGGCTGCTCCCAGGCTACCTAGCATTTTCAGGAAATATAAATCACATTATAGCTAAAAGGTACATTAAACTCTTTCTGAATTAATATCTTATTAAATGGCACCAGGAGGTGCCACAGTTTCCAGCTTGGAGCCAGAGATCATGTCTGTATAGCACAAATGGGAAGGGATGAGCAGAGCTATGGTGATCTAGTTTATTGGACCCTTGTCATTAGCTAGCCAGAATAATTCAGACCCAAAACATTTTTGGTGATGGAGAAAGGGATTCTTTGAATCTGAATTATCCTGACCAAATCTAGTCAACCAAACACTTACAGTGTTCCTCCTCCTCCTCCCAAGAGAGGAAAGAACTTATGCAATCTAGGGAAAACTTTAAGTGTAAAAACTCTTGTGAAATTGAGTATTTAGTTATTAACCTGGCTTTTTTGCTTGTTTTTGTTGTCCGATGAAGGCAGTGCTTCCAAAAAAAAAATGAAATATAACCACAATAAACATTTATTAAACATTTATCATGCTCTTCATACTGTGCTGAACAATAGAGATACAAAGTGGGAGAAATGAAAAATGAAATAATTCTTGACTGACAAGAGCTTATACCCTACTGGGGAAAGGAGAGATAGTAGGCATCATAAGTATACAAGTATCTATAAAATATTTCATTCAATCAGTAACCATTGATTAAGTGCCTATTGTTTGCAAAATACTATTGGGTATTGGGGGGAAAGAGTGCAGAGATAAAACGAAAAATAACTACAAGCTTTAAGAAGCAAACATTCCAGCACTAGGGTGGGGGAGATTAAATACAACACAAAAACAGAAAGGTGAGCACAAGATAGACTGAGGAGAGAATGAGAGGAAGAAAGGATTTCCCCTAGGATGTGCAGCCAGAGCTGAAGCTTGAAGGGATTTAGGGATTCTGAGTGGAAAAGGTGAAGATAGAGTACTTGCAGAGGGACTTTGCAGAGATAGAATACAGTGCTCAAGAAAAAGCCAAGACAACTAGTTTGGATGCATGATAGGGAGCAACATGATATTGGCTGAAAAGACAGGCTGAAGCCAGATTGTGAAGAGCTTTAAATGGCCAAGCTTCCGAGTTTACACATTATCCCCAGAGGCAATAGGAGTACTGGGGAATCTTGAGCAGGGGAGCACCATGGCCAAATGGATAGGAAGAGTAATCTGGCAGGTATGTAGAACAGAGCTGCCAAACACCCCCAATACTTTGGAGTGCCACCGGATCCAAATTTAAATGTAATTGGGGAATATTTAACAATATAAATAAAATACAATAAAAATAGAGAACAGTATACTTCAAAACTAACTGAATATGCTGCCCACGGGGATTCTTATTATGGAGATTGGCCCCAATTTCTATTTGAATTGATCCAAATGATATAGGAGATAAATTGGGGAAGGCAAAGACAGTAAGCAAAGAACTCAATTAGGAGGTTTTTGCAATAGTTTCATTTAGATAGATATAGATATATGTATGTTTATATGTATATATGTATATATAACACATATATATGTGTGTACATACACACACACACACACACACACACACATACATGGAAATGTCCATTATCTAGTGTCTAAATTCAGATTTTTTAACCCCTCCCCCCAAAAATAAAACAGCATAGGTGATTCAGTGCAAACCCAGTTCTGCCACCAGAAACAGTATTTGACAAATGACAAGTCAGCATCAAAACCTTGATATTAATCTATCCTCTATAACTTTAAGAGTTCAGGCTTGGAAAGACCTTACAACTCATTGAGGCTGCCCTCCTTGTTGTACAAATGAGGTAACTTATTAAAATGTATTTTCCCAAGGTCACACACAGCTAACTCAAACCAGGACCTAAAGCAAATCTAATGACTCCCCAGTATTTTTCACCAGACTACAGGGAAGCTTCCCTGTTTATCACAATGGCCCTTCCACATCTTCCCCGTGTAAAACGAGGCACACCCTCAACCAAAGACCAGATGTCAATTTTACCAAGAAAGCTCTCTTGTAATTGTGCACAGCCCAGCTTTCCTGCAGATGGTCCTGGAGCATCCTTGTAATTGTGTGAGTTTGACAGAACCAGGACTGATTTTACAACCCCCTAATTTTCTTTCTTTTCTGGTCTCAAGATGGATCTAAGTATGAGATCATGATCCAGGCTTTAAATAGTTTTTTTTTTTTTAAAGAAGTGATGGGAAAGGGAGGGGAAGGAGGGCAGAGATAGAGAAAGAGACAGACAGCCTGTTGATTAAGACCCTTCAGGGCCACTGGAGTCTAGCACAGGCCCTGAGCAGAGTCCCAGAGTTCAGCATTTTGGATTCTCAGTCCAGTTTAAAAACAGATTTTCTGGCCCCAACTAAAATCCCAGCTTCTATGGGAAACTCTAATGCCTCTTATTATCAATTTTAACTATTTCCTATTCATCCTGTATGCAGCTTGCTTTTTACATATCTTCGCCTGTTGTTTCCGCCATTAGACTGGAAGTTTCTCGAAGCCAGGAACGACTTTTGTCTATCTTATATCCCCAGTGCTTAGCACAGTGTCAGGTCCACAACAGGTGCTTAATAAATGTTTACTGATTAATCACTCAGACCTTGGTCACTCCTTCAGATTTTAATATATCAATCAATCAGAAAGCATTTATTTACTGCACATTACTTAGCCAAACCCTAAAGATACAAATATGAAAGATAGCCTTTGTTCTCAAGGAACTTAAATTCTATTTCTTAGGATTCTAAATTGAGAAGAGTTTTCATATAGTCTCATTCTCTCAATTTACAGACAAAGAAACTGAGTCTTAAAGAGTTTGACAGGAACAGACGCAAATTGTTGTGCAAGCTCTCGGAACCAATCCCGCTCCCTCACTTTATAGGTGAAATATGGTGTGAGGAAGTAAAAAAAAAATTACCCTCTGTCAATAAAAAGTTATAATAAAAAAAAAATTACCCAAACTAGGTCCTGTCCTGCATTGTACTTAACCCAAAGACTAAACATGGATTAGAATGAAGAATGAGCAAAGAGGAGGCTGGGATCTCAGGGCCAGAGAACTGCTGCCCATAGGGATCATCCAGCTGTGCTAGGTGGACCTGGGCATTTAGACCTCAGGCAACACTACATCGGGAGGTAGTCCCAGTTCAACTACTTCCTAGCTGGGAAGTCCTAGGGAAGTCATTTAACTATTCTCTCCACCGTGAGACAGATGGAGTGGATGGTCTCTAAGGACATTCTTGTTCTTTTCTTTTTTCTAATTTTTATTTATTCTATTTTTAATTTTATGCTTTTTGGTTCTGTGATCCTGGAACTAGCAGGAAAAAAAATTCCTTCAGGTTTTGAAATTCTCTGACTCCAAGGACCCTGGATGTTTTCCTCAATGCTCAAAGATGGAACCTTCACAAGCCATCATCTTTGAAGACTGTCACTATTTGAACCCTAGCCCTCTGACTCCAGAGCTTTTATTATTTTCTATATTCACTGCTCCTACTGGAATAGCACTTCTTTTCAATGTGTAAATGTTATTTAAGTGGGGAATGGCCTATGATTTCATCTGGATAGGGAGTCCCCATTGAAAAAATGCCTCCACTCATGCTGCTCAACAGTCTTTAGAGAGTTGCCTACAACAGTGGTATCCAACTCAAATAGAAATAGGTGCTATATAAACCATACCAAAAATCCCTCTGGGCTATAGACTGACTTAGAAAACTACATATCAACATTATCAATGTTTTATTGTATTTTATGCATTTTGTTAATTATTTCCCAATCACATTTTAATCTGGTTATGCTCAAGAACTAGATTAAAATATAATTTGCCATAGCTGATCTAGAGCATTGAGAAGCTAAATTACTTGCCTAGGGTTACTCAGCCATCACATTTTATGGAGGAGACTTGAACCCATCTTTCTAGCACTAAAGTTAACTGTTTATGTGCTATACCATATTGCTTTAATAGTGTCACTTAAATATCTTTACAAAATAGAGTTAAATGAGAATTAACAAGGTCTAATGCTGAATGCAGAGCTTCATTGGAATCAGGAACACAAAGGTTTAGGATCTAGTAAAAATCCTTAACTTGCTGTTTGATATAATCCATCTGAGAACCCCAGTTCTCTCATCCAGGAAATGGGATAACACATCACACAGAATTTTTTTGAGGATCAAGTGAGTTCATATCTAAAAATGTTTTACAAACTTAAAAGTACTTTATTAGTGTCATTTATTTAAGGTTGTTACTGATATTAATGTCAGAAGCGGTTTTATTAGCTTTTCTATCGACGCTGGGTCCATCTCAGGGAGTGATTTGATCATTTCAAAGCCACTGCCAAGGACAGAGATTAGAAATGCTTGAAAGGACTGCCCTGCCAAAAAGTTCTCTCTTTGAAGAAAAGGCTCCTGGAAACCTATGGAGAAATTAATTAAAATCAACAGAGAAATTAAAAGGGGGAGAAGCAGGGCAAGGCAGGCAAACCCGGTACACTTGATCTAGAGGAGCCTGGATTTCTCTGACACTTTTCAGAGCCCGCATGTCTCCAAGGAGAATATTTTGAATCTTAAAAATATCCTCTGTGAAAGAGAACCGACACTTAGAAGTATGGTAATGGGAGTAGACTTTCATCAAGCATTCATGCCTAATTTGCCTCCAGATATCTGCTTTTCCCCACTGCACACTGCTTTTTAAAAATAAGGATGCTAGCTGTTGGAGCAGAGAATCCAGAGGAAACCACTGGGAACCCTTGGAGCCAGTGCTCTTTGGGGAGCGGGGATTGTCTAGTCCAACGCCCCTCTGAATTTTCTGTTTCCATTTACCCTTGAGCTTGGGGGTGAGGGAGGCTGGAGAAGGATGGTGATCGAATTATATGTAGTTATTGACCAGACAAAATAGCAGGAGTTACACTCTATTAGAGCAGAAAACCCAGGCAGCTTTTAAAAAATTTTGACCAAGAAATGTTTTCACTAATTCTACTTTTGATGCACCTGTTTTATGAGCAGGGCAGGGAATGGAGGGAAATGTAAGTAGGATTTTCCAAAATATTTCCTAAATTTACTTGTCCGTGTTCTGTGTCTTGTTACTCTTGGACACCAGGACTCTAGTACAGATAGAGAATAGCTATCCTAGGCAATACCCTAGGAGTCTTGGGACCATGAAATGGAAAGACCTTTAGAAACTGTCCAATTTAATCTCCTCATTTAAAGCTGAGGAAACCAAGATATAAGGAGTCTAGTAATTTACTCATGATTCACATAGCCAACAAGTAGCAGAAGCATGATTTGAACCCATATTTGCTGAATCCAGAACCAATATTCTTTCCATTGTCAGAAGACCTGGGTAAGATCTCTTGAAGGAAGGGTCTGGGTACCTTTTCTTCTGCTTTTTTATTACCCAGAAATGCTTTGCATATACAGTGGGCTTAATACTAGCTTGTAAAATGGAAAGGAATGGCATGGGATAAAACAGGATGGGATTAAGGTAGCTTTTAAGAAACAGGTAGAATATTGGACTTGAAGTCTAGAAGGATTAGATTCAGATCTCCCCTCTGACCCTGAGTACAAGTTACTTAATGCCCTGAAGCTACATTCACCTGCTCTCAAAGATTAAATTAAACTCAAAAGGCTCTAAAATCTTTCCAATTCTATGGATGGATCTATGAATTGTACTCCTAACTTTACCATTATGTGCTTCTAAGATTTCGTCCACCTTTAGACCTCAGTTTTCTCATCTGTAAAATGCAAATCTTAGTCTGAATAACTTCCAAGGTTACTTTCTTTCCACTCTAACATTCTTTGATACTTTGAAATCCAAGATCAGCAAGTTATGTGTTTCTAAGGAAAAGGTGCTAGGATTGTGCTCAGATGAGGAACCATAGGTTCAATTCCCGGCTCTGCTTGGTATAACCTACGAAAATGCAAATAATCTCTCTGAGCCTCAGTTTCCCTACCTGGAAAATGAAAGAGTTTAATTAGATGATCCCTATCCTTTAGGGCCAAGTTGCTTTAAATGTCGTGCTCCTATCTTGAAATCTGGACTGTGACTTAGCTCTGTTCTGCCAGAGGTTTCCCTTAGCATCCAGTTACCCAGTGTCCATCTCACTGTGTCCATAGCTACTCCTCTAGGGAATAGTGGAGGATCCTAAATTTAATTATTCCTCTGAGAGAATAGAAATAGAATTGACCCAAGGCTTGCTGTTGCTGGTAAGAATACTGTGATGTCAGTGGAAGAAAAAAATAAAGTTTGGGAGCTGAATAAATCTATTGTGTTTATGACTCACCAGTAAAAAGTGAAGCCAAAGTGAAGAATTGAGCAGCATAGGTGGACCAGCAAGCTGGGCGACAACAACTATGGCCCTTTGGGACTCAGCCAGTCATCAGTTAGTTAGCACCTGTCACGTGTAATGTATGCGTGCTGCTCTGGGTGACGCACTGGGGGTTGTACAAATGATATCCTGATGGTGGAGGCCTTCTACTGAGTTGTCAGGACTCTTTTTACTCTGGTGATTTAATTGACTCATTGCCCTTTCCCAAGTGAACTTCAGTGACTGGCATTTCTATGAAGGATGTCATCAGCTTCCCTCCCAAGCACACAGCCTAATAAGGCTTCAGAACTTAGAATAGTTTTACTAGATAAGAAAATACTCTGAGTGGGGCAACCAGGGGGTGCCATAATGCACAGAGCTCAGGGCCCTGGAGCCAGGAAGCCTCATCTTCCTGAGTTCAAATCTGGCTTCAGACACTTAGCAGCTGTGTGACCCTGAATAAGTCACTTAATTCTGTTTGCCTCAGTTTCCTCATCTGTAAAATGAACTGGAGGAGGAAATTGCAACCTGCTCCAGTATCTTTGCAAGGAAAACCTCAAATATCACAAAACATAACTGAAAAATAGTTGAATAACAACAACAAAAATACTGGAAATATTCCCCTACCAGACCAAGGGAAAAAGCTCACTCTCCTTTGGGGGGGACTATCTTCCTTTGACTCCTCATATACATATACAGTTCCCAGACTCCAGTAGAGGTCTTGGCAAGGTCAAAGACTAGCAACCTATGCTCATTGTTCTTGCCTCTGTCTTAGGCACTGAGCACTCATGGCCTATTTAATCCTATTGGCTTACACCCAAAGCCCATAACACCATTCTTCACACAAAGGATATGGTTTTTACTTGCAGTGCTTCAAAGGAGTTCTTTCTATTCCAGATTGGCTCACAGTGAATCCACGGTCATTTACCTCTCCCCTTCCCCATAATGGAGACCATGGAGATAGAAAGTACATAAAATTATTCTACAAAGCATGATGTAATTAAGTTTGTAGAAACAATAAGTTCAAAATAAGGAGAGCTCAGTTCTATTTGGAAGGGTAGTGGGGAGGTGACCCTCAAGGAAGGCTTCATGGAAGAGGTGGCATTTGAGCTTGAATGGGTAGAGTTGAAAGATGAGGTTGTCTAATCTAACTCCTTATAACTTAAAAAAAAAATTGAGTTCTGCAAAAATAAAATGACACACCCACCCAAGGCCATGCAAGAAATCTAGAGGTTCCTATAGGAAGGAAGATTGGAGCTTCCAGTCTCCTCACCCAAAAGCAAAGGAAATACTAAATCAAGGAATGACCTGGTGAGTTGATAGAGGGCTAAACAGGGGTGAACTTAAGCTAAGAGATGGTATCTGATACTTCCTAATCATGTGACTTTGAACAAATCCTTGTGTTTCTCAGCCTCAGTTTCCTCACCTGTGAGACAAGAGTATTTATAATACTTAGCTCACAAGGCTTATATGGGAAGATGTAGGCAGAACATTTGGCAAACATTTGAGCTATTAGCTGGCATAATTATTTTAGAGGTTTGAGTTGGGATTTTTGGTTTTTGTTATTTTCTTTTGGTTTTGTTATTTATTTGTTTGTTTGTTTTGCTGAAGCAATTGGGGTTAAGTGACTTGCCCAGGGTCACATAGCTAGGAAGTGTTAAGTGTCTGAGGTCAGATTTGAGCTCTGGACCTCCTGACTTCAGGACTGGTGTTCTATCCATCGCACCACCTAGCTGCCCCATTTTGTTTTGTTTTTAAAGCAAAGGATATGTTCAGAGAAGGAAAAAAGTTGCAGTTTGACTGAAGTGAAGAATTAATGAAGGTGATTTGTGAAAAGTAGGGATATTTTCCTGAAAGCCTGCTTTGGGGACAGATTGTTGAGGGCCTCAAATGACATGCTAAGTAGTTTGAATTTTATTCTGTGGTCACTAGGGACCCATTGAAGACTTCTGAACAGCAAAGTAGCATGTTTGGGACAGTGCATTGAGATAATGATTCTGTCACTGTGAATGTTCAGTAGCATAGAAGATATCTTCAGGTAAGATGAATGGTTGTTGGAAAAAACTTCAGGCAGAAAAATAACTCCAATTGGACAAAAGGTGCAAAGGGGCCAGATCTACAGCGTGGTAGTTAGAGAGGAAACTAGGAACGGATTTGAAAAACATTGTAGGGGGAGAGAATGAGGACCTAGTAACTGATTGGGTGGGGAAAGGGTAAAGGAAGGGGATGGAGAAGACTGGGGAATGCAGAGAAAGAAATGGGAAATGGCCCAGGCACTGAACCTAAGTGACAGGGAGGGTATGAAGCATTTACAGAAACAGAGATATCAAAGGGAAAAGTGGGCTTGATGAGGGGAACTGAAGAAGACTGACGTGCTCAAAAGATACTGACTGAAAAAAAGACAGTGATAGCATCAGCACACAGAGCTCACTTCACTAGCATAGATTAGTGCCTTCTTGGCCATCCATTCACATACTACATCAGACCCCCCAAAATGATCAAAAAATCTAAGGACAAATTAAGGTGACATATACCTCAGAATTGCACAAAAAAGTCAGCAAGAAGCCCAACGCTAACAGAACCAATAATCTCACCCAGAAAACCAATACAAGTTCAGGATCAGTAGGATGAGAGGCAAGATTCAAATTAGGGACAGAAGAAATCACAAAAGGTCAGAGACTGCTGACCCCCTACTTCACGGCTTATTCGACCCCACCAATTGGCCCTCACATTCAACAGAAAAAAAATTTCTAAGCTACTGATAACAAAATTAAGCAGCAAAACCAATTCTCAAGTAGAATTCGAGATTTTTTTTCAGAGTTTGATTCTGGCTTTTGTAGATATACCTGACTGGAGGATTGGACTCTCCAATAGATAGTATAGCTCTAATTTTTCTGGCTTACCCTAAAATAGTATTAATCTAGAATAAAATGTCTCAAGCTTGTTGTGGTTGGGTTAACACAAAGTTGTCTATTACCATTAACTAGTAAAATCTCTAAGCCCCTTTCAATCCCAGCTGCTAATGTCTTGTCCCTCACAATTAACTTCTACCATAGTTTTCATTTACCTATTTCTGTTTTCATTGTCTTCCCATTCAGAATGTAAGCTCCTTAAAGGCAGGAAATATTTTTTTTCTTTTAAATTTTGATTACATGAAATTTAAAATATTGTGCAGTGACCTGTCACCAATAATAAATCACCTAATGAATTTAGGGGGGAGGGGTCTACCTACCTCAAGTTTCTTCTCACTCCAGTCCATCTTCCATTCAGCTACCAATTTGATCTTCCTAAAATGAAGGTCTAAGCAGGTCACTTTCCTCCATTCAAACCCACTAATAGCTTCCTTTCACCCCCATGGTCAAATATAAAATTATATATTTAGCTTTTAAAACCCTTCATAAATGAGATGCTATTTATAAAGCACTAAGGATAGTGCCTGTCATATAGCAAGCGATTAATAAATGCTTGTTTACTTCCTCTTATTTTTCCAGTCTTTTTACAACTTACTACCTTCAACATATTCTGTGATCCAATGATAGTCTTCCTTGATGGCCTGCATTCAATCTCTCACCTCTGTGCTTTTTCATTGGCTATCTTCTATACCTGGAATCTTCTTTCTCCATGTCTCCACTTTTTGATTTGCTTCAGGTCTCCACTAAAATCCCACCTTGGTCATGCTTGTGAGAAACACACTCTTGACACTCAAAACCAGATAGCAGGGAAAATTTGTTAAAGAAGAATCTTAAGGAATGATCTTAACATTTCTGGCCAGAAATGGGGTCTGCTCCTCTTCAGGAGGAACAGAAGTGGGGGAGAAGCTTTATACTTGTTAATTTAATGCAATCCCTTCCCTCCCCTCCAGAAACCGGATCCATCTGTTCCCTTCCAGGTTACAATCTTTCTGATACATCCACTATGTTTCCCCCTAAATAGGTATAAGCATGCCCACCCATACATCCCATGTTCAAAAATGCCAGAAAACTCCTACAGGGTGTGTTGTTTAATATTGAATTAGCCTATTAAGCAAGCACAATAGTAATTTGGTCAAATTAGGTCATTGACCCCAACTAGTGGGAGCTGGATCTATTATGAGCTTAAATTTGTATTTTTCTCAAAAGTATAAGACTCTTTCTGATTTGATAAATCCCCTTGTGCTTTCATAGTTCCCCCTTCCTTATTTGTTCCAGTCTTCTATTGATCACTCAATTTTTCTGTAGAATCTTAATCTTCTCACATTCTGAAAACCTCTTGGTCAGTGGTACTCACTCTCTTACATTACAGAAGCTTGCAACACTCTGTGGAAAGCCAATTTTCAGTATTTCTCACATGCCTGAGCTTTTCCACTGAGATTAGTTCCAATTTATCCTCCATTTATCTTGTTAGCAAATAGTTGTTCATATGTCATTTCCCTCATTATTCAAGAACTCCTTGTAGAAAGGAACTGTCTTTACCTTTTTTGTTGTTGTATATCCAGTGCTTAGCCCAGCACCTGGCACAGGATAGGCCATTAATAAATGCTTTTCTATTTTTCTGATTTGACTCGAACAAAATCAATACAACTAAGATAAGAAGGGAAACTGCAGAACTGAGAAACTCTTTGTATCAGATATCTCTGGTAAGGTCCTGATATCCAGAGGGCCGTGGTACACACAGTTCCGAAAGTAAGAACTGCAAACTATTAACAACCCTATAAACTACCGCTTCAAATCACTAATAATTATAGAAATGCCCATCAAAACTTGGGTTGACCTGATATACAATAAATTAGCAAAATAGCAAAAAACTAAAAGGGTCAGTGTTGGAGGGTCTGTGGAAAGATAGAAGCACTAATATGCTCTTGGTGGAACTGCAAGTTGATATAGTCCATCCATCGTGGGATATAATTTTTGTATTATTCAAAAAAATTGATTCAAGTGGCCAGAACCTTTCTTTCTACTTTTAGACATACATAAAGAAGACAAAAGAAAGAAAAGGAAGTTCTATATATACTCAAATATTAATTTCATTTTTTTGTTGTAGCAAAGAACTGGAAATAAAATGGGTGTCTGTGAATTAGGGGGGTTGTGAATTAATAGATTGTTGTACATGTATGGATAAGGACTAAAACTGAGCTAGTGATTTCTTCAGTATAGGGAATTCCAAGAGAGAAAATCCCCATCTACCAGCACAGGTTGGGACCTTCTCTGTTACTTAGTTTAGAGTTACTGAAAAACACTGAAAGAATAAACAACTTACTGAAAATCCCAAAGTTGGTAGATTCCCATCTGCTGGAAGATGGTTAAATAGTGGTACCTGAATATAAAAGGATATTTGTCGGATGAATTTGGAAAGAAGATTTGTGTGAAGTGATGCAGAGTGGAGTAAGCAGAAGCAGAAGAACAATATATAATGTGACAAATGTAAACAGAAAAAAAAATTAAGCTAACAACTGTGCCTTTATAATAACCAAGCTTTGCCCCAGAGAATTAAAGGAAATTCCATAATGAGGAGGAAGAGTGAGAGGAAAACACTCAGGAGGTATGCTAGAGCTACTCTTTACAAGTTCTCAGGAGCTGATTGTTAAATTTTCAATAGAAGCATTTGCACTTTAGGAATCAGCAAATGCCATATGTAATGGCTTGATTTATTGTTTTGTTCAGAATTTCAGAAAGTTATGGGAAAATACTAATAAAGCATGTTAAACCTTAATATATGCTGTTCAGAGGCAACTAGATGGCACAATAGATAGAGCACCGGCCCTGAAGTCAGGGTTGAGTTCAAATCCTACTTCAGACACTTAATACTTCCTAGAAGTGTGACCCTGGGCAAGTCATTTAACCCCAAATGCCTCAGAAAAAAAAAAGTGTTGTGCACTTATTTGGGAGAGAGCAAGAAAAAAATAAAGAGAGGAGGGACAAGAAGGAGGCATGGAAGAAGAGGGGAAAGACAGAGAGAGAGAAGAAGAGGGGGGAGAGAGAGGAGAGGAGAGAGAGAGAGAGAGAGAGAGAGAGAGAGAGAGAGAGAGAGAGAGAGAGAGAGAAATTAAATATTTATCAGAATGCTTCTGGGAATATCATTTATACCATCAAATATCGTTTATGTGTTGATTGATTTTACTGAGCTTTTTTTTTTCTCTTGTTGAATCTTTTCATAAGGGAGACTTTACTGAGTAAGGAGAGAAGATGGATGAAATAAATATATCCTAAAAACCAAAAGACATCAATGACAAAAAAAAAAATGTAGCAGGTAAAATTGAAAAAGAATCAGCATAGTCAGGCTATACTATTTCTAAAGTGTTTAGACCAATTTATGAACCGTAGATAAGTAACAGGGAAGTTAAGAACATTCAGACTATTAACTTTTTGACAATAATATCAGATTGAGCATCCCTAGTCTTACTTACCACTTACTAGGCAAACTCCTGGGCCATTGTCTTGACCCACTGTGACATATCTAAGTTGTTTTTTTTTAATTAAGTCCTAAGGCAAAATATGGAAATATATACTCCACGGGTGATTCCTGGAGCCAATTCATTCTGAGAAGGTCGGGAACCCTGAGCTGCTCCTGCTGACCCAAAAAGGAAATTAGAATAAAACTTTAGGAAGGTAAACATTATTAAAAGGAAGAAATTACGAGTCTAAAACAGCTTTTTCTTGTTGAACACCACTTATGGTATAAACCAGGTTGAGACTCCATTAGATTGTCCGTTGAGCACCAGAACAAGTTATTGTGTTTCCTTCCCCTGCTGACTTTTGCTAAACGTTTTCTATAGTCACAAAGCAGTTATATGGGATGCAGGAGCAGGGTGAGCCTGCTATTTAGATTTCTCCTGCAGGAATGGAAGAAGGCCAGCATGAGGGCTGAGTTCAAGTGCTGTCTCTGACATGTACTGATTGTATTAACCATGGACAAGTCATTAAACACACGATTCTCCAGATCCCTCCCCAAGGCTCTGAGCTGCACAGGACAAGCCATTATGCATTAGGGAAGTCTTCACACTGAGTTCCCTGATAGCTAAAAATCCAGGTAAAAGGGGTGATATTCAGCTGTTGGCTTAAAGTTTATAACTATACTTTTTTTAAAAAAAAATACCATATATATGTAGATATATACGTATACATACATCCATATACACATATGTCTAAGATATACATATAATATACACATATATATTAATATAGATATATCCACACAAATGCACACATATATGTATATATGCTAATATTGTGTGTCATGTCCAAGATATCTATATGTATGTATATGTATATATGTATATGTGTGCACACAGTGCATATATAAATGCACAGGTGTGTGTGTGTAACTGACCCATATATACATATGTACATGTGTACATATAATATACTCATATCTATAACTCATACGTGCGTACAAACAACACGCAACATCTCCAGAAAAAGAGAGACCATATTATCTTTCTCTTATTGACTCAAGTCTCACAGGTCAAGTTCAATATGCAAATCCATAAAGGTCAAAGAGAACGTTTGAAAATGCTAATTCTGGCTGAGAAGCATGATTCTCCTGCTCTACTGATTCAAGGATAAGACATATTTTAGTTGACATGGGAGGAACAGAATAATGAACAATGGGAAGTTTGAGTTCTAAAGAGTTTTAAAGAGGGCCCAGTGGGACTTGTAACCCAGCAAGTCACCTGACTTCTGCCTCTTGGCTCCCTCTCTGTCCAGTGGAGACAATAATACCTGACACATTTCATAAGTTTTTGTTAAGATCGATAAAACAGCTGTGTGTGAAAGTAGGACTTTTTAAAGTTTTAATGATATTTTGTTTTTACATCACTGTACAAACATTTACAGATTAAGTTCACTTCATGAGAGATCTCTTCTAACAAAGAAAAACAATGAAGAAAAACTAGTAATATAGTCATCTATCTTAAATGAAATGTATCTTCCCCATTGATAGCATTTCCCCATTTAAAAATATTAATTATTATTAATACAGATTTGTCTTAAGTTTTTATGAATCATGCAATAAACACACTGTTTGGGGTTAATATAATACCACTCATTTTCCTTCCCTAGCCAAATCTTGGAAGCCTTTCCTGGATTTCCCTTATCCTATATCCTACCTGCTAATATCTTCCATCTACTCTGAATGTGTCTTTTATATACCTGGTCCTCTTTGAGAACAAAGCACAAACAACAACAGCAATATACCTATTTTGTGTATGTTGTCTCACCATATAAAATATAAACTCCTGGAGGAAAGGGATTTGGGTTTGCTTTTTTGTATACCTAGGGTTTGACCAGTACTTATTTTTTTAATTTATTCATTGATTGATTGGTTTCTAGTTGGCAACCATCTAATAGCCCATGCATTAGAAAGCATTTTCTCTTTTGCTAACGAAGACCAACTATATCTTTAGTAACCACCTCACAAGGCTGTTGTAAAGATGCACCCTTCTCTAGAGAAAACTGGAAAGGCTGGCAAGAAATATCTTATTAACTGATTTTTTTTTCTCATGATTGCTGCTTAGAAAGTAGGTCAGAGGCTTGACTTAAAAATCCAGACAAAAAAAAGCAGAGTTACTCTCCTGCTACTCTTATCTCTGCCATTGTTATATAATATTCAAGCCCACAGTATTTTATCATGGTGGGAGCATAGATCCACTGAGTCCAAAAATCAATGAACTTATACTGATCCTTGTCTATTTATACAAGCCTTCAGATTCTCAATTAGTCAATTGGAATCCCAATGTGTTAGTTTCTTGTTCATCCTTGTTTATAACACGGGGATAATCATTGTAATTCTCTCTCGGGGCTCATGTGCCTAATTCATACCTCCACTAAGCAGATTTGTTCCAAAGAGTTGTGGCTCTACAAATTCAAGATTTCAATCCTGTGAGTGACTATCCTCCTAAACATATATACGGGTCCTCAAACTATAGCCGCGGGCCAGATACAGCAGCTGAGGACGTTTATCCCACTCACCCAGGGCTATGAAGTTTCTTTATTTAAAGGCCCACAAAACAAAGTTTTTGTTTTTACTATAGTCCAGCCCTAACAGTCTGAGGGACAATGAATTGGCCCCCTATTTAAAAAGTTTGAGGACCCCTGCGGGGCGAGGGCTTTAAACCAAGTGCTTCTCCTTAATAATCAGCCAATAGACTCAGTTCTATAGCAGCTATTTATTCAAATGCGATAGCAAAAAAAATTTTTTTTTCGCTTAACATCAACTCCCACAAATATGTCCAGAATATTGGGAAATAATAGGGAAGAGCAGACATGAACTTTAAGTACAATAAGAGTGAAATATATGTGGAGGGAACATGCAAAACAAAGGAAATTCACAACTACACAATTGTAGGGCTTTCTTTTTCTTTCTTTTTCTAGATCTTCACACTTTAGCCTTACTCCTCCCAAAATACACTGTCTTGGCTGAATGGGTCATTCTGCACCTGCCCTAGGATGGGTAGATAACTTGGCTGGCTCCTTTACAGGATTTGACGCTGCTGGATTGGGCCACACTGTCACTGGACAGTAACTGCCAGAAAGAGCCAGGCAGATCACCTACCAAAGGGAACTGGATAGATAGCTCAACCACTGTGCACTTTTTAGGGCATAGCACCTCTTCTGGGTGACTCAATTTCTTTATCCACTGGGCTTAATCTCTCCTGTAGATGTGCAGCTATAGTTTTTTGTTGTTGTAGTTGTTGCTGTTGTTATTTTCACTTTCAACCACCAGTTTGACTGGGTAGTGCAACATCCTTTCAACTGGAGGGCTGCAAAGCTTTTAGCAAGAAAAACAACACTTAGCTAAGGATGCACTGGAGGTTCCTCCCTTTGAGTCTCTCCTGAGGTGGTTTGTCACCTTCAGGGAGCAGATGAGAAAAAATTTACCTCTTTGACAAATACTTCTTTCTCTAAAGCATCCTCTCTCAGTAAGCTATTCCACGTTGCCAGGGGGCGATTAATTTCAATTCAGTCATTTTTACCTCCCACACTCCATTGGGATATTAAAGAGAAAAGTATAATATACTCTATTCCCTAAAGGTAAGTTCATTGTCTTATTTGACTCTTTGTGATATTAAGATATTTAGGCCTCTCATCCTATCTAGAATGAGTAATGTCTATGTTGCATCTGAAGATTACCCCCCTTTATATGTCAACGTCTCTGTCTTAAAAAATAGGTCTGCAGGTCCTTCCTTAGACCTTTATTGGAAGTATCATTGGAGCATCTCCTCTCACATCTTATTTTTAATATATACCTCACAAAATTGTTTACCTTGATAAATGGGCACCAAATAAATGAAAGTTGTTATTTTGTAATGCTTAAAATCTAGGGATGGGCTAGGTAAGCTCTAAGGTCATTTAAAAATCATGCTATGTATACAGCCATCTTCTATATTCATCTTCTATCTAAATGTGGATATTCGCTATGAGCTACTTAGATTTATTATATTAGAATATAAGCTAGGTGGTACAGTGAATACAAATCCAGGCTTAGAATCAGGAAGATTCATCATCTTAAGTTAAAATAAAGCCTTGACACTGACTAGCTGTATGACCTTAGTCAACTCACTTAACCCTGTTTGCTTCAGTTTTCCCATCTGTAAAATGAATTGAAGGAAATAGCAAACCACTCCAATATCTTTGCTAAATGGGGCTCACAAAGAGTCACCAAAAAAATGACTGAACAAAAAAGTCTTGTTTGCGTGCATTTGAATATTCAATACTTATTTTAATTTATTTTATTCAATCATTTACAAGTCCCTCCCAGCTCTAAAAAACCTGTAACCTCAACCATTTCTTTGGCTTGGCCATTGGACAATTTTTTTAAAGTAATCTGATTCATCTCTATATTTATCTCAATTTACTAACTCCATCAATAATAAAAATAAGAAAGAGAGAGAGAGAGAGAGAGAGAGAGAGAGAGAGAGAGAGAGAGAGAGAGAGAGTTTGAGGCACAGTAGCAGGCCAACATGGGAAGAAGACTAAGTAACAATGTCCACAACAAAATCTGGAAGCTGAGGAAAAATGGATCAGAGTAGAGAAAGACTTAAAGCAGGGAGACTTAAAGAAAAATCCTAAATATGTAGGATATTGCAGTGGTGCAAAATAGAAATGATGAAGGCTTATAAACAATTCTGGGGAGGGGGGTGATGGGTGTGAGAGGATAGAGAAAGAAAGAAATGGAAATGAGAGATATCATGTTGAGAAAAGGGAGAATTCCAAAACATTTGGCAACTGATTTCATATAAGAATAATGAGAGTAAAGAGTTAAAGATTATATCATAGTTGTAAATTTGAGTGCCTAGAAGAGAAATTAGGAAGAAGGGAGGATTTGGAAGAAAATATTGAATTATTTCTTGGACATGATGAATTCAGATGCCCATGGGACAGTTCTATTTGAGATATCCCCCAAAAAAGTTGTTGATTTAGGACTGGAGTTTAGGAAAGAGACTAGGACCAAATACATAAACCCAAGAATCATTTGTATAGATATGCTAAATGAATTCCTAAAAGTTAATGAGATTGAAAAATGAGAGAATACAGAGAAAAGAAGACTTAGAACAGAGGCTTAAGGAACATCCAATCTTAATGGACATGACATAGATGAAGATTCAATTAAAGATACTAAGAAAGAACAGTGGAACAAGTAGAAAGAACTCCAACTAAGTGAATCACAAAAACCCAGAGAGGAGAGAGTATCCCAGATGATAATGTGGTCAATAATGACAAATGCTGCAGAAACTTAAAAAAGAATGAGATCAAGAAAGGATCATTCGATTTGACAAGAGATAATTGATAACTTCCTTGAGAGCAGTTTCAGTTGAATGATGAAATCAGGAGCCATATTGCAGAGGGTTTAGAAGACAGTGTCAGAGGAGTAAATAAAGGTACAAACTATAAGTTTTTTCAAGTTTAGCTGAGTAGGGAAGGAGAGATATGGGCTGACAGGATCACTGATAAGTATGGAAGGATCCACCAAGGATTTTATTTTGTTTTGTATGTTTGTAGGCAACATGGAAGGAGCTAGTAAATTAACACTGAAGATTAGAAAGAGTGGAATGACTGAGAGGATCATCTGCTACCAAAAAATAAGAAGGATTAAGATCAGGATATTGTAAGGGGATTGCCTTCAACAAGCAGAAGGGCCATCTCATGAAGTTGGAGTGGAGGAGATAGTGAGAAATAGCATCAGAAGAATTTAAGATCAGGAGGAAGGAAACTCTAGATGAACAGCCTCACTTTTTCCAGTGATACATGATACCAGGTCTTCAGCAGAGAGTATGGGGAGATGGATAACGCATAGAGAAAGAGAGAGAAAGAAAAAAAAAAAAAAGATTGTGACCAGATAAAAAAATTCAGAGTTCTTGAACACTTGAGATAGAGCTTGCTAAGACAGAGTTTGATTATTTCTTTTTATAGCTGAGGTACTTTGAAGGAAGTGATCATGAGTGTTGAAAAAATGGGAAGATTGGGTATTTAAGGGATCATAATCATATATGTTACAGTCTCTTTTAAAGAGCAAAAGATTCATAATAGAAAGATTATGAGCCAGGTACTGGTCCCATTGGGAAAAGAAGGAGAATATTTGGGAGGGAAAGAATAGTAAATGATGGCCACCAGAATCTAGATTGGGTGATGAATTTGGATTGAAGAAATGGTTAAGTTGTGACAGCAAAGAAAGAGTCTGAAAGTGGTATTTGGGAGCAAGGAACATTCTGTCTCTTCCATTGACAAGTGAGTCAGGAGGAAAAGTAAAGCCAGTACTAGAAATGGTGATAAGAGTCATGTCTTAATGAGTGTCAAAAGATGGAAGAAAAGGGAGAAATTTAAGAAAGAAACAAAATAAATTAGGGAGTTGCTATTTCAGGGAGTAAAACAGAAAGTGTAAGCAAATATGGAATGAGACATGATGCATTGGGGAGATAAAGATGGGAAAACAGACAGATAATGCAAGGAAGAGGTAGTTTTTCCTTGGCAGCCAGAGGTTAAATAACATAGCAATGGAGAGAACATGATGTTGTAGTATATGCTATCAAATGGGGAGTAACTCCAGACAGAATAATAGAGTGATCTGTTGAAAACAAGTGTTTAGAAGAACCAAAATCAATTAACTGATGCACGATGATGTCTTCAAGGGCCTAAACTTCTATGTAGCTGTGATTTAGGACAAGCCTTCCATTTTGGCTCTAGCTTTGCTTTCAGATTGAGCAACTGAAATGTAAAGAAGGGGAAATTTGAGGAGTTAGTTTGTCCCAAAATCCTAATGAAGAAGTTAGAAATAGTTTGATAGATACTTACACCTGCAAAGCTAGAATCATTGAAATATAATACAGGTGAGACACAATCATCCCAAAGTTCATCCCTATTAATTCCAAAGAAATAGCCCAACTTGAAGCCTTAGCCTTAGCTTCTTATACTTAGATCTGTAGGTTAAGTAAACATAACAACATTCAGAACACTTCCCACTTTCTCAAGACAAGCCACTTTCTTTTGTGGCCCCTCTGTCCTATATTCTCACTGAGGGAAAGTGTCCATAAATATAGCATCATCTAACTTTGATCACTTATTTGGTCCATTTCCAAGACATCTCCAATCAGGAATATGTTCACATGCTAACTTTGTATTAAGACTGTGCCCAATGAATATTTATGCAAAACATTTAAATAAAATACAAGCAAGGAAACTACAGCAATATGTCAAAAAGACTATTCATTATGACCAGGAAGATTTATATGAGAAATACATGACTGGGTTAATATTAGGAAAACTGCAGGCCTAATTAACCATATCAAAAAAAAAAAAAACAATAAAAATAATGATTATGTCAATAGATAAAGAAAAGACTTTTAATAACATAAAACACAAACTCCTATTAAAAACACTAGAAAGCATAGGAAAATTTCTTAAAATGATAAGCAATATCTAACGAAATTAAGAGAAAGCATTAATTGTAATGAGGATAAATTAGAAACCTTCCAATAAGATTAGCAATGAAACAGGTATATACAATATTGAACTAGAAATGCTAACTATAGCAATAAAATGAGGAAAGAAATTGAAGGATTAAGAATGGGTAATAAGAAAACAAAACCATTATTATTTAAAGATAATATGATGGCATACTTAAAGAAAATGAAAGGATTAACTAAAAAAAATTAGCTGAAAAAATTAACAACTTTAACAAAATTGCAGGATACAAAATAATCTCACATAAATCATCATTATTTTTATAAATTATTCATAAAATCCAGTAAAAAGAATGAGAGAAACTACATTTGCAACAACTGCAAATAATATAAACTACTTGGGCATCTACCTGAGAAGATAAACCCAGGGGTTATGAGGACACAATTATAAAACAGTATTCATACAAATAAATTTAGGTCCAAATAATTGGGGAAATGTTAATTATTAATGGGTGGGCTGAGCCAATGTAATAAAAAATGATAACAAAAAATTAATTTTTCATTCAGTGCTGTTTCAATCAAACTATCAAAAAATTATTTTATAGACCTAGAAAAAATAATTTTAAAAATTCATTTGGAAGAATAAAAAGTCAAAAATATTAAGTGAATTGATGGGGGGAAATGTGAAAAAAGGTAGCCTAACAGTACCAAATCTTAACTCATTATATAATCATCAAAATAATATGGTGCAAGCTAAGAAATGGATCAGTAGATTAGGAACACAATACATACTAGCAGATGACCATAGTAATCTAATGTTTGACATACCCAAAGATCCAAACTTTAAGGATAAAAACTCATTATTTGACAAAAATCACCAAGAAAATTGGAAAACATTCTGGCAAAAACTAAGCACAGCCTAATATCTCATATGCTATACCAAGATAAGCTCAAAATGGGTACGTGATTTAGAATAAAGGGTGATACAAGCAAATCAGAGGAGCATGGAAAAATTATCAGTCAAACTTATAGATGAGGGAAGAATTTCTGATCAAACAAGAGATAAAAAGAATCACGGGAAAGATAAGGGATAATTTTGATTACATGAAATTAAAGTTTTTGTACAAACAAAACCAAAATTAGAAGAAAATCAAGAAACTTGGGGGAGAAGGATTTGCAAAAAGTTTCTCCGATAAAGGTCTCATTTCTCGAATATAATAGCCATTCCCCAATTGATAGATCGTCAGAAGATGTAAAGAGGCAATTTTCAAAAAAAGAAATAAAAGCTATCAATAATTATATGAAAACCACTAATAATTAGAGAAGTGTAAATTAAAACAACTCCAGAGCACCACCTCAAATCTAATAAATAGGCTAACGTGACAGAAAATTAAAATGATAAATTAATTTTTATTTTATAAAATTTATAGGGGATATGGGAAAAAGGTATACTAATATATTGTTGGTAAAGTTGTGAACGGATTCAACCATTCTGGAGAACAACTTGGAGCTATGGGTAAAGAACTATAAAATTATATGTAACTTTTGACCCAACAAGACAACCACAAAGAAAGAAAAAAGGGACTACAAGTTCAAAAATATTTATAGCATCTTTTAGATATAGCAAAGAGCTAGAAATTAAGAGGATATTCATCAATTAAGTAATGGCTGAATAAATTATGTTATATGATTATGATGAAATGTTATTATGCTGTAAGAAATGATGAAGGGTATGATTTCAGAAAAAAATGAGAAGGCTCATATGAATTGATGCAAAGTGAAGTGAACAAAACCAAGAGAAATTAATAATAGCAATATTGTAACAATAATCAATTATGGAAAACTTATCTATTCTGATCGATACAGCAATCTAAGACAATTCCAAATGGTTTAAGATAAAAAATACTATCCATCTCCAGAGAGAGAACTAATAAGTTCTGACTACAGATTGAAGCACATTTT
Organism: Antechinus flavipes; assembly: GCF_016432865.1. NCBI lineage: Eukaryota > Metazoa > Chordata > Mammalia > Dasyuromorphia > Dasyuridae > Antechinus > Antechinus flavipes. The sequence goes on from NC_067398.1 coordinate 23,350,905, forward strand.
TTCACTTTATTTTTCTTGCTTTTTTTTTTTGCAACACAAATAATATGGAAATATGTTTTACATGACTTCACATCTATAATGAATGTCATATTACTTGTCTCCCCAGTGAGTAAGGGAGTCCACTAGGGGAAGGGAGAGAATATTAAACAGAAAATAAAAAAGCAAGCAAGCAAATAAATAAATCAATGATTAATTAATTAATTAAAAGACTGTATGTAACAATGCAACAAATTCTAAACCAGTGAAGTAATCATCTCCTCTTCTTTGTTCTGGACAGCTGTAGAGCACAAACATAAATCACTTGGTTTTACAATGATAGGATTTATATATATGGAATATTCAAGTTTCATGTATAAAATATTTATAGGTATATGTAACTAAAGTTATCATGGATTATAGATACTATTTACAAAATAGAATATGTTTTCATTTGTTATTTTATTTTTTCTCCAGCAGTTGTTATATAGTCAGTATTTATGGTTAAAAATTATTGAAGTCTAATTGATATCAACCAAAGATGACTGGAAGAAATACATCACTGAGGGATCTTGAGTGATAACACTAAAGAAATTATTCCTATCCTTTTGGGGTTTTACCTAAAATACTTAGGGAAGAAGTAGCCAACAGTCTTCTGAAGAGGCAAGCTATCATATGAGTGGGATTAGGATATACTACAATTTATGCTGCAACTGAATAGAGAGAGAAAAGCAAATACCGTATCAACCTTTCCTAACAGATGTTCACTAATCATTCCTTGATCAGGTATGGATGCCAATAGGTTTGTCCATGCACAAACTACAGCCTGCAGGCCAGATGCAACAGCTGAGGATGCTTATCCCCCTCACTCAGGGCTATGAAGTTTCTTTATTTAAAGGCCCACAAAACAAAGTTTTTGTTTTTACTATAGTCCGGCCCTCCAGCAGTCTGAGGGGCAGTGAACTGGCCCCCTATTTAAAAAGTTTGAGCACCCTTGTAAGGACTGTCCATGATCTCTTCTCATGCAGTCCTGTACCTTTAAGGCTTCAAAGAACACCATGCTTGCCTCCTGAGGCTGCACATTCCCCTTTTTAGATAGCTGTCATTTTGAGGAAGCTTTCTTTAGTCAAGACCAAAATTTACTTCTTCTCCATTCCCATTCTCTTCTTCTGATTCTGCTCTTTGGTATAAGAAAAAACAAAACTAATCTTTCTCCTACATGGCAGCCTTTAAAAAATATGAAAAGAGCTTTCATGCACTCTCTGAGCCTTTTCTTCTCCAGAGTAAATATCTCCAAGTCCTCTTACTTAGGGTCATATGACATTGTCTCAAGGAACTTTGACATCTTGACTGCCTTTCTTAAGATGCTCTATGCTCTATAAATGTGGCCTTCCAGAATTAACCACAGTATTCCAGATCTAAACAAAGAAAAATATAGTAGAATAATTACCTCCTCATTTCAGACATAGTGTCTTTCTCAATGCAAACTAAGCTGGTATTATTTTTTTTTTGCCTGCCATATATTACATGATTATCTCATGTTGAGCTTGTAGCCCATTAATATTCCCAGATATCTTCGATGGAAAGTTTGTTTTTCCATACCCAAATGTAGATTCTCACATTTATCACTATTGAATCTTATCTTATTTAATTTGACCTGCTATTCTAAGAAAGGAAACAAGTATTTTTAAGTACCAACTGTATGCCAAATACTCTACTAATCTTTTTACAAATATTATCTCATTTGATCTTCATAAGTGAAGTACATGCTATTTTCCCCATTTTACAGATGGGGAAACTAGAGTGAGAAATTAAGAGATTTGGCCAATAAATTTCTGAGGCTACATTTGACCTCAGGTCTTACTGGCTCCAAGCCCAGAGCTCTATCCACTTATAGATGCCTTTGCCATCAGGCTCATTTTGAATGTTAGAAATTTCAATTTTCCTCTTAAGTTTTGTATTATCTTTAAGTTTGATGAATGTGCTAACTACATCTTCATCCAAGTCATCAGTATTTTTATTCTTTTTAACCAATACTATTCACCAAATATCTAACTTATCTTACTTACCATAGAATCAAGAGGGATTGGGGAGGGGAGGATGGGGGGGGGGGGAACTAATTTAGGTGTACTTCTTTAATGCACTAGCAATTAAGGTAAAGATAGTGGCACCAATAGAGGCAGCTGAATGATACAGGAGATTTTTCTCATTAATATGGCCTTGTCATTAATATTCAAGAAATGTCAGATTTTGGTGGTGTTCCTCTGCTCTGAACACTGCATCTATTATATCAGCTCATCTCTTAGAGTAAAACAACATTTGATCTGCCTCTCAAATGGTGAAATTCTACAAATATATCCAGTTTTAACAACTATATTGCCAGGAAATAAATAATACATTGTTTTCAAAGAATTGAATTCCTCGGAGGTGCACACTGCTCCAACAATTATATAAATATTATACTGTGGGGGATTTTTCATGATTAAATTTTACTATCTGGTTTTATAATGCAAGTCCCAGTGAGATAAGCCCATAGCACAGTTCTTGGTTGGGTAACTTCAAAGCATTAAAATCTGAGAATTCAACAAATTAAATTTTTTTAAATGGGTGTCCAAAGCCAAACACCGAATGGCTGCCCATTCTATTCTCCCTGGACAGTGAGCATCTTGCATGGAACAGTCTGAGCCTTGGAAGAGAAATTTCTCCCTAAGTTTCAGAGGCAAACAAGAGAGCAGATCCTGAAAGGTTGGATGCTAGATATGAAAATTAGCCTCCTATTCCTCTCAATATGCAAACACATGCTGTAATTCTTGCATTTGTAATTCCACAATCAAGAGAAAAATAACCAGAAGGGAAAAGAGATACCTTTTTCACTCCTTAACTAATTTGCCTCAAAATCATTTGCTTAGAATACAAACATTTTTTCCTAAGGTTCAGATTGTCAGATTATTAGCCATAATAATAACTAGAAATCACATAGCACTTTAAGAATTGCAAAATGCTTTACATATATTATGTCATTAGCCTTTCTTCATATTCCTAAGAAATAGGTACTACTATTATCACCATATAAATATAGACATATAGAGAGAGATAGTTATATATATATATATATATGTTACACATACATATTATCTATACTATATTATTACATGCACAACATTGTAGCATATATATGTATATTACATATTTTATGTCTAATACTTCACAAACTATAAGGCTCGTTACTGTTACTGTCACTATTATTACCTTCCCAAACAGACTCTAGCATCAGCAGGATAAGTACTGTAACACATATGTAAGGTCATGGATCTAGAACTTGGAGAGACCTCAGAGATCATCTGTTCCAATTTCCTCCTTTATCAAATGATGCAATTGAGGCACATTTAAATGTCTTGCCTAAGGTTACATAGTAAGCAACAGAAGTATGATCTGAATACAGTCTTCTGAACCTAGAGGATGTGTTCTTTCCCCTATATCCTACTAACTCTTTGTCATCCTCATTGGAGTTTTATTGATTTATTGATTACATGAAAAAAAGAATATGGTTAAAATAAAACTTCATCAAAGTAACTTGGTGCAATGGAAAGAGAACTGGGCATCAGTAGATCAAAGTTGAGGTCTCAGATGATAATAACAGCAGGTATTTAAATAGGGCTTGAAAGTTTGCAAAACGTTTTATAGACATCCTGTCACTTCATTCTATAAATTGTGTTATGGGTATTATCATACCTATTTTGCAGTTGAAAAAACTGAGGCTGACTGAAGTTAAATGACTCAGTTAGGCTCACATGGTTGGAGAGCACCAGAAGAAACAGGATTCCAAATCTGGACTTCCTAAGCCCAAGTCCTCCACATGAGCCACAACACTACAATGCTGCAATTTATTTGCTATGTAAATAGCACAGGGCAAATGACTTCAATCTCTGTCAACTTTTTCTTCCATAAAAAGAAAGGTTTGAATCCCTAAAATCCCTTCTAGACTCTGTGGTTGCTTGGTCTTTTTGATGAATTTAGAAGTTCCTTTAGATCATTTCTTGTCAATTATCTTTCAATTTCAATTGAATTTATAATTTCAATTAAATACAATTTTTAAAGGCACTTATTAAGTGACTACTGCTATATGTTATTATAAATCTGTTGCTTGAGACACCTTTCTCTAGAAACTGGCAATGAACACAATTGATTTAAGTTAGATAATCAACTCCACACTGCATCTGAATATAGCTTTCTTCAATGCCTACTCAATCAGTTCTGTTCTGTGTTGAGAAAAGTCAGTAAATCATTCTAATCTAAAGATCCCATGTAGTGGGCTGGAACTCTGAAAAGGTATACTTAAGATATTGACAGCAGGGTGTTTATAGTTGAGCACCTACTCAATGTGAGATAATGATTCTCTAAACAAATACTTAATGGGATATGGTGATGCAATGGTTGCACATGCTCAGTTGCTGTAGTTATATAATCCTACTAAAGTATTTAAAGACAATCCCATTCTGAACTTATCCCCCAAAGATAATAATGATGAGTTCTGGGAACCAGAGCTTCCAAAGGATGATGATGAAAAACGTTCAAAGGATAGTGATCAGAATAGCCAAATTCATGCTATATAAGGGTGGGGTGAAGCAGCTAGAGAAATCATAACTGGGTGAGAGAAAGTACAGAGACAACATATGAGCTCCATTCAAATACTTGAAGGTCCATCATGCAAAAGGGGAATGAGACTTTTTCTGCTTAGTCATAGAGGGCAAAACCAGGAGCAATGTGCAAAAGTAAAAAAGAGGTAGATTTAGAGTCCCATTGTGAGAGGGAGCTGGAACTATGATTTTATTGGTGGAAAAAGCATTGAAGACACTCAAATCCACCTGATACTGCTCTGCAGTTTAGGTTTTGGAGATCCTAAAGTGCTTGTGACCTTCTCTCACTAGAAGTTCTCTCCTCTCTTATAGCTTTCTTGCTCTGGAGCATCCTTTTCTCCTGTTGGCCTTCTTCTCCCCTTAGTTAGTTTCTTCTGGAGCTTCCATTTTGAGAAAGGGCCTAGACCAGCTCTCCTTCATCCCTCTCCTGACCCTGATTCTGACTCTAAAGTTTGACTTAAGTTAAATACCCCATCTCCTCTTCCCCACTCTTCAGATCCTTTTAAGTGTGGTTTTGCCTAACCAGAATGTGGCTCTTTGAGAGCAGGGACAATCTTTCTTTGTACTTAATATATTTATCCCCAGAACATAGCATAGAACCTTGCAAATAGTGAGAGTTTAATGAATGCTTGTTGATTGACTGAAGAGTTGGCTAAAGCACTGAGGGACAGAGTGACTTACCAAAATGTGTCAAAGATGGAACTTTTTTAAAGCTTTTTATTTTCAAAACACATGTATAAATCATTTTCAACCTTCACTCTTGCAAAACTTTGTGTTCCAAATTTTTTCTTTCTCCCTTCCCCTTAGCCCCTCCCCTCAATGGCAAGTGATCCAATACATGTTAAATATGTGCAGTGCTTCTATGCATATTTCCATAATTATTATGCTGCACAAGAAAAATCAGATCAAAAGGGGAAAGAATGAAGAAAACAAAATGCAAGCAAACAACGACAAAAAAGAGTGAAAATACTATGTTGTGATCCTTACTCAGTCCCCATAATCCTCTCTCTGGGTGCATATAGCTTTTTCCATCACAGAATCATTGAAACTGACCTGAATCACCTTGCTGTTGAAAAGAACCATGAAAGACAGAACTTTTTTTAAACCCAGCTCTTTCTGAATCTGAGTTGGATCCTCTGCATATATGTTGCTAGTGTAACAATTAGAACTACCAAACAATAAAAATTAGAATCAGCCACCTTAAGGGGGAGTCTCTCCTCAGTGGGAAATAAAGGGGGATAGAGCAAGACTTCTATTTAAGCTCTTACAATGCACCAGTTATCAAACTAAGAGATTTGCAAATATTATCTCATTGGAAGTCTTTAAAAAAAAAAAAAAAACCCATAGTCAGGAACTATATAGTAAGGATCCCTTCTTTGGTCTGGGTTGGCTACAAGGTCACTTCTAGCTCTGAAATTCTGACCACAATAAAGGATAAAAAAAGATTTCACAGCAGAATGATTTCTGATAGCAAAAAAGATGGGAAAGACCACGTGACCCAGCCTCATAGAATGGCTGAACAGTTTTGTGAATATGGCACAACATGTAGGCAACATAAAAAGTGATCCATACAAAGAATTCAGAGAAACATAGACTGACTTCTGTTAAGCACTGACAAGTAAAGAAGCAGGGCCAGAGGAGCATAGACCCTAACGATGTCAAAACAGGCCACATGAAACTGTCACAAATGTCAGGTCAAATATGGCAAATGCTGCTTGGACCAAAGGATTTGAATTAAAAACACACATCCTTTCTTCCATCCTTCAGGCCCAAACTGAAAATGTGCAAAGTGCCATTTGTGATACATCATTCTATTAAGTCGTTTTGCATAGAAAAGTATATTTGGGTGTGTTCATATTTAGATGCTTTGAAAAGGAAAGAACAGGAGATAATCCTAAACTGAGGTTAGACTCACTTTCTATAACAGCTTTTTAAAAATAGCAACTGATATTAATCCGTGACTTTAGAGTTCACAAAATCCTTTACATTTATTATCTCACTTAAGCCTCACAACAACACTGTGAGACAGATATTTTCTCTTCTTTTCTTTCTTTCTGAACCTGTAATTTCAGTGGAATAAGAAACTCCTTCTACAATGCAGATTGCTACCTGCTTCTAAATTTATAGTCTTAAAGAATGGCTTGAGGCACTGAAAAGTTAATTGACTTGCCCAGGGTCACACAAATAGTGGATGTCTGAGGAGAGATGTGAACACACATTTTTCCTGACTCCAGGTGCATTATTCTACTAGCCACTCTCCAGCTGCTTCTCCTCCAAATGACTTTGAAAAGATGCTCTATGAGCTATTGACAAGGATAAATCTGAAAGGATCTGAAATTTCCTTCACTGTGGTTCATTTTCAGGATTAATACTGCTCTCATTTTTCGTGATGATTATCCAAAAAAGAAAAAAAAGATTCCAATTCTCCCTATGCAACAAGAGAACCGTTCGGTTCTGCAAACATATATTGTATCTAGGATATACTGCAACATATCCAACATATAAAGGACTGCTTGCCATCTAGGGGAGGGGGTGGAGGGAGGGAGGGAAAAAAAAAATCGGAACAGAAACGAGTGTCAATATAAAGTAATTATTAAATAAAAATTAAAAAAAAAAAAGATTCATCAACTTTCAAATAATTAAATACCGTGATGTAATTTTGAAAACTATTATTGCAGATCCATTGTGAGCTGTGGGGCTGAGGCCAGCCCGACACATTGAAAAGTGAGCTCCTTAAAAGTAGTGACTGTTTTTTGACTATCTTTTGCTTTTCTTTATATATCCAAACCTTAGCCCAGAGCCTGGCATATAGTAGGTATTTAATAAATGCTTTTTGACTGACTGAGTGTCATAGATCTTATACACCATGATGCATACACGAGAAAGCAAAGACCCAGAGCTACATATTAGCCTTATTTTACAAATGAGAAAGGGAAGCTGGGAGGCATTATAGTGCACAGAGTACCAGGGCTGGCATTCAAATCTAGTCTCAGATACATACTGTGTGAGCCTGGGTGAGTCACTCACCCCCAAGTCTTGCAAAAAAAAGAGAGAGACAGGCGTATTGGTCAGTGAGCCAGAAGAAGCCATCCATTCAATAGGTTTAAGAGGAAATGGAGTGCCTGCCTCTTTTGTTGTTGGGACATTTCAAAATCTCCTTTAGACTACCAGAGAATTACTGTCCCCTCCCTCTTGCCCCAACAGCTACAGTGTTCACTTGCCAATGTCAGTGAGAACATACATTGTCTAGAATATGTAATGTCCGGACTAGCTTTCTGGAGGATCTCAGGACCAGCCTTGATCTTAGTGCAGGAGGCAGGAGAGCCACCAGGAGGATGGTCAAGGATGGAATGTCTCATTTTCAGTCCTTCTCAGCCCTTATATACCTTAGTACAATGACATCACTACAGCACACTGAGCATGTGCCAATTGTAGAACCATTACATCACCATACTAAGTACTAAGTATATATGTGAACTAGAGAACCATCATCTCATCAATTCCACTGAGTTAACACCTTATTTCAAGGATACTTCTCCAGAGTTCTGTCCCTCTATAAGAAAAAACATGAATTCATTAACTAAAGTTCTTAACTATTTCTTCCAATTTATTTTATCCACTCCAGGTGACCAGAGAGCAACACTGAGATGCAAGTTTCTATTCTCCATGGCTGTCTTGTGAGCTTAAGAATTAAGGAGTTCCTAGGTACTTGGCTACAGGAAATGCTTTCTGCAGGAAGGAGATTGCTATCACAGCCAGGATGTGCATAGTTGTGCACATATTGTTAGCCAGAAGGTATGGAGCTAAAATGAATGGCTTAAGTAGTACAGGTGCAAAGTGAAAGTGAAATACCATAAAGTATGTCATGATTAAGTGATTTAAGTCATTCAGTGGAGTAAAATACATATTAATATTTGGGGTTACTGTATAATGATGTTTGCTAGTATATACTTACGAACTTGTGATGCTTTGGGCATTTATTTTCCACAAAAGGAAATAAATAGCTGTCCTATACCTGATCCTCTTTATTTTTCTGTTAATCTGGGCTTTAAAATAAGACTTCTCCAAGATTCTGTGGTATGGGGTCTAATGAAGCAGAGTATAAGGAAAAGTCTGATGCCCTCACTTTTGGGGTTCTTACTAATTTTAGGATTAAATCTGGTCTGCTTAATCCTAGGAGCCCTAAGTAGGAAATTGTGTCCCACTTCAGGTCATGGTTCTTTACATATGTATTGAGAGTATAGGAATAAATGATGGATAGTTGAAAATTTCTGTAATTAAGCCATACCTTCTCTTCAAATTCTAACAGTTTAGTTAGAATCCAAGGCATAAAAGAGCAGATGACTTCCTCAGTATCACTCAGGCAGCATAGATGAGAAGGAAGACTTGAATGTAGGTCTTCTTGGCTTCAAGAGTAATACTCTACCTACAAATGCTGCTAATTCTCACAAACTTTTCTTTTTAATTTTTTAAATTAGGTTAGACTTGTTTAGAAGTTGGGGGGGACTGAGGCATTTCTTTTAATTTAATTTATTTTGTTCTGAATTTAAGAAATAAAACAAGCATTTCTATACCGGGGGAATGATTGAACATGACACTAGAACTCTATTATGTACAGCTTGTTATTCCTTTTAAATATATAATAAAGTCATGTTAACTTTCTTCTTTTTTTTCTTCTTCTTGCCTCCCTTCCCTCAGTTGGCTACCAGTAGACACAAATATGTATGTATATGTAATTTCATTCTGTACATACTTCTCTTTATCAGTTCTTTCTCTAGATACAGATCACATCTTCTTTCATAGGCCCTTTGCAGTTAATTTGGGTATAGATAATAGTCAAAAATGACTTAGTCACTCAAAGTTGTTCAAAAAATAATATTTTTTCTTCTAAACAAACCTCCACAACCATCATACTGCACTAGAAAAATCAGATCAGAAATGGGAAAAATGAGAAAGAAAAAGCAAGCAAACAGTAACAAAAAAAGTGAAAATATTATGCTTCAATTCACATTCAGTTCCCATCGTTCTCTCTCTCCAGATGTAGATGGCTCACTTCATCACAAGTCCACTGGAACTGGCCTGAATCACCTTATTGTTGAAAAGAGCCACGTCCATCAGAATTGATCATCATATAATCTTCTTGTTGCTGTGTACAATGATCTCTTGGTTCTACTCACTTTACTCAGCATCGCTTGATGTTAGGTCTCTCCAAGCCTTTCTAAACTCATCCTGCTGATCGTTTCTTACAGAACAATAATATTCTATAACGTTCATACACCATAACTTATTCAGTCATTCTCCAACTGATTGGCATCCACTCAGTGTCCAGTTTCTTGCCACTACAAGCAGGGCTGCTACAAACATTTCAGCATGTATAGGTCCCTTCCTCTCCTTTATGACCTGTAGAGACACTGCTAGATCAAAGGGTATGCACAGTTTGATATCACAGTTTGCTACTTTGGGTATTTATTTTCCATGAAAGGAAATAAATAGTTCCAACTTGCTCTCCAGGATGGTTGGATCAATTTACAACTCCACCAATAATGTATTAATGTCCCAGTTTTTCTATGTCCCCTCCAACGTTTGTCATTATCTTTTCCTGTCAGCTTAGAGAATCTGAAAGTTGTATAATAGTCCCTCAGAATTGTCTTAATTTTAATTTCCCTAATCAATAGTAATTTAGAGCATTTTTATATATGACTAGAAATGGCTTTAATTTCTTTGTCTGAAAATTATCTCTTCATATCCTTTGACCACTTATCAATTAGTGAATGGCTTGTATTCTTATACATTTGAACCAATTCTCCATGTTTTAAAAATGAGGCCTTTTTCAGAACCCTTGAATGTAAAATTTCTTCCCAGTTTTCACTTTACTTCTAATCTTGGCTGCATTGGTTTTGATTGTTTAAAAAGTTCAAAAAATAATATTGCTTACTGTATGCAATATTCTTTTTGCTCTCCACAGTTCATTCTCCATTATTTCATGCAAATCTGTGTTTTCCCCAATATCATCAAATTTACCATTTCTTATAGCACAATAATATTCTAATTTGTGCCTATCAATTAAGTAACAAGCTGTGGTAAGTTAATGTATATGAAAGTAATAGAATACTATTGTGCTTCAAGAAATGGCAGAAGGAGTGATGTCAGGAGAATCTGGGAAGACTTGTTTCGAGTGATGCAGAATGGTGTGAGCAGAAGCAGGAGAACAAATCATATGACAACAACACTGCAAGGACTAACAAATTTGAAAGGGTTAGGGTCTAAGATCAACAAGGACCAGTCAAGACTCCAGGGAATTGTTGATGAAGCAGGCTACCCATCTTCCACCAAAGAAATAATACATGCCAGGTGTAGAAGGAAACATACATTTTTAGATACAGCCAATGCAAACCTCTGTTTTGCTAGACTATACTTATATATTACCAAGGCATTTTTTTTCTTTTAAATTGGAAGTGGACATAAGAGGAGGAAACAAATACTTGTTAATTGAAAAATTAAGCAAAAAAGAAAAAAGAACAGGACTAGGGAATGAACATCTAGGTCTTCCTTTTCAAGTAAAGAACTCATTAGCACAGGTTGATAATACTGCACAAGTTGTCAGAGTCAGAAAATGTTAAATAACTATTCACTGAGGAAGAAAATTCTTAAATAATAAATTGTAAGGATTTGGTATTGTGAAATGAATATAAATATCTCCTGGGTAAAATATCTATTTAGGTCCCTGCGGTGTCCTGAGAACTGGGAATATGTTTATATTGCATGATAATTTATAATTAGATTTTGATGCCTGTTGGGATAGTGAGGAAATTACCATAAACAGAAATCAAGCCCCATATTCTCATTGTTATATTGTTGAAAATGGAGTGAATGAGATGACTTCCTCACACACACACACACACACACACACACACACACACAAAACTTTGTCTCCTCTTCACCCTATCCAGATACCATCCAGGTATTTCTTAGTTCATGGACAAATATTGGAATATCTAAGTCTCCATTTGGGAATGAAAATAGATATTTTTTTCAATCATAAGCAAGTCCCCAACTTTGAATATAGCTAATGAGGCAGAAGTTGTTGTGAGTTTCTTCTGAGATGATTGATAGAAAAAACTGTTTTAAATAACTAAGATAATAGAGAACAACAAAGCTTTTCCCAAAGCTAAAAGTTTGCCATGCTCCTGTAATTGCACATGTTGAGAAATACTGTGGGAGGAACAAAAAACAAAGAGAACTCATTTTAGTATCTTGTACTGTCTCAGGACAAATCTAAACATATGCCCAATCAACCCAATTCAGTCCTCCAGGAGGGAACTAGAAGTTTTTCTATTGAAAAGATTTGACCTTCTGGAAAAAATTTCAAGGATACTGGAAAGGATCTCTTACGTCTAAAATATCTCTCCTACCTATTTGCTGGTCCCAGGGTAATTACTAGTAATAATAATAGCTAACATTTCTACAGTGCCTATTATGGGCCAGGTACTATACAAATCATTTTAGGAATACTTTTTCATTTGACCCTTATAACAAATCTGGAAATAGATGTATTTTATCAGTATCTTATACTATCAGTATTTTATAGTGGACAAACTGAGGCAGACACAGCTCTGGATTTAAAGTCAGATCTTCTGGACTGAAGGTCTAGCAATTCTATCCATTGCATCTCCAAATTTTCCAACTGAAGAACACAAGGAGGGAGAACTTTCTACATTCTAAGTAGCTCTTTAACTTTAGGGGAAATCTATTACAAATAAAGAGCAGATTTTAATTCTGGCTAAGTAAATAATACCTAGAATTCATTATGTGTAGGAAGGACCAATATCAGCTTCTCTGAAGTAAGTGTAAGGGAGAAAGAAAAAAAAAAAACTAACTCTTATTGTTATAGTGTTGAAAATGGAGTGAATGAGATGACTTCCCAATACACACACACACACACACACACACACACACACACACACAACCTTGTCTCCTCTTCACTCTATCCAGATACCAGAGGCAGAAGGAAGGGTACCAAAGAGGGACTTGGGGAAGGGAAGGGGAAGGCAAATCCAGGTTACTTCAGGATTGAAACCAGAGCTAGTCCTACTGTTGAAAACTGTAGGAATTCCTTTTTTTTAATTTCTTTTTTTAAAAATAAATAATTATCCTAATCATCAATTATAGTACAATTTAGAGAGAGCTTTAAAGTTTACAATTTTATATATTATTTATTATATATTATTTCATATATATTATATATTATTTCATTCGAATCTGTAAAGCTATTGTTCTCACCACCATTTTATAGATGAAAAAATTGGGGCTGAATGATATTTGTGGAAATATGTATAGAAGAATTGCACATGTTTAACATATTGGATTACTTGCCATCTGGGAGAAGGAATTGGGGGGGAAGGGAGGGAAAAATGTATAACACAAGATTTTGTAAGGGTAAATGTTAAAAATTATCCATGTATATGTTTTGAAAATAAAAAGCTTTAATTAAAAAAAAATTGGGGCTGAGAGACTGTAAGTGACTTGGACAAGGTCACACTGCTAGCTGAAGCAAGGTTAAATTTCAGATCTCACTGATTCCAAGTCCAGTGTTCTAACCATTACTCAATCTAGCTCCCAGCAGCAGATATTGCAGTATTCCTAAGTGTGAATGGAGATTGTGGTAGACTTAAAATGCAAGCTCCCAGAGTATAGGAACTGTCTTTTCTATTCTATAATGGTTAGCACAGTGCTTTATAAATAATAATCAATAAATGCTTTATTCATTCAACAAAGTAGTCTAAAATGTTCTTTTTGCAAATCATTCTGTATTCCTTTGAGGTATCAAAAAAATTTAGTTATTTTTTAAATTTTTCCTGAAACTATTATATCTTAAGAAATGACAAAAGAAATCTGTCATGACCATATGACATAATGTAGAATAAAATAAACAGAATAAGGAGAATAATTTCTATGATAATTCAATACCTCTGATCTATGTAACAATCAATTACAGGGGACTGATTCTCAAGCATTCTACTCATCTCCTTCCAGAGAACTGATAGGCTTGGGATGCAAAATAACACATATTTCCAGACAGTCAATCAAAAAATCTGTTTTCCTTCACTCTGCATATTTGTTACAAGTTTTTTTTTTCTTTTTTCTTTCCAATTAAGGAGGCTAAGACAGTGAAACAGATAGGCATTATAAGATAGTAGAAAAAGAAAATAAATAAGAATAATATAATAAGAATAAAATAAATAAGAATAAATAAGAAGGCATTAAAGCATCCTTTTGTCTTAAAGGCAGATAATTAAATAAAAGGAAGACCAGAAAGTAATGTAAACAAACAAATACCATATCTCTGAAAGCTACAAAATGAATGTATTATATACTTTAAGCTAAAAGTCAACAAACATTTATTAAACAGCTACTTTGTGCCAAGCACTGTATTAAACCCTGAGAATACAAAGAAAAGGAAAAACAGATCTTGCTCTCAAGGTCACAATATAAAAGGGAAGCAAACAAATAAGTATAAACAAGATACATGCAAGATAATTTAGATAATCTCAAGGGGGAGACACTAACAAACACTTTCTTTTTTCTTTCTTTCTTTGTTTCTTTATTTCTTTTTTTTTCTTTTCTTTCTTTTTTTCTTTCTTTCCTTTCTTTCTCTCTCTCTCATACTTGTATGTATGGATATATATAATATATATTAAGAATAACTTTACTAGCTTTTACTTACCATAATAATAATAATTATTGTAATAACTAACATTTGTATGCTGCTTTAACGTTTACACTTTATATATGTTCTCATTGGATCCTTACATCTCTGTGAAGTAGGTGCCAATGTCATCCTAATCTTTACAAATTAGGAAATTGAGGCACAAGATGGTTAAAGTGATTTGCCCAGAGTCACAAGAGTTTGATTAAAGATTTGAACTCAGATTTTCAAAACTCCAATGACTTGTAAGCTCTAGCTACTGCACCACCGACCTCTCTTCAAAACCCATTGTTTTATTAAAGATTTAAAGACTCATCAATGGCACACTCTCCTACTCTGCCATTGATGAGTCTTTTCCCCATCATATTTCTTTTTGTTTGTTTGTTTATTTGTTTTTTGACAACATTGCTTCCCATTGATGTTGAGCTTCCTCCTGTTGTTTATATACACAAAAAGTGTAGATAAAAGTCACCATAGAGATCCCTTATTTCATGTGTGGAAATATCCATCATATGATGATCATTATATTTAATATTTGTTAAGTCAGAAACAAAATAAATAAAAGTAAACTTTAAAAGCAGCCCCTTGGCCAGGAGTGGAACACGACTGGGCGCTAAAAGTCAGTGTCTGCTCTGGGCTGTCAGCAGAATAGGTGCCTAAATGAGGCCCATGCTAAAGAGTAACCCAAGAAGCCGGGATGGCCAGAACTAAGGCAGGCCCTCCCTGAAAAGATGCCAGCTGAGGCACGCTAGAGCTGCTAACACAGGAGACTCTTGGCTTCTTCCCTGGTCAGGGACAGCGCCCAAAATGGCATCCTCAAAGCTGATGGGACCTAACAAGAGCCAGAGGGCTGCCCCCAGCCAAGTCAGGGATGGAATCTTCAAAGCTGCTATTTCTGTCCCGCAACAAAATTGGCTTCCTGACAGTCTGAAGTGGCTGCCTAATGCCCTGCGCCCACTATTGTTTCTCTCTGCCAGTCCTTTCTGAGTGTGTCTCAGCTGATGGGACTGGAACAGAGGGGTGGGGAAAAGGCTTTTGAAAGCCAGCCAGGCAGAAACTTCAAGACAGTAAAGACTTTGAGCAGGGATTATTTGCAGCCTTGGGTTAAGCAGTTGTCTGGAGGGAGGCCCTGGGGAATGAACAGGGGTGCACCCTAACTAGACTTCAATGGAACACTTGTTTGGGTGTGGAGGGGATGAGGAGGAGGGAGGTGACTTATTCTATCTTTTAACAAGCAGCAGAGGAAGTGCTTTTTAAATCCCAGAAGTGGCTGAGAAAGGCCTCCCCTGGTAATCAGGTGCCACTGGCAAAGTCTTCGAGTCGCTGAAAATGCTGAGCCTTGACAAGTGGGAGCCAGCTGGTGGTTATGTTGCCATGTCAACAGGAAGAGGCCCTAATGTGGCTTTGTTTGCCCATCACCAAGTTCATTGTCAGAGTGCTTGTAGCTGGGCTGGGCTGGGGGATCATAGGAAGCCCGGGGACACTGATCTAGAGAGCAGCAGCCAGAGGCGAACTTCTGGTGTAATCTTACCTGTTTCTGGGGAATGGGGAAAGGGAAGGCAGGAAAATAGCCAGAGACTCTTTGGAAGAGAAGACAAATCGACCTGTTGTCTCTTGATCATTTTTACTGGTGTTTCAGAAATGCCTTGCTCCAGATTTTCAAAGGAAAAGGCACTTAGAGAAATGGGGAATGAACAAATATAGGCAAAAAGTGGGGGTAGGGAAGATCCTCTGAATCTAACCTCAGTATGTATCCTAAGCCTCCCCCTGCTTCCACTTTCTGGACTTCAGCTCCCCAATGACTTTGGAGTCATCAGAATTGATTTCAAATATTACTTTTATTATGTACCATCTGTGTGACCTGGTATAAATTCCTTGTCCTATCTGGGTTTCAGTTTCTGGTCTGTAAAATGAGGGGATTGGACTAGATGGATCATGATTTTAAAGCTAGAATAGAGCATAGAAGTCATCCAACCTCTTCATTTTTATTGATGAGGAAACTGAGGCACAGAGAGATTGAGTATCATACAGCTAGTAAGTGATCAAGATATGGTTTGAATTCTGTTCTTTCTGGCTCCAAGTCCAACATGCTACCATCTCTTCCCGCTCTGGATCTGGGATCCCTTAGTCTTTGACCTTGTTCACCTTTATTCACCAGTGTCACCAGTGACCAGGGAATGGGTGAAAGAGCAAGGGTGCACTTTTTAAATTATGGTCATTGAGAGGTAGCATCTATGGATCTGGAATCAGGTGAGAGCCAGACTGAAATTTTATCTTGAATATTTTCTTCACTGGAACCATGAACAAATCATAACTCTACAGCCTTGATTACCTCATTTTTAAAAAAAACCAACATCTTGGAGTTATTATGAGGATGTAATGAGGTTATAATAGAAGAGCTATATTTATCATGATGGAAATGGTCGTTTCAGCCAGGACCAGTCCTGATTAAGGGGAGGAGAAGATGAGCAGGTCATATAAAGAAAGGAGACAGGCAGGGCGAGAACAGAATCAAAAGCTGGCTGGATTAGCCTCAGAATTGTTTTCTCCTCATGAAATGAGGCACTCTGATTTAACCCCTTCAGGATCTTCATGTTCTATTTCATGTAGTAAAAGTGCAACTGCTGAGCCAATCACACTCAATCTGTTTTTATCATCAGGACATTCTAAACGAACGCTTGAAGCAGACAGCATGTTTGGTGCTCTCTGCCTACTTCCTTCCCAGTCTTGTTCCTGATTTTCTGGTCTAATGCCCCTGAGACAGGTACCTTGATTTCTTGTTTGCACCTTTTCTATCTGCTTTTATATATTGTCTTCACCCACTCCCAACCATTAGAATGTAAACTCCTTGAGAGCAGGAACAGTATTTCTGTTTGTATTTGTAGCTCCTATTTAGCATAGCGCCTGGCATATAGCACTTCATTAATGTTTGTGGCCTTCGTTTTTTTTTTTTTTTTACTTTATTCTTTCCTTCCTTCTTTTTCTTCTTCCTTTCCTTTCCTCTGGTGCTCCATATCCCTATATTTGGGACCAAGATACTCAATGCAGTCATTTCTTCCTCTGACTTCTCAAGTCAGTCTAAGAACCCAGGATTATTTTCTCCAGACTATTTATTTTTCCTTTACTTAATAAAAAAAAAAAATCTTTTAAGGATTTATCACTTCGAAGTGATCTCCTAACTAGGCCCAAAGGGCTATCAAACTGTGCATAATCTTTGAGCCAGCAGTGTTTCTACTGGGTCTGTATCCCAAAGATATCTTAAAGGAGGGAAAGGGACTCACATGTGCAAAAATGTTTGTGGCAGCCCTTTTTGTAGTGGCTAGAAACTGGAAACCGAGTGGATGCCCATCAGTTGGAGAATGGCTGAATAAGGTATGATTTATGAATGTTATGGAATATTATTATTCTATAAGGACAATATATTCTTATATATATTGAATATATATATATATATATAAGATCAGCAGGATGATTTCAGACAGGCCTGGAGAGACATATAAACTTATAAAACAAATAAATGGGAAATAGGTTAAAAGCAAGAGCTAAGTGAAGTGAGCAGGACCAGATCATTGTACATGGTACACGGTAACAAGATTATACAATGATTGATTCTAATGGACATGGCTCTTCTCAACAATGAGATGATTCAGGCCAGTTCCAATGATCTTTGGATGAAGAGAAGCATTTGTACCCAGAGAGAGACTGTGGGAAATGAATGTGGACCACATATACCATTTTCATTTTTTTGTTATTGTTTGCTTGCATTTTTCTTTCTCATTTTTTTTCCCTTTTTGGTCTGATTTTTCTTGTACAGCATGATAATTGTAGAAATATGTATAGAAGAATTGCACATGTTTAACATATATTAGATTACTTGCCATTTGGGGTAGGAGATGGGAGAAATTTGGAACACAAAGTTATGCAAGGATGAATGTTGAAAATTATCCATGCATATGTTTTGAAAATAAAAAGCTTTAAAAATAATAAAAAGAAGTGATTTCTTAAAAGAATGTATCCTATTAGGGGTGAGAAATTTCTGTGTTTATGAAACCGTAATGATAACATTGCAGTAGTTGAGCTGTAATAAGGCTTTGAGCAACAGTTACCCAACATCAATCTCCCAAAGCCTATTGTTCTCATATATAAGGAAAACAAGTTTATTTGTTCTTGTTTGGAGGGTTAAATATATTGCCTACTCTTCAATTCAATAAACATTTTAGAAGCCTATTTGTGAGGCACTTTTAGTTATCAGCTTCAAGGTAGAAAATGGGGCAAAATGGTTAACTGGTAGTTAATTTGATAAAGAGCTGGGGTTTGGTGGCCATAGTGGCCTGCCAGATCGATATGAGCCACCAGTTTATTATAGCAGTCAAAAGTGATTGCAATCTTAGGTTATATTAAGAGATTACAACTCAGTGAAAAGAGTGCTAATTCTCAGGTCAGGGGATATTAAGGCTAGAGTTCTCCAAGTTATCTTGTATCTATCTAGGTTGGACATAGCCATTTGCACAATGATTGTGAACTCCTTAAAAGCAGGTGCTGTTGTCTTTCTTATCACAGAACTTGGCACATAGTGAACAATGAATAAAAACTTCTTGACTTGGAATTTTTAGCTGTGTGATCTTGGACAAGTCATTTAGCTTCTTTGCTATTTGAATCTCAGCCTAGAGAAGAAAGACTGAGGAAGAATAAGCTCACAGTTTTCAAGTATGGAAGAGTTATCATGGGGGGAAAGGAAATAGACCTAGGCAGAATTGGGGATAATGGCTAAGAGGCAAATTTAGGCTTTGGGGTAAGAAGAAAAGTTTTCTGATAATTAGTACTATCCAGAAAAAAAAATCCAATGTCTTGTTTGGGACACAAGTATGCACCTTTGTTATCTTCAGTCAGTGACTAGAGAGTCAGTTACTCATTAGGGGTGTTAGAAAAGGGAAGCTTGGTAAGGGAGAGAGATCCCTTCCAGCTCCTAAAATATGTGATGCAATGTTATTGTCTTTTTTTTTTTTCAAAGAGGATTAATGACATCATAGACTGATGTCTTGACTAGGGAGTAGTCCATTGGATTTTAGTGAAGCAAAGTTACACAAAGTTGTCAACCTCACTCTTCCAGAATCCTTGAAATGCAATGGCAAGACAAAAGTCAAGAGGACTGATGATGGCCCAGAATACATTGGGTGAACTTGATACCTTCGATGGCTGACCAAACTCTAAGCACTCCACAGAGTCTGCTTCAGATGTCTCAAAGCCTTCAGAGCAAACTGTTTTTATCTACCCATTCCATGACTGGATGGGGATGTGGGGGAGATGACTAGTAGAGAGGGAATGTATTCACATTCTTGGGGTAGACAGGTATGAGGGTCATCCAATTAAAAAGACCCAGAGTGTTGAAAACAAAATCTTTAAGTAATTCATAGACTTTATTTAGGGTAGTATAAATTCCACCACCATCTTTTTTTTTTTTTTTTTTTGCAAAAAATAGAAATTTTTTTTTTAACAATCAATATTAATCATTCCCTCTCCAAAATTCAAGCAGCTGTTAATACAAGCTTCCAAGGCACACACATTACCATGTTCCTCATGAATAATCAATAATTTCCTGTTTCCTTAATAAAAAAATACACCAACCTAATATTTAGAGCTTTCCCTAACCAATCAGTCAATCAACAAGAATTTAAGTGCCTATTTATCTAGCACAGTGCTAGGTTATAAAGCTATAAATCAATGAAACAATACATACTCTAAGGTGTAGTCTAATGAAGGAAACAACAAAGGCATAGATGGGTATATGCAGACTGAATATAAAAAGAATAAAAACAAATAAGTGGGAAATAGTTAAATGCAAGGTAGTTTAAGAGGGAGGACAGCAGTAGACAGTTGAACCGATCGAACAAGACTTCTTGTAGAAGCTACTGCTTTAATTGATTTTTTTAAGGAAAAGAAAGGTTCTTAGGGGCAGAAGTAAGGAGGAAATTTATTATATGCATGGTGATTAAGCAATACAAAGACCTGGAGATGAGAGATGGGTGTTGTATGTGAGAAATAAAGAGAAGCCCATTTTGTCTAGATTGCAGATCCCCACGATCTAGCACAGTATCTGGCACACACTAGGGATAGTGTAATGTCCAATGAAACTTAGATCAGGTGTAGCCAGACTGTATGGAGATTTAAAACCAAAGAGAAGGGTCTACACTTGATTCTGGGGCAAACGGAAGCTGCTGGATTTGCTTGAGTCAGATTGTGATCTGAGGAAGTCTCTTTGGCAGCTGTGCATAGTGCTGAGAGACTTGAGACAGGGAGGACAAATTGGGAGGCTGATGTAATCATCTAGACAAGAAGTGATGAGTGTCTAAACTGAGATCTTAGATATCTGAGTAAAGAAAAATGCCAGCTACATGAGAAAAAGAAATAATGTAAAAAGAAGTTAAAAAAAAAAAAGGAAAAGAAGAAATGGCAAGGTTTGGTAATGAGTTGGCCATGAGATGGTTGACACAAGGGAAGAAACATGGGAAATGCTGAAGTTACAGACCAAGGTGATTGTGAGAATGGGGATGTCTTGGACAAAGACCAGGAAGTTGAGAAGAGGGGATGTCCTGGAGAGAAAATTAAGGAGTACTGTTTTGGATGTTTTGAGTTTGAAATCACAGATACCCATAATTTCACATTTATTTTACATGATAACTTCTCATTCTGTTCCAGTCAAACTCAGCTAATTATTCCCTGCACTGGACATTCTGACAAGCTAGTGCCATTTCTAAATTGCATGCCTTGTTCATCTTTTGTTTTCATGAATTATTTCTCTTCCTTCAAGGCTCAGCTCCAAAGCTATCTCTCCCCTGAACCTTTACTTCATCATCATAAATTCATCATAGATGAAAATCTAGTCATCTAGACCACTTCTTTCCCATTTCACAGATGAGGAAATTGGAACAGAAATGTTAGGAAGCTTATCCAGGGGTCACACAGATGGCAAGAGTCAGAGATGGGAATAAACCAGGTCCACTGACAACCAACTCTGCTAGAACTAAAGCAAGGCTGATTCTCAAGATAAGGATAAAAAAAAAAAAAAAGATGGCTCATTAAAAACTTAAGAAAAATGAAGAAAGATTACTCCTCCTGAGAAACAGTAGGCCTAGACTTTCAATAACATTTGAAGAAAGTGACCAGGGACATTGACCACTAACAACTACATGTTTCCTAGTAGTTATTAGTAGTTAAAATTCTAAGAAAACATTGTTATGTATTTATTTTATAAATGTCTGAGTATTCAATATTAGGAAAACAATTGGCACAATTGACTATAACAATAACTAAACTATGATTATATCAAAAGACATAGAAAAAGCATTTGACAAAATCCAACACCCATTCCTACTAAAGACACTAGAGGACATAAATATAGACTGAGTTTTTCTTAAAATGATCAATAACATTTATCTAAAACCATAAAGCTTCATGTGTAATAGAGATAATATGTAATAGGGATAAACTAGAAGCATTACCAATAAAATCAGGGGCACCCTCTATCATCATTACTATTCAATTAGAATATTAGAAATTATTAGAAATATTAGCTTTAGCAATAAGAGGAGAAAAAAGAAATTAAAGGAATTAGAATTGGTAATGAGGAAACAAAATTATGACTCTTTGCAGATAATATAATGGTATACTTCAAGAATACTAGAGAATCAACTGAAAAAGTACTAGAAATGAGTAACAACTTTAGCAAAGCTACAGGATACAAAAGAAATCCACATAAATATTGGCATTTCCATATTTTACCAACAAAGTCCAGCAACAAGAGATACAAAGAGAAATTCCATTTAAAAAAAAAACTGTAGATAATATAAAGTATTTGGGAGTCTACCTGTCAAGAGAAAGCCAGGAACTACATGAACCTAATTATAAAACACTTTCCATACAAATAAAGTTAGATCTAACAATTGGAAGAATATCATGTAATCATGGGTAGGCCAAGTTAAGATAATAATAATGACAATTCTACCTAAATTAGTCTACTTATTCAATGCCATACCAATCAAACTGTCAAGAAGTTACTTTACAGAGCTCAAAAAAAAAATAATAACAAAATTCATCTGGAAGAACGAAAGGTCAAGAATGTCAAGGGAATTAATGAAAAATGCAAATGAAAGTGTCCTAGCTGTACCAGACTTAAAACTATGTTATAAAGCACTGGGCATCAAAAACATTTGTTACTGGATAAGAAATAGAATAGTTGATCAGTGGAATGGGTTGGCTTCACAAAACACAATAGTCAATGACTATCTAGTGTTTGATAAACCCAAAGACTCAAGATTCTGGTATAAGAACTCACTATTTGACAAAATACTGGGAAAATTTGAAAATAGTATGGCAAAAATGAGGCATTGACCAACACCTAACACCTTATACCAAGATAAGTTTAAAATGGGTTCAAGATTTAGACATAAAGGATGATAGTGTAAGCAAATTAGGAGAAGAAGAGATAGTCTACTTCTCAGATCTGTGGAGAAGGAAGAAATTTATGGCCAAAGAAGAAATACAGAATATTATGAAATGCAAAATGAATAAATTTAATTATATTAAGTTAAAAAGATTTTGTACAAACAAAATCAATGCATCCAAGATTAGAAGGTAAGAGAAAACTGGGGGGAAATTTTTATATCCAAGGATTCTGATAAAGGCTTCATTTCTAAAATATGGAGAGAGAATTGGCTCAAATGTTAAGAATACAAGCCATTATATTGATAAATCGTCAACGGATATAAACACTTTTCAGATGAAGAAATTAAAACCATTTCTAGTCAAATGAAAAAATGCTCTAAATCACTATTGATTAGAGAAATGCAAATTAAGACAACTTTGAGGTATCACTATACTCCTCTAAAGCAAAAGATAATAATAAAAATTGGAGGGGATGTGAGAGAAAACTTGGACACTAATACATTGTTGATGGAGTTGTGAACTGATCCAACCATTCTGGAGAGCAATTTGAACTATCCCCAAAGGGCTATCACATTGTGAATATCCTTTGATCCAGCAGTATCTCTACTGGGTCTGTATCAAAGAGATCATAAAAAAGGGGAAAGTGCCCATATGTATAAAAATGTTTGTAGCAGCTCTTTTTGTATTGGCAAGGAACTAGAAATTGAGTAGATATCAATTAGTTATAGAAAGGTTGAATAAGTCATAATATTTTAATGTTATGCACTATTATTGTTCTATAAAAAGTGATCAGCAGGATGATTTCAGAAAGGCTTGGAGAGACTTACATGAATTAATACTAAGTGAATTGAGTATAATCTAGAGAATATCGTGCCCAGCAACAACAAGATTATGTTATGATCAACTCTGATGGACTTGGTTCATTTCAACAAGGTGATTCAGGCCAATTATTACAAACTTGTGATGAAGAGAGCCCTCTGCATGCAGAAAAAAGACTGTGGGGACTGAATGTGGATCATAAAATAGTATTTTCACCTTTTTTGTTGCTCTTTGCTTGGTTTTTTCTTTCTCATTTTTTTTTTTTGCTTTTTAATCTAGTTTTTCTTGTATAAGATGATAAATGTGAAAATATATATAGAAGAATTGCATATGTTTAACATATAGTGAATTATTTGCTGTGGGGGGCGGGGTGAAGGGAAGGAAGAGAGAAGAATGTGAAACACAAGGTTTTTCAAAAGTGAATGCTGAAAACTATCTTTGCACATATTCTGACATAGAAAGCCATTGTTGTCAAAAATAAAACTAAATAAATGTTATTAATAAAAAAAATTAACAACCTCAGTGTTCTATAAAAGATCTCCAAAAGGATAAGTGGTGGACAGGACAGAACACTGCCAAGGAAAGAGGATTTGGAGTCCCTGCCATGTGTAGGCAAAAGCACTTTGAAAATGATAAAATGGTATTAAAAAATGTTAAGGATTATTTCAAGTGGTCAAGCAGTAGATTTACCTTCCATCCATTCTTTAGCTGCTGCCAGATTGGCTGTGGTCGGATAAGAGGCTTTGCTTCATTTCTTCCTCTCTTATGGGCTACTTCAATGCTTCAAGTACCAAGGCTATTTCCAAGGGAACAAAAATGCTCTATAAGATGATGGATAAAAATAAGGCAGTATTAGCATTTTCATACTAATGCTGTAATTATGATTCTAAAGTTTCTTGGCCTCTGAGGAACATAGAGCCATAGATTCAGTGCCAGCTTTCTTCAAAAAAGCTTTTCTACAAGTCATTCCTCTGTAGCCAGAAATATGATGCCCCAGCAGGCTCTGTATTGATAAATCAAAACATTATTTCCAGGTGGGCTCCCCTGAAACATGTTCAGCTTCCCCTTACTTTATCTCTTCTGCATAATCATCATCATCATCACTACCACCAACCACTGAGGTGTTCCCTTTTGTTTCTTATTGAGAGCCAAATAATTCCAAAACCATGATAGGAGAGACAATTTCTGAAACTTGCAAGTACTTTGATTTATGGGGAAATCCACCAACCTTCCTCACTCAAATCTAGCAGATGCAGCAGGGAATCAAAGCTCTGTCATACCCTTTGAGATCAGGAATGAGATCTGCAGATGAAGCAATGGGATTGATTTACTTCTGTGGCTTGAAAACTTATTCTGAAAACAATTTCAAAGCAAGAATCATAGAATTACAGAATGCAGATGTCTGAAGAAATCCCAGATACCATCAGGGGTACTGCATACATAAATAAGAAGCCCTCTACAATATCAAATAGTCAATCAACAATTATTTAGTAAGGACTCACTTATATCAGGCACTGTCCATGTTGCTAGAGGCACAAGTAAAAGAATGAACCAAACTTTGCCCACAAGGAACTCACTTTATAATAGGAAAGATAAAGATGTATAAAAATAAATATAGTACAAATATCAAAAAATTTAATATAAAGTAGTTAAATACAGAGTAAATTAGGGATAAGGGGATACTAGAAGATGGGAGATCAGGAAATATTTCAAGTAAAATGAAGTGCCTGAGATTGTTTGGGGGTTTTTAGGTAATAGCAGTTAAATGACTTGCCCAGAGTGACACAGCTAGTAAGTGCCTGAAATCACATTTGAATTCAAGTCCTCCTGAATCCCAGACCAGTGTTCTAACTGCTATACCACCTACTTGTTCCATGTGAAATCAGTCTTAAAGAAAAGTAAGGGTTCTGTAAGGCAAATATAAAGAGGGAATTCACTCTAAGTTTTGGAGGTGGTCAGTAGAAAGGAATAGATATTGAATATGGAGTATTATGTGTGATGAATATAAAGAAGTCAAGTTTGTCTGGATAGCAAACTAAGGAAGGGCTAAGGAAGGAAGGAATTGAGACTTGAAAGATAGGTTGGGACCAGGATGTATAGGGAGTAATGGAGTAATCATAACATATATTTGGGTCTTAGTATTTATCCTGAGGTTTAGTTCCATATTGCCTATTACTTGCAATTTTTTTTTTCTTTTCTCAAACACGGGGAGGAACGTCTTCCTAACACAGCTTACTCCACTTTTGGACAGCTCCAATTGTTAGAATATTTTCCCTTATATGAAGTCCCAGTCTATCTCTTTGTAACTTCCTTCCATTATTAAAGTTCATTGGATCCTTATTGTTATTGTTGTTATTAATAGACCTGTGATTTCAACAATGAAAAGGCTCTGGTAAATTTTTAATTACTGCAAGAGTACTTTGGGTGAGGAAGTTTGTCTAATAACTCAAGTCTTCACCTTCTCTGAAATGTCTTAAGAGAGTTTTTTACAGCACTGAGAGGTTATATGAATTTCCCAGAGGCACAGAGTACTGACTTACGTCAATATATCAGAAGCAAGACATGAATCTAGACCTTTCTGGTTCAATTCAATTCAATGGTAGTGATGTGGATAGAGTACTTATAGAGTTAGGAAGATCTGTGTTCAAATTTGGCTTCAGATGCTTGCCATGAGCAAGTCATTTAACTCTGTTCACTTCAGTTTCTTGACTGAAAAGTGGAGATAATTAAAACAGGGTTGTTGGGAGGATGAAATGATATAACATTTGTAAAGGCATAGGGTCAGTACACATGAGGCACTATGTAAATGCTTATTTCCTCCTTATTTCCCCTTCAGCACCTACTATGTGCCAGACACATGTATTAAGCCCTGGAATACATTTTTTTTTAAAATAGAAAGATAATCACTCCCCTCAAGAAGCTTATAATCTAACAGGAGAAGACGATTCACAAAGGCAAGCTTAAAGATAAGGAGGCAGGGCACTAAGAAGTATCTTCCATAGGGGCATGACATCAAGTGGAGTAGAAATGAAGGAGATGCATTGACAGAAAATAAAGTTACCTGGAGGATTCTGAGCCTTTTATAAAGGAAAGCTTTGGAGATAATTTATTGCTCTATCCTCTAGTTCTCCAGTCACAAAAGAGACAACTGAGGAAGTTAAGAAGGTGTTGAATATAAAAGTCAATCTGCATGGAGAATTGATTTCAGGTAATTATTTTATCAAGAGAGAGCCATGATGTGCATATGCAGACAATTCAAGCAGAGCTACTGGTAGGAGCTATAAGGTCAGTTCTCTATCCATTGTATCACTTGGCCTCTCTGTGGTTTTGTGAGATTAATTATTTAACTATTGGTTGATAACATTATTTCAGATTACAATTTTAATTACATATTGATTCTATTGATTTTATCTGTAACAAAGCATGCTGTTCAATATGTTTATGTTTAATGCAAATCAGCAACTGTTGATTTGAACAAGTAAATATGGTGATTTAGGAAATTTTTAGCAAGTAATAGGCTATGTGGGACTAAAAAAAAATAGATATTAAGACCCAATATATAGATTTGGGAGTCATTTGCAAAGCAATATTATGTGAAACATAATTTTTGGATTATAAGCAGTCAAATCACAGTCAAATAAATACACAGAAACATCATCAAAACAGATGAAATTTCTCAGAAAGAGATTATTAAAAACAACAACAAGAAAAACTAGAGATCTTAAAAGCAACCACACTGAGAGAGTGAAAATTTGATAAAAGTCTACCAAAGAAGTCTTAAAAATACAATGATTAATGTAATCAAGAGAATCAGGAAAGATCAGAATTGCAAAAACCAAATAAGGAGAAAGAATCAAAAAACAGGTGGTGATGTACAAATCAAAAAATACAGAGAGGCCAAGAAGACAAACCAAGAAAAAAAAGTCTTTATACATGACATTTGAGGTCATCCATACCCTTGGAGAAACCCATTTCACAAAAGTGATGAGGTCAGAAGCCCAACGGAAAAGGGTTGAGATGTAACTGTTGTTTTCCATCGTTCTTGAAGAGGACCATTACCTTAGGGAGGTGATCTATGGTGTAAAGAAAGTGAAGACAGCCAGTGTAGACAATCTTTTCTAGGAGGTTGGCACTGAGTTACAGAAAAGATAATAGACAGGAGTTTGAGAGAGTGCAAGAGTCACAGTATTGGGGTAAGCTAATTTCTGGATCATAAGCAAATAAATACATAGAACAAAGGAAAGGAAGAAAGATACCTTTATTTGGGCATAGTGATTAAATTTGGACAGCTAAGAAAATGAAGCATTGTTGGTTTGGGCCCATCCATAAAATGGAAGTGGCAAAGTCCAGAAATTTAGAGCAGTGCCATTATGCTGCCTCTATTTGTATAGTCGAAATCAATATGTATAAGGTTTCAGTTCTACTAATTTTATTCTAAATCATCTCATATTTCATTCTTGATCTTTCTCCATATTTATATTACAAATACATTGCATATAGAAATGTATTTAAATATCATAGTTTTCCAATATAGTAACATACCACAATTTATTAAGCCATTCTATATTTATAGAATACATAGTCCATTTTTTTTTTTGCTACTGCAGATAAGGAGACTATGAATATTCTTGGAGAAAAAGGTCCTTTTTGTCATATTTTGGGGTGTGATTCTGACAACAAAACTATTGGTTCAAAAGACATGATCCCTTCTGTAATTCATTCTATATTGTTCTCCAAAATGTTTGCATTCCCTCCAACGTTTTAGTACCTCTTTCCCCACAGCCCTATGAACATTGATTTGATCCTGCTTTATTATTTTTTAAGGATTTTAATACATTTTATATTATTTTAAAGGATTGTATTTTATGTGTTAGTATTAAATATACTAATATTTAAAATGCTAGACCTGAGCCTTTTTGTACACTGGGAAAGAGCCAGTGGATATGAAAAAAGTGGGAGTGTGGTAGGGATGGAAGGAGAGAAGGCAGGAAAAAAAGGAAGAAGACTACAATGAGACACAAACAGAAGGTTTAGCCTTTGCAAGAAGATCCACCAATAATCCTCAGAGACTAAAGCAAAGAAAGATAGGATGAATGAGATTTGAAGAGATTTTGAGATACAGAATAAAAGAGAAGAATGTTATCCATAGAGTATCAGGACTGGAATCAGAAGGAGCTGAGTTCAAAGCCAGTCTCAGACATTTAACATTACCTTGGCAATTCTTTTAACAATTATTTAACAATCCTTGGCAACTCATTTAATCCTGATTGTCCCTCCTACACACACACACACACACACACACACACACACACACACACACTCACACAACATCAACTACAGGTCTTTGTCCCATGGAGAAGTTTGGAGAGCCAAATGCAAAATGTTTGATATAAAAATTCCATTAAGTCTATTTGCATCCAATTAGGGCAGTAAAATCTATACATCCAATTAGGATAATAAACACTAGAATTTCTTTTACTAAGTTTTTCAAAGGGAAATTGATGTCCCTTTAGGAGCCTCTGGGATCATATCAGTGAGATTCAAGCAGGTTCAAAGCAAACAGAAAGAGGAGTCAGCTTTCTTGGTTGTTTAATTGATTTTCAGCAAAACTTAACACTATGATATAGATTAAGAATTGAGAGAAGTATTTTAGCTGATCCTGAAATGAAAACAAGCCAAAAAAATTAACTCTTCCAAATGTTATAACCACTCTGGGAGTTGGGGAACATTGTTCCATTTAGGCAACAAAAATAATAAGCAGCTATTAAATACTTGCCAAGGCCCTAAAGTAAGTTGGAAACAATTCCCAGGAAAGTCAACAGTTTTTTTCTCTCCACAATCTTTTTCACTATTGTCTCCATTCCCAACCTGATGAGATCCTTGTCTGTGGACCTGCATGTTGATTCTTCACTCCAGATTGACATCTCTGATGCCCTTAGTGAAAAAGATAAGGTCAAGTTCATGATGCATATATACAAAGACAATAGACAGCTATTTTTCAGAGTCCAGCATTTTCTATTACAAGACCATATAAAGATTTTGTGTGGTTACATGATATGACTGAATCAAGGATATACAGGACTCACCATACTACCAAAATCCTTCAAAGCCAGACTTTGATAGTCCCAAAGAGAGGATGCAGAAACTAGAGGAAGATGAAGACTCCAAGACAAAAGGAGAATTTGCAAAAATGAAGTAAGAGTGAGATGTGAAATATTTAGCTCTCTTAGAAGACTATCATCCCTTGAAATTTTTCTTCAGCAACCTTCTTCTCATCTTGTCTTCTGCAAAAATCATAACTTTTGTGTTTTCCTGGAATAAGGTCAGGTCTAAACATTAGGAAGAAACACCAAAATGATACTTGCTGACTTCTTTAAAAGTGTATTGAGGATTCTGGGATGAGGGAGTATATTAGAAAATTCCACAGTTACAAATGTAGTTTCAAGCTACAATAGTTACAAATATATAGTTTGTTACAAACTTGTTATAAATATAGTTACAAATATATAGTTACAAAATAGTTACAAAAATATAGATTGCCCAAATTAACAGATGAAGAAATAAATTACCTAAATAGTCCCATTTTAAAAGAAGAAATTGAACAAGCTATTAATCAACTCCCTAAGAAAAAAATCTCCAGGGCCAGATGGATTTACATGTGAATTCTTCCAAATATTTAAAGACCAAATAATTCCATTAATATACAAACTATTTGGAAGAAGTAGTTCTATCAAATTCCTTTTATGACACATATATGATGCTGATATCTAAACCAGATAAGGTCAAAACAGAGAAAGAAAATTATAGACCAATTTTCCTAATGAATATTGATACCAAAATCTTAAATAAAACAGATTACAGCAAGTTATTCCCAGGATGACCAAGTAGGATTTACACCAGGAATGCAGGGCTAATGCAATATTAGAAAAACTATTAACATAATTGACCATATCATAACTAAACTAACAAAAATCTTATGATTGTCTCAATAGATAAAGAAAAAGCATTTGACAAAATCTAACACCTATTCCTATTGAAAACATTAGAGAACATAGAAATAAGTGGAGTTTTCCTTAAAATGATCAGTAGCATCTATTTAAAACCATCAGCAAGCATCATATCTAATGGGGATAAAATAGAACTATTCTAAATAATATCATGGGTGAAATAAGGTAGCCTACTATCACCATTACTATTCAATATTGTATTATAGATGTTAGCTTTAGCTAAGAGAAGAAAAAGGAATTAAAAGAATTAGAGTAGGTAGAGAGGAAACCAAATTATCACTCTTTGCAAATATGATGTTATACTTAGAGTATCCTAGAGAACAACTAAAAAACTACTAAAAAACAATTCATAACTATGGCAGAGTTTCAGGATACAAAATAAATCCACATAAATCATCAGCATTTTTGTATGTTACCAATGAAGTCCAGCAGCAAGTGATACAAAAAGAAATCCCATTTAAAAAACTGTAGATAATATAAAATATTTGGGAGTCTACCTGCCAAGGCAGTCAATAATTATATGATTTGCAATATACAATTGTAAAACATTTTCCACACAAATAAAGTCAGATCTAATCAATTGGAAAAATATCAAGTGTTCAGTTATGATGAGATAATATAATAAAAATGACAATACTACCTAAATTAACCTACTTATTCAGTACTATGCCAATCAGACTTCCAAGAAATTATTTTACAAAGCTAGAAAAAATAATAACAAAGTTCATCTGGAAGAATAAAAAGTCATTGACTCACATGTAATATCCTATACCAAGGTAAGGTCAAAATGGGTCTATGATTTAGAAATAAGGAGTGATATTATAAGCAAATCTATAATCTACCTGTCAGATCTGTGGAGAAGGAAGGAATTTGTGGCCAAAGAACTGGAGTACATTATTGAATGCAAAATGGATAATTTTGATTATAGTAAGTTTAAAAGTTTTTATATAAACAAAACCAATACAGACAAGATTAGAAGAGAAGCAATAAACTGGGAGGAGGGATTACATTCAAGGGTTCTAATAAAAATCTTTCTATATATTTTTTTTATTTTAATAGCTTTTTATTTACAAGTTATATGCATGGGTAATTTTACAGCATTGCAATTGCCAAAACTTTTGTTCCAATTTTTCCCCTCCTTCCTCCCACCCCCTCCCCTAGATGGCAGGATGACCAATACATGTTAAATATATTAAAGTATAAATTAAATACAAAATAAGTATACATGTCCAAACCGTTATTTTGTTGTACAAAAAGAATTGGACTCTGAAATATTGTACAATTAGCCTGTGAAGGAAATCCAAAATGCAGGCAGGCAAAAATATAGGGATTGGGAATTCAATGTAATGATTCTTAGTCATCTCCCAGAGTTCTTTCGCTGGATGTAGATGGTTCAGTTCATTACTGCTCCATTAGAACTGATTTGGTTCATCTCATTGCTGAAGATGACCAGGTCCATCAGAATTGATCATCATATAGTATTGTTCTTGAAGTATATAATGATCTCCTGGTTCTGCTCATTTCACTCAGCATCAGTTCATGTAAGTCTCTCCAGGCCTTTCTGAAATCATCCTGTTGGTCATTTCTTACCAAACAATAATATTCCATAATATTCATATACCACAATTTATTCAGCCATTCTCCAATTGATGAGTATCCACTCAGTTTCCAGTTACTGGCCACTACAAAGAAGGCTGTCACAAACATTCTTGCACATACAGGTCCCTTTCTCTTCTTTAAAATCTCTTTGGGATATAAGCCCAATAGTAACACTGAGGGATCAAAGGGTACACACAGTTTGATAACTTTTTCAGCATAGTTCCAAATTGCTCTCCAGAATGGTTGGATTTATTCATATTTCCACCAACAATGTATTAGTGTCTCTGTTTTCCCACATCCCCTCCAATATTCTGCATTATCTTTCCCTGTCATTCTAGCCAGTCTGACAAGTGTGTAGTGGTATCTCAAAGTTGTCTTAATTTGCATTCTCTGATTAATAATGACTTGGAGCATCTTTTCATGTGGCTAGAAATAGTTTCAATTTCTTTGTCTGAGAATTGTCTGTTCATATCCTTTGACCATTTATCGATTGGAGAATGACTTGATTTCTTATAAATTAGAGTCAATTCTCTATATATTTTGGAAATAAGGCCTTCATAAGAACCTTTGACTGTAAAAATAAAACCTCTATATATTTTAGAGAACTGACTCAAATTTATAAGAATCCAAGCCATTCTTTAATTGATAAATGGTCGAAGGGTATGAATAGGCAATTTTCAGATGAAGACATCAAAACCACTTGTCATCTTAAAAAGATGTTTTAAATCATTATTAATTGGAGAAATGCAAATTAAAATAACTCTGAGCTACCACTACACACCTCTCAGATTAGCTAAGATGACAGGAAAAGATAGTGATGAATGATGGAGGGAATGTGGGAAAACTGGGACACTGATACATTGTTGCTGGAGTTGTGAACTGATCCAATCATTCTGAGAGCAATTTGGAACTATGCCCAAAGGGCTATCAAACTATGCATATCCAGAAATGTCTCTATTGGGCCTGTATCCCAAAGAGATCACAAAAAAAGGGAAAGGTCACCACATGATGCAAAAATATTTGTGGCAGCCCTTTTCATAGTGGCAAGAAACTGGAAACTGAGCAGCTGCCCATCAGCTGGAGAATGGCTGAATAAATTATATTATATGAATGTTATGGAATATTATTGTTCTGTAAGAAATGATCAGCAGGATGATTTCAGAAAGGCCTGGAGAGACTTACATGAAATGATGCTGAGTGAAGTGAGCAGAACCAGGAGATCATTATACATGGCAACAAGACTATAAGATGATCAATTCTAATGGAGTGATACTTCTCAGCAATGAGGTGATTCAGGCTGTTTCCAATGGTCTTGTGCTGAAGAGAACTATCTACACCCAGAGAGAGAACTGTGGGAACTGAGTGTGGATCACAACATAGTATTTTCATCTTTTTTATAGATTTGCTTGCATTTTGTTTTCTTTCTCATTTTTTTTTCCTTTTTGATCTGATTTTTCTTGTGCTCCATGATAATTGTGGAAATAGATATAGAAGAGCTGCACATGTTTAACATATTGGATTACTTGCCATCTAGGGAAGGGGGTGGAAAGAAGGGAAGGAAAAAATTTTGAAACACGAGGTTTTGCAAAGGTGAATGTTCAAAATTATCTATGCATATGTTTTTATGTTTTGAAAATAAACAGCTTTAATCATAAAAAGAAAAGAAAAGAAAATTCCAGGCTCTTTAGATTTCACTCACAAACAAGACAAAATAGCATCTCTGGACTAAAATGTAAAGAATTAAAAATAAATAAAATTTAGGGTATAACAGTAGTCCTCCTGAGACAACTAGAGAAGATCCAAAGAAAGATCCTAGAATGGAAGTTTGGCTCAAATGAAATGTAAACATTTCTAGCCTAGTTTCACTGAAACAATAAGCTGTGGAACTCTGGGGCTAGCTAGGTTGGAAAACAGATCTAGCTCCAGTCATGGGATATTTTTTAACTTCCATATTGTGGGAAATCTTGTGTCTGAGCCAGAGAAGATTAAGAAAACCTCTGATGAGGGATGCCAAGCCCAGCTGTGTGGCTATGATGTGGCCCTGGGCAAGAGGGAACCCAACACCTACCCCATAAGTATAAAAGCAGTGAGGAAGGGACTCTGCTGACTGGGCACTTAAAGTAATGTGGAGTTCTTTTTTTCAGTTCCAGGACAGAAGGGAGAATTGAAAAAGTACCTGAGATCCAGAAGCACCATTTGTAGAGGTGATTACACTAATAAGTTGCCATAATTTAAAAAAAAATAGTGGACAAAGGAAAAAGAACCCAAGCATAGAAAGTTTCTGTGAGAATAAAGAAGACCTGGGTCCATCTTCAGAAGAGGATATTGAAGCAAAAGGGAAAAAAAAGTCTGTCCTTCCCCAAAGAGTAATGTCAAATGACCACCTATCCAAAAAGAATTCAAAGAACTTTTAACAGACTTTAAAAATCAAATGGAAAAAAAAATTTTTAAAAAGCAAGAAGATTATGAAAAGAAGATCCAAATTTTTAGGAAAAAAACCAACTCCTTGAAAATTAAAATTGGAGTAGGAAAGGTCAGCAAAGTTATGAGACCAAGAAATAATGAAACAAACACAAAAAATGAAAAAATAGAAGAAATATTAAATATCTCATAAGAATAACAATTGATCTAGAGAATAGATTAAGAGAAAACATTAGAATAATTGGGCTACCTGAAAACTATGATAAAAAAAACCCACAAAAGAATCTTGATAAAATGGTACAAGAAATAATTAGAGAATTATCTAAGTCCTAAGTATTAGAACAAAACAGGAAAGAAATAGAAATAGAAAAAATCCACCCATTGCAACCTGAAATACTGTGAAGGAAATCTACAGAAATATTATAGCCAAATTCTGAAATCCCCAGCTCAAGGAGAAAATATTATGAGCAAGAAAAAAAAAAAAAAAAAGAAAACAGCAGAGCCACAATTAGAATCACTCAAGACCCAGCAGTGGCTATACTAAAAGATCATAAGTTTTGAGATATTATATATCCAAGAACAAAAGAACTGAAGTTATGACCAAAAAAATCGTACCAGTAAAGTTAGGCATATCCTGAACAACAACAACAAAAAAATAAATAATCAATGAATTTCCAAACTTTCTAGAGTTTGTTGTAAAAACACCTGAACTTAATAGAATATTTTACACATAAGATTCAAGAGAAATATGTAGTGAACACCAAAGACTTAACTACAGGAGATTCAATAAGGAAAAACCCCTTACTTTTTATATGTGGAAATGTAAACCATATGTCATTAAACTGTCATTAGCATTTGAGTAGTTCAAAAGAAAGATTGGGATAGAGCTATGTATGATGTGCTTCTAAAAAGCAAAGCTATAAAAAAAGGTAAAATGAGTAATTATCTTATAGAAATGAAATATAAGAAGAAGAACTGACACAAAGGAATTGGGGAAGGAGGTCTGGGAGTTCTGGATCATTTCTCTCATAATGAATGGTCTAAAGAGGGAAATATAGACACACACACACACACACACACACACACACACACACATATATATACAGAGAGAGAGAGAGAAGGATATAAACATCTTCTAAACTCAGAAAGAAAGAAAGTAGGGAATCAGGAGAAGA
Organism: Antechinus flavipes; assembly: GCF_016432865.1. NCBI lineage: Eukaryota > Metazoa > Chordata > Mammalia > Dasyuromorphia > Dasyuridae > Antechinus > Antechinus flavipes. The sequence continues at coordinate 23,386,687 of NC_067398.1, forward strand.
TAAAGGAAATATTTTGGTGGAAACCCTACTCACATCAAATCTGAGTTCAAGAGAGAACAACGTATACTTTTACTATATTATTTAAATATACATTTAGAAGAGAATACATTTATTAAAAAGAAGAGGGTGAGGGAATAGGATAAGGGGGTATATAGAAAGGTGTATAGATTAATGGGAATTGGATAAAGAGGGAATAACATAAAGATTTGGAAGACTATAAAAGTCTTCTAAATGCAGTTAGAAACAAGAGGGCAAGAGAAAAGGAAGGGAAGATAAGGGAAAAGAAATCCTGGGGGTGGAGGAATAGGTTAAATAATAGAAGGACAAAGAATCAGTGGAAGTAAAGCGGAGTCAGGAGGGATAAGAAATAAGAGATACATATAAACATAATAATAAAGATGTGGAGTAGAAGTTATTAGGTTAAAAAAAAAGTAGGATAGTAATTATGATCTCAGACAAAGTCAAAACTGAAATATATTTAATCCCATTAAGAAAAATAGGGAAACTACATTATATATCAGTCATATTATCAGCCACATTAATCAATATCATATTAGACTATTTAAATTACTAAATAGTATAAGGTTGGAATCTAACTGCAGGGTAGGAATTGAAGAGTTGATGGACTTAGAAAAACTATGTAAAGACTTAGATTTATGAAGGTAGATGTTATCTCCCTTTAGTGAAACAAAGGACAAACAAGCATAATAAAGTCTTACATAAATGCATATGAATGTGTATATGTACACATATACATGTATATGTACATATGAATTTATATAGATGTATATGTGTGTATATGTAATATAGATGTATATGATATAGATAGATATTTATAATATAGATATAGATATCTATTAAATGTGCATTTATATTGTGTATGTGTGTCTGTGTATCCATGCTTAACTGTATCCTTCTTAGGGGAGGGGAGGAAAGGAAGGAGGAGAAAAAGAATAAAGTAAAAAGTACTCAGCAGAGAACAAAAGAAAACATACAAAGAAGCAAAGCTGGACACAATGTGAAATATTTTTGTAGACTTTCTTGAAATAAGTCTATTGCTTTATATTTTGAATCCTCTCATGTTCTGCTGTGTACATAGCAATATTTTTTCTTTTTCTATTTTGTTTCAATTTTAAACAAATAGTTTTTTTAAAAAAAGAAAAGTGTGGTGAAAATGCTGATTGAGTCCTTTATGAAATTAAGGAGGTAGATGATTTTTTGACCAAGAGAATAATTTCTTCATCAACTATTATAATTGAATTATGGATTCACGTGCAAAAACTGGCAATGATCAAATGTCATAAAAATGTCGCAGATAGCTATATCCATACTTCAGCCTGCTTGGATAGCCTAGTTTTAGAACAGCCAACTGTCATCAAAAAATATTTACTGAAAATTGCTGATCTATTTGAAAAGCTAAGAAAAGTGGAGGGTCAAGTATCATCAGATGAAGATTTAAAATTCACAGAGCTCCTCAGATATTATAGGCTCAACATAGACACTAGTAAGAATCTCTTCTACCGACATACAAAAGCCCTCATTAACTATGAAAACTCAAACAAAGCTCTGGACAAACCTTGTTTAAAAAAAAAAAAAAGATGTCAAGCTGACAGAGGCACACCTGCAATAATGCTATCCAAAATTTGAAATTTTCTGAATTTTCAAAAGAAGTGATCAGTTTTAAAATGTAAAAATGGCAGCCTTTAGAAAAAAATCTAGCTGAAATGTATGAACTTGGAAAGTAAGCATGCAAAGAAACAGTGTCTCTCTCTCTTGCAAAAGCTGCAATGCTTTTTCAAGAACAACTCATTTCCTTTATTCTGAATGAACTGAAGATGAATATGAAAATCAGAATTGACTGCACTAATTTCATTAACCATGGAAGATTTATTTTTATTTTTGACTAAAACTTTAGGTATAAAATTATACACAACTATATATAGATAACTTTCTGAGGAATGATTAATATATAATCATGTTTAATTTTTTTTAGAATTTTTCTTTGAGCTAAATTGCATGCATGTTATTTAGCGATAGTTAACCTTTATGTCAAGTACATTTAATAACTCAAAGTAGACAGAGTTCAAGTTCAAGATTCTAAATAATTCTTCTAAATGGTAATGAAAGGTGCCCCCCAAAATGTGCTTGTTGGAGCAAAGCATTAGAAGGAGAATTTGGTACGAGTTTCCCATTATTTCTTGTGTTTCCATCCAGTTAAAAACTACAAAATGGAAGTGTTAACCTGGATAAATAAGTCCACAATGAGGAAATCAAAAATAAATCTCAGTAAATACTTAACTTTTTCCAAGTGGAAAACATAACCACCAAGGACAACATTAGTCTAGAGAATAAATTTATTCATAAAACCTTACAAAAGAAAATAGAAAAATTATAATTACAATCATGTTATAAAACAGTAAAAAAAAAAAAAAAGCAATAAATGAGAAAATGAATTTGTAGAAAACGGCCTAAAACCAGCATTATCTAGATTATTAAGAACTTGTAGATGAGGATAAAAAAGGAAGATAATTCCATCATCGCTTTGTTACAATGAGGCATAAGAGAAGGGCTTTCATGGAAGTTTTAAAGCATTGCTAAATTAAGGTTCACATTGATTCTTGCTGTGATTTAATAAAAGAAACTGCTACTGCTCCTTCTCTCCCATCATTCATCCGTCCAATTACCTGTTCCCACCTGAAGGGGTTATGTTAATTATACCTGACTTAAGTCTTTGGGGAAAAAAAACTGTTGTAACCTTGATATTTTTTGATATAAAAGTCAGATATCTGTATAGTGAGACATATTGTAACTGTTGGTGGAAGCAAATTTGAGATTTGGGACTATATCTGGGACTAGGTCTGTCCCAGTCAGAGTATAGTAAAGTCATAACCTTTCCACTCCTGTATGCCATCATTATAAAAAACTTTTGGCCAGTGACCTACTTTTACAATGTGCCCCAAACTAGATTAATATATATATATATATTTAATAATTAACAAAATAAATTAAAATAAAATACAAGGCAAATAATGTTAATTTATAATTTTCTAAGTCAATATGTTGCCTACTAGGATTATTTCTAATGTATGCTATACTTCTCCTAATATATCATAAGTTATATTAGATTGCTTTCTGTTACCATATTATAATTACTGATTATTCTTATTGAACTGATAACTCATATGATGACCAACGTTGATGACCAATATTTAGTGATCACTAAAATTCCCAGATGTTTTTAACTTCAGTTGTTGTTTAGACTTGCCTTCCCTGTTTTTTCCCTATGAATGCAATTATTTGAAATCTATATCCTAGACATCTCTCCCAGTTCCAGTCTATGAAAGCAGTTTGGAGTGAGCAATCTAGTGCAGAAGGTAATTATCCACCTACTATGTTTGAGGAGTGACATTATAGAATGCACATAAAGGGATGTCCCGGACTCTCATACCTACTTTATGTAGTGAGCGTGCCTGACAACCAACCACGTGACTAGTGTGACAGTACTATTTCTTCCTTTTGCACAAGTTTCAATTCCTACCTAAAATGTCTATTTCTTAGGCTCCTCATCTTCCTTTGGATCAGAGGAGTACTTTATAAAGCCTTCCTTGATCCACCCAGGTGTTAAGGTGCTGTCTTTCCTCCACTTATCTTGTGTAGATGTATTTGTGTATGTGTCATATCCCCCACAATAGAACAAAAACTCTATGAAGTTAAGAATGATTTCTTTTTGGCCTGTGCAACTCCAGCAACTAACACTATGACTTGTACATAATAGATACTTAACAAAAGTTTGGTGAATCCCAAGGCACTTAATTTATCCAGAATTCAAGGTACACAATTGTCAATTGCCATTCCAAGTTTCTCCAGTCTGCCTTTTCACTTCCTCTCCCCTCTTTAATTCCAGCCACTTCCCTCCTAGTTCTGTGGCAAACCAGCCCAGCAGTAATCTGGGAACTGGCTAACAACAAATCCTGCCTCCATTCAACCAAGCATATGACAAAACTAATGGAAAGATCAGTGCCCAATGATTGTTTGTGACTAGTTCAGAGAGACTCGTATTGTTTGTCTTTATTACAGAGAACATCCCCTCCTGATGGAGACTTTACCTGTGAGAATATATGTTCCTTCCTGAGGAAATCAACAATAACTCATCTCTGAAACATTTCCAATATACCTCAAAGAGAAAATTTAATCTATCTTATTTGATGGTGGTGTTCTGTTTGTGTGGGTGTATGTTTAATTGTGAGCTATAGACTGACATTTTATTTTAAGTCCCCAAGCTTTCAGAGATATCGATCTTTGTAATTGTATAAGATTGATATCTCCAAGAAGGATACAGGAAGAGATCCAGGCAATTACAAGTAGCATTCAATAAAGAAATATCATGAATTTTTCATAAGTCAAAAGTGATAGCTAACTCAAGGAAAGGCTGACACAGATTTGAAGAGTTCAAAAAATTTTCTATTTTCTCAATCTGTATTCTTATGAGACCCATGGCCCGACATTCTCCCTACAGACTTCCTTTCACTGTAGACAGAGACTATGATCTGAGAAGGACACTAGAAGATCAAGGTTTTTAGGGGATGCTGTCAAGCAGAGGTCTGGAGTTTAGAGCTAATGACATGACTATCAGAAAGGAAGAAAATCACTTTTAGAGTATCTGCCTAGGGAGCAAAAGATGGTAAGCCTCATCAACTCATAGAATATTAGACGAGGAAAAAGCTTCCCAATGGGCTAGTCAAATCCTCTCATTTTGCAGAAAGAGGCAGGCAACTAGAATTTATCAAGCACCTATAATGTACAATCCACTGTGCTAAGTGCTGATGATTGAAATACAAGCAAAAATAGTCCCTTTTTCAAGATGTTTACATTTAAATGGAGGAAAACAACACACAAAAGGTAGCTGAAAATTGGAGTGGTGGGCTAAAGGTACCCACTGTCAAAATATTTTGAATATTCTTTATTTCTCAGAGCTAAGGATCAGCGAGCAGGGTGTCCTGAGCATGGCATAATAGTAATCCTGGAAGGATGTCTTCCACTGGAAAACTGCATTGCTTGGACTAGTACCAGATGTTCATTAAGAGATTTAGCTCCAATTTGGAACTATGCTCAAAAAGTTATCAAACTGTGCATACCCTTTGATCCAGCAGTGTTTCTACTGGGCTTATACCCCAAAGAGATACTAAAGAAGGGAAAGGGACCTGTATGTGCCAAAATGCTTGTGGTGGCCCTGTTTGTAGTGTCTAGAAACTGGAAAATGAATGGATGCCCATCAGTTGGAGAATGCTGGGTAAATTGTGGTATATGAACGTTATGGAATATTATTGTTCTGTAAGAAATGACCAGCAGGATGAATACAGAGAGGACTGGCAAGACTTACATGAACTGATGCTAAGTGAAATGAGCAGAATCAGGAGATCATTATATACCTCAACAATGATACTGTTTGAGGATGTATTCTGATGGAAGTGGATCTCTTCGATAAAGAGAGCTAATTTAGTTTCAATCGATCAAGGATGGACAGAAGCAGCTACACCCAAAGAAAGGACACTGGGAAATGAATATAAACTGCTTGCATTTTTGTTTTTCTTCCCGGGTTATTTCTACCTTCTGAATCCAATTCCCCCTGTGCAAAAAGAAAACTGTTCAGTTCTGCACACATATATTATATCTAGGATATACTGTAACCTATTTAACATGCATAGGACTGCCTTCCATCTGGGGGAGGGGGTGGAGGGAGAGAGGGGAAAAATCGGAACAGAAGTGAGTGCAAGGGATAATGCTATAAAAAAATTAACCTGGCATGGGTTCTGTCAATAAAAAGTTATGAAGAAGAAGAAGAAGAAGAAGAAGAAGAAGAAGAAGAAGAAGAAGAAGAAGAAGAAGAAGAAGAAGAAGAAGAAGAAGAAGAAGAAGAAGAAGAAGAAGAAGAAGAAGAAGAAGTAATTGTATTTGTGTAGTACATGGTGAATATTTTCAATTGGATATTTGGCCTACAATTTTTTTAGAAATCAATTAAGGAAATTGCATAATTGGCTGAATATTTAGCAATTTATCTGTTCAAACATTTTTCTTAGATAGTAGGCCTTTAATATTACAATGATTCCTTGGTCCATGGGCTGAAATAAAGATATTCTAGTTGGTTGCAAAAACAAATAGCTTTTGCTTCCTCACACACAATAATCAGAGCATAGTCGGAAAACCAGGGAAATTATCTTACATTAAGTGATACTTTTATCACAATATTATAGTATTTGCAATATTTTTAAAAAGCTTGGTTGTTAAATCAGCCTTTGAAAAGATCTTTTCTCACCCATGCTTTCTTATTTGAGCATCAAAGAAGTACATTTTCTGGTTGTAGCTTCTAAGAATTTAAAGATAATTTTAATTTTAAATCCCCTCTTGTATTATATCACAATAAAAGTATGGGACGGTCCTTAGATGCTTGAAAAAAAAAATGAGTTTCTCATACTGATGAAGTCAAGCCTGGTTAAAAATGAGATTTATAAAAATATTGTCTCATTTGATTTGATTTTCACAATTACCCTATAAGATAATACAATTATTAGCCCCAGATTCCAGATGAGGAAACTGAGGCTGAAAGACATTAATTGACTTGCCTGGAGGCATAAAGCTAAAAAATGGCTGAGGTTGGATTTGTGGGTTTAACCTGGGTAGGCCTTCCTGACTGGCTGCAGCTCTCGAAGTACTGTGTTACACTGCTCTCAGAAACACTTCATCACTTCATACTTTTGCTGCCTTCTATTTACTATGAGATTGTGACTTTCCCCATTCCCTATCCAGTGTCCTCTCACTACCAGGAAGCCCCTTCTCAATCACTTCATTCATGGGACCTCTATCCTTGGACTTTTCCATTTTCCATGAAAACTCCCTTCAATGATTTACCCAAGTTCCAACAACATTCCCTTCCTAAGAATAATTTGTGAGTGTGACCTTTGCAATCTGCATTCTGCCTCCCTCTGCAGTTAGATGGCACAGTGGATAGAATGCGGGATCTAGAGTTGGAAAAACCTGAATTCAAATCCCACCTCAGACACTTACTAGCTGTTATGGTTCTAGCCAAGTCACTTAGCCCTTTTATGCCTCAGTTTACTCATCTGAAAAATTTGGATCATAATAACAACCTCACAGGGTTTTATGTGAGGATCAAATGAGATAACACACTTCTAAATTGTTTTATAAATCTTAAAATGCTTATCATCATAATCAGTCTTATTTTTCTTATTTTTACTATATTTTGCCACTGTCTATTCCAGGGGGCACATGATAAAGTTCTTGTCAACACTGATACTTTAGCTCTAATTAGCACTATCAGTTATGTGGGGCCATTATGTGAGAGGTTGACCAAAATCTGGGACAGAATTCTTCTCCCCTCCAACCTTCCTTCATTCCATTTTGTCCTTTCTACCTCTCCCCAATTCTCCTCCTCATTTGTTGTGCTGGTCCTATTAAAATAGAACGACTTTCCTAACTCTAGTTTGTGCAGGGGTCTGTTCTCTTCCCTGTTTGTTGCCAGGTGCTGAAAGTTTCATCACTCCCCAGCTAACCTCGCCCTCTGCTGAAGCTGTCAGACTCAGAGCTCCATTTTAGGATTTTCTTTGTGAATTCCTGATTCTGCTCCTTTCAACAAGTTTCTCCCTGTCACTATTTGTAAACACTTGTCTTCAATTCTTCAATTTTATTTTTTTAATAGTTAGAATCCATATTAAATCCACTTAAAATCCATCCACTCATTTATTTTACATCTGAAGACACTGAGAGGTTGAGGCAGGTTAAATAATTTGCCCAAGGTCATACAGCTAGTGACACAATCCAGATTCACAAAACCTAGGCCAGGCTCCTCTGTGGCCTTAGAAATGCCACGCTTTGTCAGAAAACAACTCAAACTCTTCTAATGTCTTATAGTGATTGACACTGAGATGCCAATTAAACTAACCCTCTGCCTCTAATGTGCTCTGCCCCAAACTTGAGACATCTACGGGTATTCAGAGAAACACCATCCATAAATTAGACATTGGTAGGTTTGAGTCTCAAAATATGTCAACAGAAATGATATTTTCCACTCTCTTCAATTTAATGCTACCAGCAATTATTAAGCAATCTTTGTGTCTACACTACAGTGATCATACCAAAGTAGGTCCAAAGCTAAGTTAAGACACAGTCCTAGATTTTGTGAAACTTAATATGGATGGATTCTGAAGAGACAGCTGAGGAAAAGAGAGTCATAGTTAACATTTGTTTTATTACATAAAATAACTTTTATTGATATCTTTTGTTTTTACACCATCTGCCTATATGCAGTTCTTTCCCTTCCCCATTTGAGACTGGGGAAAAGGGAATTCCTTATAATGAAGAATACCAAAAGGGGAACAATTCAGCAAAATCAGACATATTTAGGGGTGGGGGGGAAGGAAAGGAAAAGGAATGGTTCTTTGTGTAGTTTTCTATAGCTATAATTACTGAGTTCTAAAAAAAAAAAAATGGGGATAGAGAGCCAGTGAGATGACTTAATGGATAGAACACTGACGCTGGACTCTGGAGTATGTGAATTCAAATCCAGCCTCAGACACTTAACACTTACTAGCTGTATGACTCTGTCACTTAATCCTAATTGTCTAAACAACAAAAAGTGGAGGTACAGAAGAGGTGCCTTACTATATCTCTGCTTTGCCCAGGAATGTTTAATTTAGATTATAGATTATAACAGATTATAAAATACATGTTATTTTTTTGATGGTGGTTATCAGTGGAGTAGACAATCTCAACAAACTCTTCATTTGTTTGTTGGGGAAGGTTTGAGAGGAGAAAAGATGATAAGAAGAGGAGAGGAGAAGAGAGGAGGGTGGAGGGGAGGAAGAAAGGAGAGAAGAAAGGAAGAGAGGGGAGAGAAAAAGAGGGGAGAGAGAGGAGAAAAGGAGAAGAGAGAGAATAATTAGAAAGTGACATGAGTACATAAAATGAGAGTATATGAGTCATTGTGGTGTCCAGTTATAGATCCCCAGTAGTTCTGATTAGGGTATTGAGTACAGATCCCTTACAGTTTTCAGGAAAATCCAGAACCAGATCCATGAAGGGTTGCATTCATCCCTACAGTGAGTCTTGATTTAGAGAAGCTTAGGGGAAGCATAAGGTTAAAGGGGTTTATAAGATGAGTGTGCCCTGGACAACAGTGCTTCCTGCTGATGTGATTCCAGCTCTGGAGAAAGTGATGGCTCATCTGTAAAATGAGAGTGATAAGAGTACTTACATCCAAGGGTTGTTGTGGAGATCAAATGAGTTACTTTTGCAAAATGTAAGTGTTTTATAAATGTTAACTATTATTTTTATTATTATCATATGGAAGAATAAAAGGAGATTTTTAAGATTAAAAAGTGACATAAGTTCATGGGCATGGAGATAATGAGTCATTGCAAGAATTCTGGATATTCCTGGGTGTGGAACTGTCAGTTATTAAGCTATGGAGTATATAGGATCAGAAGCCCAGCACCAGATACTCAGAAGTTTGTGGATGACTCAAGATAGAGATCCTCAAAGAATTAAATTCACCTTTAAAAATGATTCATGATTTGGAGAGCTTGGAGAGAATCCAAATTTAATGCAGTAAAGGGGAAAAAAACTCATAATGGAGATTACAGAATGCGTGGGATTGAATTGAAAGAGGAAAAAATTTCCTAGCAATTATTTGGTGTATCCATTTCTTGATACAATTCCAATAAAAAAATGTAAGCTTTATTGAAGTCAGAGGAAGTAATGTTTCTTAAAGAAGAGAAGACAAATCGGGTAGGTCTTTGTTAGGGTCATGGGGGCCAAGTTGTCTAACTTAAGAGAGATGAAGAGCTTTGCCCTGGATTTGGAGAAAAATCCCAAATTAATTAAAGGGTTAGAAAATGAGACTTTAGCAGACCGGTGACAAACAATACAAGGCTTTTTTCAACTTGGAGAAGAGAAATCTGGTAGCTAAAAGACTAATAGTATCCAAGGGTATGAAGGAGCATGACTGATGGTTCCAGCTCTCTATTAGTCTGGGATCAAAATCCCCCTCTTCCTTACCTCTTCCCCAGCTCCAAGTGGCCTCTCTTCTGTAGAAACACATGAAGCTTTTGACATGGACTTACTAGGCCGTGAACATAGAGTTAGGATTCCTGTATCAGTCTGGATTTCTCCTCTCATTTGCAGAGAAACTTATCATGGCTTGGAAATGTCATAAAAGCTGTGCATTGTTCCAGAGATGGTGATGGATGATGCTAGATAAAAGGGGGCAAAGCAGAGGGACACAGGACAAATCGACAGTGAAATAATTTGCGGTCTGTGTTCATTTATTCAATGAACATCTATTAGCCATTCACTATGGTAATAAAAACCACTAAGTGCCATTCATATGACACTTTCAGATTTGCAAAGTGCTCCCTCCAACATTATCCCATTTGATCCTTGCAGCAGCCCTGGGGTGTACAAAGCCATTAATATCTCCATTTTGAAGAAGAAAGAGGCTGAAGCTTAGAAAGATTGAGTGGCCTGGATGGAACCTCTTCATGGGCATGGGTTATTTTTTTTTGTTTCCTTTCTTTGTATCCTCAGCACTTAACACCCTGCCTCACACATAGTAGGTGCCTAATAAATGTTTCTAAGTTGGCTTGGTGAACAATAGCTCATAAGCATTAGAGTACAATTTAAACCAAATTCTTCCTGACATTGTCAGGGATTCTAGTCACCTTCTGATGTAAGATGTTGTGTATGTGTGTGGGTATACAACTTTTTGGCCCCGTGGTATAAAGCTCCCTTAGGGCAGGAACTTTTTTTTTTATTCTCAGTTCCAGATCCTTACTTCAGTGCCCATACATAATGGGTGCTTAATAATTGCTTGTTGACTTAGTTCACATTAGCTAGTGAGTATTAGGAGGATTTGAACCCAAGCTCTTTCTCCCTCTAAATCCTGCCCTCTAGCCATCTCATCATACTGTGTGTATGACTTATTTTCTCCTGATCCAATGTAAGCTCCTTGAAGGCAAGAACTGTTTTTGCTTTTCTTTGGATCTTCAGGGCTTTCTTCATACAGTGGCATATGGAAGGCATTGCTCATTGACTAATTGTTATGTGGGAATTGGACCAGTGGGCTGAATTTTCTGATTACTCTGATCTGGTTCAAATCAGGTTGAGGGCAAGAGGAGAGAAGCTCAAACTTCAAAACTAAAGAATCTCTTCCATCTTTTCAAAAGGGAATCCTAATGAGACAAAAGAACTTGTGAACAACATACTCAGCTATTCAGGAAGACTGTGGAATATCCTTTCCTGGAAAATAAGATTCCCAAATGGAATCCACACATATAATTTTTTTCTTAATTAGATAATTTTATTTTCAAAAGATATGCAGAAAGTTTTCAACATTCACCCTTGTAAAACCTTGTGTTCCAAATTTTTCTCCTTCCCTTCCCCCAATTTCCTCCCCTATACAGCAGATAATCCAACATATGTTAAACCATGTGCAATTCTTCTATATATATAGTTCTACTGTTATTATGCTGAACAAGAAAAATCAGATCAAAAAGGAAAAAAAAATGAGAAAGAAAACAAAAAGCAAACAAACAACAATAACAAAGGTGAAAACAGTATGTTGTGATCCACATTCAATCTCCCTGGTCCCCTCTCTGGTTGCAGATGACTCTTCCTCACAATTCTATTGGAATTGCTCTGAATTATCTCATTATTGAAAAGAGCCGGATCCAACCCACTTGAACATCCCATAATCTTCTTGTTGCTGTGTACAATGTTCTCTCGGTTGTACTCACTTCACTTAGCATCAGTTTACCACAAATATAATCTCCTATCTTAAGTGAGGTAAAAGGCTAGAAAGAAGCAGAATAGTATGTTAGAAAGCTGGCTTCTGTGTCAAGAAGACTTAAGCCCCTGATTCTTCTTGGCTGTATGGCCCTAGGTCATTGAATTTCTGAGTGCCCCAAGCAGCTTTCTAAAATTATAAATTTCAGTTAACTGTAAGTTGGATATTAGTCTTGGTAGAAGTTTTCTCACTGGAGAGCTCTCTATAACAGTGAAAATGAAGAGCCAGTCCAAAAAGGGGAAGGAAAGGTGTTGTTGGATGAGATAAACTATTAGGATCTCTTTCTTTTTAGTGACTCTACAAAAATATTAATTCACTTAAACTAATGAAGTCAGAGGTGTGAGAAGTCCATATTCAATGGAATATAATAAGGACTTGATAATAAGATACAGACATAGACGGAATGAAGTCCCAAGGAACAGGATGGGCAGAAGTGCCCAGTGTTGTCTCTGCCCTTGAAAGGAGAAAGGGATGGAGAGAGACAGCTGTCTATCACCTGTCAGACTCTCATCTGTCTGAGAATCTGTGTTGGTTAAGTCAGTGAGAAAGAAAAAATCTGGATCAATTTTTGACCAGTCAGTTCCATTAAAAACATTACCACGGGCCTTGTTAGGCAAAGCCTGAGAACAATAGAAAAACTCCTAAAACTGGATTCCACCACTGACAAGTAGCTTTCCCCCTCGTCCCTAAGGCCCAGAAAACTGGGCCAACAACAAAAAAAATCCTATGAATCCTTCTTTGGACTATAGCAGAAGAGATGACCAAAGAGAAAAGAGATTCAGAGTGGGAATAGACACCCCCTTCTTTTACAGATAAGGAAATTAGACTTAGATAGGCGAAGTACCTTGACTTAAAAATAAATAAGAAAATAAGTAGTAGCATTGAAATTTAAACTGAAGTTCTCTGATTCCAAACACATGGATTTTTTTTTTTCCATACTGCTTCTCAGGAGGGAACTAAGACTAGAGGAGAATGCTCAATATTCTTAGTGACATATTATATCTCCTCCATTATGCTGCAACCTTGTTTGTTACATTGAAATGACCATCTATACTCTCTGCAGGATGTCTTCGGGGTGGATGGGCAGCTTATAGAACCAGAAATAGAAAATGACCCCCCACCACCACCACCAAGATACTTTTTTAAATCTCCTTCTGTTGGTTCAAGGGCATCATTTGAGATTGGCAGAGCCATAAATTGTCCTGGTGACTATGACTGATGGTGTTAAGAACAGAAGGAGCCCGTGGGGTCCTGAAAAGGACGAATGGAGAATTAAAGTGAACTTTCCAGTGACTTTTAAACAGAGCCATTCATAGAAAGACATTTCAGGTTTTTTTTTTTTTTTTTTTTTTAGTCTTTAGGCTTTTAAGACACTCCAAACGTGTGTGTGCATTCAACAAGCCTTTAATAAGTGACCGCTATGGGTCCAGGACTATGCTGAATACTGGGGTGACAAAGACAAGAAGAAAAGAAGATTCCCTCTCCTCAACAGGCTTCCATGATCCTGGGAGATACAGCATGGAAACAGATAAGGGCATGCAGACAGTCAATAAACATTTATTAAGCATCTCCTCTGTGCCCGGCACTATGTCAAATAATGGAACATAAGGAAAAGCAAAAGACAGTCCCTGCCATGAAAATTTCCCAATTTAATGAGGAGACAGCATGCAAACAATCTGTACAAACAAGCTACAGGCAGGATTCACTGGAGATAATCAGCAGAAGGAAGGCACAAGAATTAAGAGGGATTGGGAAAGACTTCTTGCAAAAAATAGGGGTTTAGCTTAGGATTTCAAGGAATCCAGGGAATCCTAAATATAGAGATAAGGATGAAAAGCATTCCAGCCTTGGGGGAAGACATCTGAGTGTCCAGAATGCCTGGGGCCCAGAGACCGAGTATCTGGTTGGAGGAACGGTGAAGAGAGCAAATGTGGCAAGAATATGGTGTCAGGGGAGGTAGGTCATGGAGGGCTTTCGATGTCAGACAGAGAATGCTGCATTTGAGGCTGGAGGCAACAGGAGACTACTGGAGTAGGGAAGGAGATAAGAAAGATGATAGGATCAGACCTGTGTTTGGGACAGATCAGTTTGAGAGCTGAGGGTAGGACAGCCTGGAGTGGGGAGAGACTTGTGGCAGCAAGACCAAGTAGCAAACTATTTCAACAGTCCAAGTGTGAGGTGATGAAATGCTGCAGAGGATAGAAGGCTATCTTTGTACAAAAGATAGTATAACACATTGGGTAGTGAGAGAAAGGGAGAAATTGAAGGTGAAGGAAGCCTGAGTGACTGGCAGGGTCACAGTGACTTCAATGGCAACAGGGAAAATAGAAAGAAAAGAGGGTTTGAAGGGCAAAATAAGCTTTATTTAAAGCATTTGAGCTTAAGATATCTATAAGGCACACCAGCCCTGAAGTCAGGAAGACCTGAGTTCAAATCTGTCCTCAGACACTTAACACTTCCTAGCTGTGTGACCCTGGGCAAATCACTTAATGCTAATTGCCCCAACAAAAAAAAAAAAGATAAATAAAAATTAAAATATATATGGCCAGTAAGTAGTTGAAGAAAAGAGACTAGAGGTCTGGAGAAAGATTAAAGCTGTATAAATAGATCCAAGAATCATCTTATGAAGAAGATAATGGAAACTCAGGAAGGTGGTGAGATCACCAAATAGGAAAATATAGAAGTGGAAGGGGAGAAAATTCAGGATAGAGCTCTAGGGAACATCTGCTCTTAGTAGGAATAATGTACAAGATTCAGCTAGAAGAAATCTAGGATAGAATAGAATCACAAAAACTGAAAGAGATGAGGATGTCAAGGAGAAGAGGATGACTAAATGCATCAGAGGCCACAGAGAGGTCAGTAAATATCAGGACTGAGAAAAGGCCATTGGATTTGTCAAGTAAGCTATCATTGGTAAATTTGGAGAGAGTAGTATCAGATGAATAATGAGGTCAGAAGTCAGATTTGGGGAAGTTAAGGAGAGAGTAAAAGGAAAGAAAGTGGAGAGATCAATTATAGATGACCTTCTCAAGTCAGTAGATGATAGCTAGCCCAGATGGATAGGTCAAGTGGGGATATTTTTGAGGAAGAGAGAAATACCAAAATGTTTATAGGCAGTAAAAAAAAAAAAAAAAAAGGCAGCCAAGAAATAAGAAGAGATTGAAAATAAGTGAGATGACTTTACATAGTGTGTGTGTGTGTGTGTGTGTGTGTGTGTGTGTGTGTGTGTGTGTGTGTAACAGTAGCTTTCTTTAGGATGGGATAAGGAGAGAGGAAATATCAAAAAGTGCACAGTAGAGAACAAAAGAAAACAGAGGAAGCACAGAAAAGTGGGGTAGCTTTGAAAATAATATATTGTGTTTTCCAAAACAGCCCATCCAAAGCAATTTTTCTTAGAGGTTTTGTTGGAATGGTTCTCTTCCCTCTGCTGCCAGACACTTGGATGTCATATTTCAGACTAACTTGTTGGTTATAGTATCTTGGGGCTGCTAGGTGGTGCTGTGGATAGAATACCAGCCCTGAAATCAGGAGGACCAGAGTTCAAATATGACCTCAGATACTTAACTCTTCCTAGCTGTGTGGAAGGAGGGAAGAAGGGAAGGAGGGAGGGATAGCATTTTGTTAGATTAATTACTTTAAATGGAAATTAGTCAGCTAAACCCTAAGATTAGAAAAGATTTCCATAGAAAACAGATTTTAATATGTCTGAAAATATATTTCTGTAACGTCTGAAAATATTTTTCTGTGATTTTACGGAAAAAATTGAAAAGAATGTAATCTCATTGAAGGCAAGGATTTTTTTTTTCATTTTTATCTTTTCATCTCCAGCTAATCAGATGCTTTACACTTAGTAGGTGTTTTTAAAAAGTTTGCTGAGTTAAATTGAATTGAATTGACTCCTGTTTCATTCTGATCTCCCTGTCAGATTTTAAACCAATTAAGTATGTGAGTAAGAAGGCTGGGAGGTTCTCTAGAGCTCTGGAGTCTACTCTTATTAAACTGCCCTAGCCCAAAAGACTTCCAGGTCAGATTAACTTTGAAGTTTAATTAGTAAATCAGCAATTACACAACCAAGAAGAATGAAAATAAAAATGAATTCAACAGAATGCTGAAAAAGAAGGACAAGGGGGAGAAGGTTGTACTTGGAACAAACAAAAGCCTCTGAGTCAGTGGAGCAATTAAATCTGGAGTTTACACAACCAAATGAGACATAAGTAACACAATGCACTTTATTGAAGAATAAAGTATTTGTTTATTTCTATCCTCTTTCTTTATATTCTCCTTCTTTCTCCACTGTGAAACAGTGAATATGATCATTGAAAAATCCCTTGCTGTCTAAGTGAATCAAATGGTAAACCAAGTTTAGGACAAAGTGTTGTGGAGCCAGTACTAGCTACATATCAGGATTATTCTAAACTTGTTCCACTGGGAATATTAAACTCTTTTAGTCCTATTAGCCTTAGTCCAGAAAACTACCCAACCCTCTGGAAAGCATATTAGTATTTTCATTCCACTGTGGTTCTGAAGCAAATAAAAACTGATTTCATCTTCTTAGCCTTAAATGACACAGCTAAGTAAGAGAAAGGGTCAGTGGGATCCAGAAAAAAGATAGCAATGGTTACTACTGAAGGCTGCTATATGGCAGAAAGAGATCTGATCTGGGTCAGATGACATGGGACTGAGATCTAGTTCTACTATTTAATAGCTCTGTGATATTATGTAAGTTAGCACCTCATCTGTAAAATGGGAATAATAATGCTTTCTATATCTACCTCAAAGGCATGTTGTGAGAGTCAAGTTAGATTATGTTCACTAAATGCTTTTAAAGTCTTTATGAGTATCAGTTATGATGATGATGATGATGATGATGATCTCAACTTCCTTGTATCCTACAAAAATGTAACTTTCAAATTGCTGTTCCGTAGATTCCAGTGGTCTTAAAAAAAAAAAAAAAGACTGAGAGAGCTTAAATTATTCTTCTTAGCCCTGCTAAGGATGACTGGTATAAGCAACAAGCCAAAGACCCTATAATTTTTTTTACTTTTAGCATATGTTATCTACCTACCAAATAGTGTAATACTGCAGCCCAGAAAGTAAATGTGACTGCAGACTTCCCTAAGAGAGGCAAGCTTCCAAAACAAGTCTATTCGGGGTGTTCTGGCAAAAGTTTCTCTAGGGGGCTCTCTAGGGGGAAAAGACTTTTAAGTTTAATCTGAACCCTTAACATTTTATCCATCACTTTCTTAAGTCAATATAATCACTAAAACAAGAAAATCAAGTCTTGATTTGTAACATTTGCCAATTGTTCCAGCACACCCCTGGTTTTGCTGAACTCTGCCTCAGGATCAGACAAAACTTTGGCAATTCTGGGTACCATGTTTTAGGAAGGATAAGCTAGAGAACTATCCAGAGAGAGGTCACCAGGTTATAATGAAGAATTTTGAAATCATCTCATGGGAGAGTCCATTGAAGGAAATGGTGATGTTTAGTCCAGAGAAAAGGAGGTTTAATGGAAGCTTGTTTGTCTTCTTCAAGTATTTGTAGAGCTGTGGGGAAAAGAATTAGAACTGGTCTGTTTGGTCCCAAAAGAAAGAGTTTGGAGCAATGGAAAGCAGTGTAGTAAAGCAGGAGAGGGGCTGTATTTGGAGACAAGGGATCTTAATGAAGATCCTATCTCTCGCTGCTTACTATGTGCTCAACTTTGGGCACATCATTTAACTTCTCTAAAAAGTGGCTTCCTCATTTGTAAAATGAGGGTTTTGAATGAGATAGAACTGCAGATAACTGTCTTTAGATCTGGGATCTTAAATTATAAGCAGAAAATTTGGGCTACAGGAAAACTTCCCAACGTTATAATTTTCTGAAATGTAGAATAGATTGATTCCAGAGATACTATGTCCCAATCCCTGGAGGTCTATAAGAAGAACCTTGATAATTTTTTTACAGATGGGCTGTAAGGAAAGTTCTAATTCAGAGATGAGTTGGACTGGATGGCCTTTCCAACTTTGAGATTCTATGACCTAAGAATCAAGCTGCTAGGAGGATTTTTTTAAAGCAACTAAAATAAAAGCACACACAATAATTGGATTCTAAAAATCCTTTTCAAATACCTCAGGTAGTGATTTTCTCACCACTAGACGCAGACCTGGGGCTAAAATTGTATCCCAAAAGAGTCTTTTGTAGGTGGTTTGCTTTGGAGAAACTAAAGCTTGGGCTTTATGAGGAAAGCCAATTTTAGATTGACCTTTGATTCTGGGGATTGATAGATATAGAGGAGCCATCATTCCTACATTGTTCACTGACAGACATAAGTATTATGGTTAATCCCTCTTTATAGCTATGGCATTAGGATTTGAGAAGATCTCATTTCCTTTTTTTTTTTCAGAGAGAGAAATATTGAGTCAAACTGACCATTCCAATATTGGCTTCTTCATTGGGTTTCTGGTTGTCTAGAAGTCCCCATCTGGGAGAATTGATCAGTCCCACAAGGTGGGGGGACATAGACATTTGATTTCATGAGCATAGGGATTTCATAGCATATTTGATTTCATAGCATAGCTGGATAGTTCTTTAGCAACTATCAATGTTGTTCTATCCACCATTGCTCTATACTATATAGCCTTTCAGACAGGGATATTGACTTACTCAGGGAGATTCAATCAGTACATGTCATAGGTAGTTCTAGATTTATCTAAGTCTTCCTGACTCCAAAGTTTTTTGTTTTTTTTTTTTTCATTTTGCCATATTGCTTCTTAACCCTAAATTAGAATATCTAATTTACTGTTTGAATAAGGCTAGTTAGAGGAAAAAAACTTCTCCATTCCCCTTGAAAATATCAATAACAAAAATGTATCTTTCATAATAAACACTAACACAGTTCAGTAGCTAGCCCATAGTAGATACTTAATAACACTTGTTGATTATTTAATTGTTAGATAGAGTACCTGCTTCTCATATATGAAACTCAGAGGTGGTATTCTGGCATCTCCATACTAGAGGTAGGATGGTACATTAGGACAAGTTCTGGGATTTAATTCTTAATTCTACTATTGTTACTGAGTGATCTTAATCATATGTTTTATCTTATCTGGGCTCTAATTTTTTCTTCTGTGAAGTTAGATTTTGGATAAGGTGAACTCTCAAGCACCTTCCAGCTCTAAAGCTATGAGCCTAAGAACATTCAGATGAAGAGTGGGGAGATTGGTCCCATCCTATACTTTTATTAATAATGGGAAGTCCCAGTATATTAATTCCCTTCACTCAAACAGATCAGCTCAACTGGTATTTGTGATCCCAGAGAATCGTGGGGTATACTGAAAATTAAGTGACTTCTATATAATGAGATGGTCAGTAAGTGTCAGAAATAGGGCTTGAACTCAGAGTGCTCCTCACTCTAAAGCTGGCTCTCTGTCTATTATGGCATTCTGCCTTCATGTAAGTGATAATTACTAATGAAAGAGAAAATTGATATGCAGTAAATGTCATTCAAAAATATGCTGACAGTTCAAAAATAATTATGCATTTTTTGAAATTCCTATCTAATTATATAATATTTTGAAATTATCCAGTTATAAAGTGTAACTCCCAAGAGGACATTTGAGACCACTTGCCTGGTCCTATTCTATGATAAGGACCAAGCACCATTAGGCACATGTTTATTATGCATTCCACCCAGCACTAGAGGGTGCTCTAAGGTAACAGCTAGCTCTCTGCGACTCAAAGTAACTGCCCCTTAGCCCTTTTTTTGTGAATGGCAGCACTTATTTCATTTGTTTTATTATTCTAAGTCTAGGGTGCATATAGATTTAACTAGATTCTTTTTTAAACATCTGTTTATTTAAATAGAACAGAATAGAAAAAAGAAAAAAATAGGAAAAGAAAATAAAACAAGACAGAAGAGAATAGAACACTGTCATGTGCCCAGCAGAACATCAGAGAGGATTCAAAATATATAACAATAAAATTCTAGTTTGGATCTTCTTAGGTTGTGCCAGGAGGATCCCTGTTCTGGCCCAAGTCCTTTTGATTTTTCCCCAGTCTACATTAACCCTCAGATGCTAATTTGTCTGGAGAACTTGAAATTTACTGACCTACCCCATCATCTTCCCAGAATCCTCTCTCTGCTTTATCTAGATTCTTATGGCTTCTGGGGAAGCCACTGGGAAAATTGTTGCCTTTGCTTCCTTTTCTCAGTAGAATCATGGAATCACGACACATACGTGACATAATGGAGTTAATTACCAAGTTTAGTGAGAGGAATTGATCAAGCCACCACTAATCAATTGATTTTCCCAAAAACAAGGTAAAAAAGGGAATGGACAAGTAATAGGCCATGAGGTGTTAAGACCTTAAAATACCAAAAAAAAAAATAATAATAATAATAACATTTTAGAGATGAAAAAACTGAGATCTATAGATTAATTTATTTGCTCAGATTCACATAGTAGAATTTGAACTCAGATCTTTATGACTCTTCTCATTTTCAGAATATCCTACTCTTTTTTTTTTTCCTTGAGCAGTCTTTCCCATCTCTACTTATCAAACACCTACTCATCTTTTAGGATGCAATTTTCAAATGCCATGCCTTCCATGAAAACTTGCTGATTCCCTCCTTTATATTGCCTGAGCACTTTCCTTTGACTCTATTATGGCATTAATCATAAACTCATGTTCTACTTCCCCTGGTAAATCCATGGGAGCAGAGACTTTGTCTTATAAGTCTTTGTGTCACCTATTCTCTAGTACACAGTTGACATTTGATAAATATTTTTTGATTAAAGAATGAATGAAATTGCAAAGTGAATATAATGTAATGATAGCCCTTATTTCTTTCACCCTTCTCTAAAAAAGTAGGAAAGTTCTTCACTGTGGTTTGAGGAGCCAAATAGCCATTGGCTCTTCAAAAAGCAAGACTACTTTCAAACCATTTAGCAGAAGGAGGATCTCTGTCTGAGGAGTATGAGTTCTAATAGTTGAAAAGAGACTCAACTGTGTCTTTCAACTATGAAAGAACTCAACTCTTGAATGGGAATAATTACTTGTCTCTTGCAGAAGCTAAGGGGATTTCTCTCTTCTCCCCATTCCCATCAACTGTGTCATCTTACAACAGAGATGTTCACCCCATAAGAACTACTGCTCTCATCAAGGAACAGGTCTAGTCAGTCAAGGCACAAGATTGGAGTTGTTTTGTGAGTTACCCTGGCCATTTCTAGAAAGGAACAGAACCAGGGCACCCAGCTAAGCAACTCACTTAGCAAAGAACAATGTGCCCAGGAAGAGCAGCATAAGGATACCATGTAAAAGGCCCTGCAGTGTTGGACATTTAAATGATCTGGCTCATATATGTCCAGTGCAATTGTGGGAGTGGATTCTCTCAGGTTAATAGGGAAAAGGTTTCCGGGATGCTTTTGTTTTTGGTTATTCTTCCTAGCAGCTGAGCACCAATAAGGATCTGTGCACTATTGTTTTATGAAAACAGGCCCACAGCCACAGAGTACCTCGAGCTTGAAGGCAGTTAGCCCCCTGAGATACCAATCTTAAAGGTACAAATTGGGGAAGTAGCCCAAAAGAAGTCCACTACATAAGCATTATATAATTATATATGATTCTTTACTCATAACCATAGCCAAAAAAAAAAAAAAAATACTGCTAGGAACTATTATTGTTCAGTTGTATGACTGATTCCCAGATCTAGCCATTCATTAGCCAGGCAGTTTGAGATTTCCCCCCCCCATCCAGTTACTTTTTGCTGCTTGCTTTTCTCTCTCTCTCTCTCTTCTCTCTCTCTCTCTCTCTCTCTCTCTCTCTCTCTCTCTCTCTCTCTCTTTTTTTTACTCCTCCACACAAGATTTTTTTATTTCTTTTTTTTTTTGGACTTAAAGGGCATTCTAGCCCTTCATTTTTAAATTTTTTTTTAAATAGCTTTTTATCGACAGATGCTGCTTGCTTCTCACTGGTGGAGTAACAGATGTGGGCTCAAGAGCAGATGATAAAGGAGGTAGCATAGTACAATGGAAAAAGTAGTGAGAGGACATAGCTTCAAATCCTACTTTTGACACTACTTGTGTAATTTTGGATAATGCAATTGCCTCTTGAACCTAAGTTTCCTCACCTATAACTTAAGAGGTTTGAACTAAGAGTTCCATCAGACACTTTAGATCTTTGATATTATGACTCTTCTGCCACACTCATGATTCCTCCATTTTTATTTTGAAAAAAATGCATTCAACAATGATCCCCCTCAGATCAATCCTAACCATCTGCTCCTTGGTTCTTTATGACATTGTCATGCTATAGGGAACTTTAATAATGGGGTCCCCCACTCCCAAGACATGCTTTTTATAAGAGAGCTATTTGTGATCGCCATAAGTTAATTTCAGCATGTAAGAATTGAATCAGTGAAAATTTTGTCAACATTATCATGGCTAACACATATCTGAAATTAAAAAGAAATACTTCTCTGTGAAAAAAGAAGGATTCCACCATTGTTTTCACAAAATATGAAGTCCATCTGGCAAATAAAGGGGAGAGTGTTAGTGGGCATAGAGACTGGAATTAATTATATCAACCATAGTTAACGGAAGTCTTGTAAATGAGAAATTCTTCCCCTTCGAGATTGGAGTTATTATGATTTCTAAATAAGTAGTTGTTCAGGAAAAAAACAGCATTGTTATTCCCTAATTCTCCCTCCATCTTGACTTTCTAGGCTCAGCAGCAAGGGATTTCAAACCTGGATTAATCTAAGAACTTTATTGAGTTTATATATAGCTCAGGCTAGCAGCTATGTAAAATAAGTTTGCTACACAAACATAGCCTGAATTCCAACTTTCCTTAGAAATCCAGGACTATATTTTCAGTCATATACATCCCTGTCTTCTCCTTCCCATCCCCATGATGTTTAAAAGAACCACTCTTCCCTTTCACCTCTGAAAATTTAGCTCAAACGTTCATCCTAGATCACTCTAGATCACTGACATAATCTGTACACATTCTTGATTCATACACCAGTAGGGACAGGATTCAAATGTCATTCTGGTAGCACACAAAGGTGGTTCAACCTTCCTTCTAATTACTCAACTTCCTCTGTACTGGTTTAGCATTTGTTTGATTGTCTGGTAACAGGTCTTGCTGCTGTTACTATTTGGTGGATCCTGCTATGCCCCCTCTGCAAGATGTTGTCCTTTAATATATCTTTCTATAATTGGTTAGTCTTCCCCTCTCCCCATGAATTCTTTGAAATAAAAGCTTATGAAAAATAATGAGTTTCTGTATTCCCATAGGTAAAGGCAAAGCTAGCAAGGTTATTTTTCCTGAGGAGCTTAAATCCTTAGGTAACAAAACAAGTATGAGAAGGACCATTCCTAAAAGGACATACTCAGAGTGATCATTCCTTGTTGATAATGACCAAAAAAAAAAAAAAAAGATAAAAATATAATGATGTGATCCACATTGATTCTCCATAGTTCTCTCTATGGATTTGGATGACTCTTTCCATCACAAATCTATTGGAATTGCCTTGAATCAATCACCTCATTGTTGAAAAGAGCCAAGTCCATCTCAGTTGATTATCACCTAATTTTGTTGTTACTATGTACAATGTTCTCTTGGTTCTGCTCACTTCACTTAGCAACAATTCATGTAAGTCTTTCCACGTTTTTCTGACATCAGTCTGCACATCATTTCTTAGAGAACAATAACTTTATGCCCATCATTTCTTAGAAAACAATAACTTTATACCATAACTTATTCAACCATTGCTCATGAGCATCCACTCAATTTCCAACCGCTTATCACTGCAAAAAGAGCTGCTACATTTTTGCAAAGTGGATCCTTTTCCCTCTTTTATGATTTCTTTGGGATTCCTTAACTTTTAGCATCAACTTTTACTGCTCACTAAACTATAAAGATCTTTGTCTTTTCCAAGTAAAATCCTTCAAGTCTGAATCAATAGAACCCCAGAGCCCTAAAGCTTCCATGTAGTCAACTGGAACCAGGGGAAATCCTCATTACAATGGCACAACTTCTGTTTAATTGAAAGCAAAAGGAGTATCATTGTTTCATTTGTTCTGGCCCAAATGTTCCTTCCTGATATATCAGTCTAGATGCCTGAATCAGAGTGAGATAGAAAAGGGTTACTGATACAATACCAAGAAAAGAGCTTGAAAACTTGGCTGAGATTGATTTTAGCTTTCTTTGTTCATTGTGTCTTGTCCCATCAGCTTCCTATTTGGCCAGGACTCATTATCGGTGGAAAATCAAGGTAATTATTCAAAAGTTATATTTGGAATAAATAACTGGCTTGTTTTGTTGGAATTAGATAACCACTTCCCTTCTTCGTTCTCAAGAGATACCTGCACAGTAAAATATTTGGAACTTAAGAGCTCTTTTGTAACTCTTTGAATGTTCTAAGCTGTTGAACATCCTCTCTAATATCACACCTTAGAGAAAAGAACCCTGGGAGAGAGCTTTCAGTCTCAATGACACTGTTGTAGACAAAAGGAAATTCATTCTGAGAATGAAGTCAATATGTGTCTGACTCTTATGAAAACTAGAATCACCTTGGATCACTTAAAGAAACAAAATGGCAAGCAGCTTTACTCTGTCTTGGACATATCTCTAAAGTAGTACTGACCTCTCCAGCTCCATACTGTTGTATTTGTTTATTGGATCTAAACAGTCACGACTAGTCATTGTTGTGTTTGGGGCAAATAGTGGAAGGCTTACCTGGAATATGACCACCAAGGGGAGGAAATGAGCACTATGATCCTGGAATATTTGGCTGCTAATAGAAAAGGAGCTAAACCAGGGACTGGACTTCTGAAATAACAGAATCTTAAATCGTTCATGCTGGGGTAAAGTCCTAATCACCCAAAACAAAAGCAAGTAGTTTGAGGTTTTTTGGTTGTTGTTTTTCTTTTTTTTTTCCTTTCTTTTTGGTTTTTTATTACTACTGATAGGTATTTTCATGGTTATTTACCCATTTTGTTAAACTTGTGGGGTTTTGTAATTTTATTTATTTTCAGTTTATGGACTCAAACAAGCTTTTCTTCCATATGATATTTATGTGATGTTGGAAATATCAGACTTCAGGATGGATCTGTGACTGCAAAGAACTCTAGTGTGTGTACTCCCTTTTCCAAGACAGATTGCCATCCCCCATGACTTAGTAGATCAACTCTAAGTGATTAAGTGACTTGCCCAGGATCACATGGCTAATAAGAATCAGAACTGGAAGGCGGACCTTCTTGATTACCCATTCCACCATGCTATCTCTACAGATATGTCTTATGACAGAAAAAGCTGATGACAACTAAAAGCTTTAGCTAAATCAGATTTCAGCATTACCTAGAACATACTAAGTATTGAGATGAATTCAATATGTGCATTGCCTGTTTGATCTTGAATGAGTTTAGTCACATGGGTCTGAGTATGGCAAAATAACTGTAAATGCCAAAAGTGGAACCTTGACTTAGAGGACCATGAAAATCTTCATTGATACCAGTGATAGACCTCCTTTACCATCTCACCACTCAAACTCCTATAGCATTTATTTCAGGGTCAAGACAGACTCCTCATTTCATGTAAAAGTCATCATGGGGGGCAGCTAGATGGTATAGCAGATAGAGCACCAGCCCTGAAGTCAGGAGGACCTGAGTTCAAATCTGGTCTCAGACACTTAACATTTCCTAGCTGTATGATCCTGGGCAAGTCACTTAACCCCAATTGCCTCAGCCAAAGAAAATAAAAATAAAAAATAAAAGTCATCATGGCAGACTTAAAAGAAGTTTAAAATGACTAGGGGTTATAAGAACCTGGATTTGAATCCCTATTTGTTAACTATATGGCCATGAGCAAATCCCTTATTCTCTCAGCCTCAGGAAAATGAAGATAATATCTCTCTCATCTGTAAAATGGGAATGATGATATTACTACTACTGTCCTCAAAGGGTTGTGAGGATTAATGTGCATGACAAATTAGATAAAATTCATAAAATTCTTTGCAAACCTTAAAGGCTGTAGAAACTTTGGAAATGTGGAAATATATGGAAGTATTTTAGAAGCCTTAAGTTAATTCCTCCCAGTCACTTAGCAACATCAACAGCTTGCTTAATTCAGCTCATTAAGTTGATATGTTGTTGACTTTTTAAAATCAATCCACATATTTATTGAGGATAACTCTGGAACAAGTATGTTAATCATAGTTTCACTAAATTATCATTATAGTTATTATCTATCTATATAGATAGATAAAAGTAAGATATAAATACTACTATTTTCATTTCCAAAAAAAAAGGAAGCATGGATCAATTTTAATATTTCAATGAATCTGTTCTACGTATCTTATGTATAACTAGTTATTTTTGTGTTTCTCCCCTAGTAGAATGTGAAATATTTGAAATATTACTATTCTTGCCTCTGTTTTCTTTTGTATCTGGAGTCTTTAGCACCATACCTATTACACAGAAAACACTTAAGAAATATTAATTGCCTGTTGACCAAATGACTGATCTGTCGTGTCCTGGATACTGGGCATTCCCATCATAATGCAAATCTTAACCTATTCACTCACACCCATTATATACTCATACATGGCAAACACTCACAAGGTGGTCAGGAAAAGCAATACAAGGACACTCTCAAGGGATCTCTTAAGAACTTTAGAATTGATTGTATGACACAGGAGACGATGACATAGAATCACCCAGCATGACGTGCCCTTGTGGAGAAAGTGCCGTTCTCTAGGAGCAAAGCAGAATTAAATTAACTCAGAAGAAATGCAAGATACATAAAATTAGAGAAGCCACCCCAAATGTTCAGAGGGATTATTTGTGTCCAACCTATGGCAATGCATTATGAGCTCATATTAGTCTGATCAGCCACAGTTGGACACAGTATAACTCAACTCTAATGTAATGATGTCATGTTGGTCCTCGTTGAGAACAAAGATCAACAACCATTATATACAACTTTATTATTAAATACAAGTGTCCACACCTTTTCATAAGTCTAATATAAAAGATCTGCCCATCATGCTAGGGGCCTTCTTCTCTTATTTGTTTTTTTTTTTTTTTTTTTTTTTTTTTTTTTTTACCGGTGTCATTTGTGTTTATATTACATTCATTTCCAAACACATCCCTCCTCCCTCTACACAATGTAACAAAGATTTAAAAAGAAATTGAAAAAAAAAACAGTTTGACAAAATCAAACAACACATCAATCATGCATCTGGCAGTCTATACAGTATTCTACATCTGTAGACTTTCTACCCTGCAATGAAAGGAGATATTGCTTCTCCTATTGCTTCTTTGTGAAAGAGTCTTAGAGATTTCCTTTCTGAATTATTAAGATTTATCCCATCTAGTATTTACAAAAAACTTTAAGATTTACAAAGTGCTTTATTTATGTTAATTAATTTTATTTTCCCAACAACCCTTGGGGGGGGGGAGGTAAATGATATTATTTTCCTTATTTTACAAATGGAAAAGTGAGAAAAGAGCTTCAGTGACTCACTAGAATCACAGAGTCAAGTATTTCAGTAAGTCTTCAGGTCTTCCTGACTTCCTACAGATTCAGTTAGATAGCCATGGATTAGGAAATAGTCCATAACCATCAGTCTGATAAGAATTGTCGAACAATGCAGTGGTGTCTGTTTATATTGATTCTCAAAGATTCCACACGAGCCTTTTAAACTTGCCACCTAGGCACCTCTCTTCATAAAATAAACACAAATGGAATTTGTTTTAGCCTGAATAGACTTTGGCAGTGTCTCAGCAGCTATACTGATTAATAATAATGTTTACAATATATCAAGGACATAATAAAAATGCCATTTTTTCTATTTAAAGCTTGTCCAAGAGACTTGGACAAGAGAACTTATGTGTTATGGGAATAATTATACATTTTGATTGCAAAAGGCTGGTACTTTTTTTTTTTTTTACTTCCTATAAACAAATCTTTTATTATGGGCAAAGGGCCATGAACTTTGAGTTGAAAGCAAAACCAAACATGATTACCAAATGGAAGTGAATTTGCAGATGATAGGCAAATAACTAGATTCTTTGCCAGAAAAAATCCAAATGTGCCTGTTGGTCCCGGGAAGGGTTTAACTGCAAGACAGGAGAATATTTATTTCACCTGAAATTTCATTCTCCATTCTAGATAGAGAGTTGTATTTGAGCAAGAAGGAGGCAAAAACTATAATAATTTCTTTGTTTTCAAAAAAGCAGATCATAAAACTGGAAAAGTCTAGTCAGAGACTTTTTAACATGTTTTCTACACATACCTAACAAATCAAATAAGATGATATTTATAAAACAATTAGTGCAGTATCTGGTACCGTATCTAATTAATGTTTGTTTTTACCCTTCCCAAAGTAGCTCATTCTATTTTTGAATAGTCACAATTGTTAGGAAATTTGTTCTTATATGGAGT
Source organism: Antechinus flavipes (assembly GCF_016432865.1). NCBI lineage: Eukaryota > Metazoa > Chordata > Mammalia > Dasyuromorphia > Dasyuridae > Antechinus > Antechinus flavipes. The sequence goes on from NC_067398.1 coordinate 23,414,975, forward strand.
CTATATCTTCCTTCATATGATACCCACCTATTACTCCTTCTTCTGTCCTCCAGAGCTGAACAAAATGAGACTGATCCTTCTTCCAAAGAAATATGTCACATGTTCAAAGATAGTTATAAAGTCCAACCAGTGCCCCCCTTCCAAGTCTTCACTATCTGGCGTGATTTTGAAATCTTTTACCATCATGGACAATCTCTGACTACTTACCAACTTTTCATTATCCAAATTAAATGGCACCTCTCCTAAATATTCTACCAATGCTCTTCCTAGGATGGAATACACCAAGACTTCTTAATCAGAGACATTATAATTCTCTTACACAGTCTAAGATTTTTGAGCACATATCACCTTGATAACTCATAATAAATCTGAGTTTTGTCAAAACCCCCAGTTCTTTTTTTCAAAAAAAATCCTTAGCATATCTTCAACCTCATGTAGCTGAGGTTGATTTTTTAAACCCAAGTGTAAAACTTCGTATTTATTCTCATTGAATTTCATTGTATGTTATAGTCTGTCAAGATTATTTTATTACAACACTCTTTGTTTCAGTATAATAAAATATATTTGATACATAAAAATATTTGAATAAAATATGTAAAATAATTTGAAGAATGAATCTATGGAAATTAACTTTAAACTAATGAAGGTCATCAGATTGTTCCAGTGTGTGCCTAATCATTAGAAAGATAAACCAGATATCCAAGAGATCCCTGGATTTTCAGGCCCATCAGGATGGAGGCATCGGTCATTCCCAAGTTGATCTTATACAATGGTGAATTGTAATCATCCTTTTCCATATTCTGGTGGAGTTTCTCTAAATTACCTTCTATCTCATGGGCCAATTTCATCTTAAAAGTCTTCTTCAGTACTATAAACAGTTTGACCTCTTCAAAACTGGAAATAGAGAGTACATCAGCACCCAGTATGCATCCATTAATTTTGGTATATGTTACTAGATTATAAAAAGACCTTAAAGCTGTGTTTATGATGAGAGAGGGATGGAGCACTGAGGCAATTACCCTGATAATTCATCTTTGCCTTCTCACCTCTTCCTCACAAAAGCAATTTTTTCCTCAATTATTTGGTTGCATAAAATGTTCTTTTGGGGATCTGATTTATCAAGAGGCAGGGTTATGTTGCATCTTTCCATTGTGCTATGAGGCTGGGAGTTAGGGAGAACTGGGTTCTGATCTCACCTCTTATATGCATTAGTTGGGCAAGCTTTGCCTAGTCATTTGAATCTGAATTTCATGATCTGAAAAATGAAGCTAATAATTCTTGTAGTATTTCTCTCCAGATGATGTAGTATTAGGTATGTCGTCAGGCAGACCTGAGTTCAAATCCAGCTTCAACCTCTAACTCTGTGACCCTGGGCAAGTCACTTAACTCTATCTGCCTAAGTTTCCTCATCATAAAATAAGATGGAAAAGAAAATCGCTCCAGTAACTTGGCCAAGAAAACCCCGAGGGGTCACAAAGAGTCAGAAATCAATTACACAACAAAATTTATTTCCTAAAGTAGTTATGAGAATTAAATGAAATCATGAATGTAACATGCTTTGCAAACCTATGTAAATGCCAGTTATTATAAAATTACCAGCTCAATACTAGTTATTATGTTGTGCATGGAGATTCAGACTTAGAAATTGGTCATGATGGGCACCCTGTTGTCTAAGCCCAAGAGAATGAAAAGAATAGCATTATCTGACTTACCAGGTCAGTCTAGGTTTGTAGTTTCTATTAAAAGATTATTGACCTTGTGAGACATGGGTTAGAACACTGGCTCTGACACTTACTACTTGTGATCTTGAAGAAGAAAGTCACTGATCCTCACTTTCCTCACCTATCAAATAGGGAGAAGAATGTTTGAATGAATTACCACATAGTGCTGTTATAAGGAGTTATCAGAAGGCGTCACCTTCTTAGAGTGTTCTACAAATATGAATTAGGAAGCACAATAGTCTTGGTGGACTTTAAAACTTCATTTACTAAAACAAGATGTCACAGACTTCACTGATGGCAGTGACAGCCTTGATTGCAAAATCGCATTTACAAGCCATTAATAAGTAAAGAGTTGGCAGGGCCATTTTGCATCGAAAACTATAAAAAGAAAATTAAAAGGCCAGATCAATTGAGCTTTTTAAAAAATCATTCATTTTGAATGATTACCAGTAACTGGAAGAAATCATTCCAAGTAGTTCTGCAGAAGGTTAAAAAAAAAAAAAAAAAAAAGCTGATTAAATGAGAAAAGAATTTTGCTGCCATCAGGAAAACTCTTGAGGATTAAAATTCAGTCCTTCGAGTCTGTCCCCAGAGCTTAAATTTTGACTATTCATGTGCTGGAAGGCATGCAACTGTCCAAAATTTACATTTTAATTTTGGAAAACAGAGTTAAAAATACATGTCATTCCACTTAGCAAAAGACAATGGTTAAAGTATTGAGAGGGATTCTGTAGATTCTTTGTAACGTGTAAGATAAGATGTAGATATATCATCCCTGAATAGGTTCATCAATAGGGAGCATCTCTGAGATCGTTTGTACATTGGCCACCAGATCCTTTGGTGCTCTAGGCATCTTCTTCCATTTCCGAGCTCCCGACTTGCTGTTATATTCATATACATCTCCTGTAACTGTAGGAGGAAAAGCATAGAACAGAGACAAAACAAGTAGTGAGTTGTTCCAAATTGGGCTCTGTATAAAAATGACAAACATTAAGAATAGACATTAAAGGACTTCATGGAAAGGCTCAAGATATCCTCTAAGGTAAAAAGCCTCCCTAGGATGAAGCCTGGGAGATTTGAGCATCCCACTCATCCCGGAAAACAACGGCAAACTCAAAATGCTGAGACACAAGGTTATCTATGAGACATAAAGCAAAAGAGACACAGCTGCTACTTCTGAAAATGGACAGTTTCGAAATCTGTCCCAAAAGACAATTCATCTATTTTTGAGCCAGAAGGGATCTCAATAACCATCTAGTCCCTCAGAACCCACCCAACAAGAAGTTGTCTACTCTTTACCTGGAAAACTTCTAGGAGGTAGAGTTTACCCTTTCTTGAAGTGGTCCATTTCAATTAAGAAAAGCAATTATTGTTAGAAAGCTTTCCCTCCTTCTTTACTTCTGGGGTGGGAAGGGCTGTCCTTCTTTGAGTATAAAGTAAAATTTTAATCCACTGAATCAACTTTTATTGAAACAGCATTATAGGAAATACAAGATTTGGGAGAGACATCAAAAGCCATGTTGTCCAACTCTTTCATTTTACAGATGAAGAAACCGAGGCCTAAGTAAGTAAAGTGATTTGCTTGAGAATATACAGTAATAAGCATCTCAAGCAGAATATAAGCACACATCTTCTAACTCCAGAGCCAGTCATACCACAGCCATGTTATGTACCCTCATTTTCAGATGAGAAAATTGAAAGAGTAACAAAGTAAATAGCTCAAGCTCACGTAGACATGAAAATATATGATACAACACAATACAAAATATTAAAAATATATACAAATTGTCAGAGGAAAGATTTGAACCCAGGCCTAAAAACTCCAGGGCCAGTTTTTTTTTTTTTTTTTTCATTATACCATACTCCTAAACAGGCACAGTCCTGCATTCTACAAATGAAGATTTTAAGGATAAATAGATAGCGTCATAAAGATGGCATATTGTTCTAGAAAGAGCACTGGGCTTGGCATTGGAGAATCTGAATTCAAATCTGTGTGACCTTGAGCAATTTCCTTGAGAATAAGACAAGCACTATTCCATTGCCACTTTTTTTCTTCCAAGCTTCTATCACACAGTTTAATAAATGCTTGTTGATCAATTGATATGCAAATTTGAAAGCCTCAACTAGAGATTTCTAACCAATCACCCCCCACTAACTATTTCTAAATGTATGACCCTACAATAGAAGGTGAATATAGCTTTGAAATTAAATGTGTCCCAGCTGAAAGGGACCTTTAATAACTTAATCTACCTACCTACCAATTATGAAGTGCCTAAGAGTGGTAACAACAGTGACAAAAATCACATTTCCCTTCCAGCACACAAATCTATCCTCTAAGTCAATATTATCTGTTGGAAACTGAGTGGGTTTTTGAATTTTAAGTTTTAGATTCAGATTCAAAATAAACCAAACTCACCTCATTCTCATTCTAAAGATGCAGATCATGACATTCTTTAACATAGACTTGACCAAGAGACTTTTCCTCCTCATCAAGCACAACTTGGTTCTGTCTGAGTTGATATTTATGTAGGATGAAAGCTTCCAATTATATTATATCATTTGCATTACAATGAATTCATTAGATCAAGTGGAAACTATATGTTCATGAAAGAATCCAACATATGGACCTAGGTTCCAGTCTCAGTTTTACTAACTAACTACCTCTGTGACCTTGAGTAAATTATGTCATTTCCCTAAGTGTTCATTGTCTCATTTATAAAATGAGGGGGTTGGACCACTTGACCTCTAAACTTTCTCATAGCTCTAAATCTATAATCTAGTGAATGTGAGCATAGTTGCTTTATTATGTCATTTATATGGAGACCTGGGAAGTGTAATGGATAGAATACTCGGACCCATGAAGACCTGAGTTCAAACCCTGCTGCAGATACTAATTAGCTTCATGACTGGAAAATGCATCCCTCGGCTTCAGTTTGTTCATCTGTAAAATGAAGATAATAAAAGTACCTCTCTCTCAAAGTTGTTAGAAGGATCAAATAATGTATGTAAAGCATTTTTTCAGAACATAAAGCTCTATAAAATTATTGTCATTGTTGTTGTTGTTACTACTACATGCTAACAAAAACCTAATCTTAGTTAAAAAAATAAACAGAAATCAACCAACCAACACTTACTAATTACTTCTAAGTTCCAGAGACTATGCAGAACACTAAGAATACTGAAATAAAAATTCTGTAAGGAGGTTCCATTCTAACAGGTAAGACAATATTTAAAATTACGTACAAAATATAAACCAAATGAAGACAAGGACCTTTAATAAAAGGGCTTGAGTCACTGTGAGATACCAAGAAAAGTCTTATAAAGAAGGTAAACCTAGAAATGAATCTTGAAAGGAACCAAGGATTCACAGAGTAGAGGTTTAGTGAGGGTACAGCATGGGGGACAGTTAAGAGAGAGCATTATATATGAGGAATAGAGTATAAATAGGTAATGTGGGACCATATAGTATATGTAGAAAGGCTAGATATATAGGAAGGGGCCAAGTTAGGAAGAGTTTTAAATGTTAAGCAAAAGAATTTGTATTCTATCATAGAGACAACAAATAGTTTATTAAGAAGAAGTTATAGTCACACTTAAACTTTGGGAGCAGGAAAGGAAATCATTTTGGTAGGTCTATAGGAGATGGGTGAGAAAAGGGAAAGACTTGAAGCAGAAAGAATAAGAAACTTTGCAATAATTCATGTGAAATATGATGAGGGCCTGAACTAGGACGAACTGGTGTGAGAAGAGAGAAAGAAAGAGACACATTGAAAGAAAAAACAATCAGATTTTACAACTGCTTGGATATGCAGAGTTTGGGATTATGAGGAACTAAAGCTCACACCACAGTGGAAAGATGGTGAATACATCAGCAATTATAGGAAAGTTCAGAAGAAGAACTTTTTTGTGGGGAGGGAGGAATATTGAGTTCTGTTTTGGGCAGAGGGAATTTGAAGGGGCAAAAATAGAGGAGTGCAAAAGATTGGGAAGGAAAAGAGGGAGAAGAGCTATAGAAAGAGTTCTCAATTGAGCATAAAGATGGGGATACTTTTTCATAAAAAGTTGCTTGAATGATGCTAATCATAACGTATAGCTGAGTATAGAATAACATGGTATGACAAATATCTTAGTAATAGAATATATGTAGGAAAAGAGGGTCTGACCCCCAAAGACATCTGATGCATTGTACCTGGATCAATTGCTTCTCCATCAAACACTGTCTCATACACAGTTGTTTCCTTAGAAAAGAACAAATGAATACAAAAAAATTAATTGTTATATGGATGTAGAGTTGCTTGAAATCTTGGGGGAAAGGGAGTGGTATAAGTTCAATACTTCTAGAAGATGAACCCCTCATCACTTATCTTTTCTTATTCTCCTGGGAAGTCTAAGGCTACTCCTGAGTAGTCAGAGAGGGTAAGAACCTCCATGATAATGTTATTAAGTTAACCCAATTAAATAAATTAACTTAATAGTTAACCCAAAGTTTCAGTAAGATGTAAGCTCTTAATAGAGACTTTTACTTCTGAATTTGTATCCCCAGCACTTAGCAATAGGGATCTATGACTTCATGGTTACAGAAAACTCCTAGGTGAGGTAAATTTCTCTACTATTGCCAGATGACATCTTCTTCTGCAATATACTATTTGAGAGCAGTCTGGAAAACTGAGAGATCAATTGTTTTAATCAGACTCACACAGCTAATAGTTCAATGATAGATTCTGACCGGGTCTTCTTGGCTTCAATCCGCCATTCTATGCTACCTAGAATAGAGTAGGCATCTAAAAAATACTTCTTGAATCTGATTCAAAGGATTCTACCATCAAACCCAAATGATTTTACCATCAAAATCTTCATGTTTTCCAAGTCACTTTTTTTTTATGCAATTTCATTTCCTTTGAGGAGATTAACCTATTCCCATTTTAACATGGATTATTTACCAGATTAATTCAAGTCAAATACTAGGACCTTTAAAAAAAGAGAGAGAGAGAGAGAAAAAGATTGAGTGACTTCTAATGAGGAGAAAGAGTGAGTAGGTTCCAGAGTACAAAATATTACTTTAAAGGTAGGTTTGGAAAAATAACAGGAGGTTTAGAAAGTTAGAGGGATTTAGGCAGCATGAGAATAAAAGGGAAGACACCAAGAGGGGAGGAAAAACACTGCACATATAAACGTATTCTCCATCTCACTTCTACTTGCCTTGTCTACTTGACACATTCTTCTTACCTGCCTGAGATTGTGAATAATTTAAAATTCAAAATCTTTTATGAAGTATCATGAAAATTTTATCCATCCCTATGAGACTCCAAATTAGGGGATTTTCACTCCTATAAAAATCATTCTCTTTGATGGTACTTGGTCCTGGATTTAGCTCAGTGATTCCCTAGTTGAAACTGAAATTATCTAATTCTATTCATATTATATGGGGGAAGGGAAAGGAGAAGATAATTAAATAATCCTAGGATGTATCAATATGAAAAAGGGAGTGGGACAATGAAACACCATTACTTCTGTGATAGAACATGGTTCTCAGAATTGTACTCACAGTTATCACTTCAACTTTTTTATTTCTACTTCCTGATACCATGTCATCATTGGTATTTTTGTTTCCTGTTGGGAAAGGAAAACCAATTAGATAGATATCAGAAAAGTAACTTCTAGACACCAATCAGTAATGAGCAGCTTACCTGCTATGTACTTCTTTCCTCTGCAAAAAAAAAAAAATTAGAAAAAAAAATCAGGTTCATGACACCATTGCACAGCAAAATCCAAAGTTCATTTTCATAAAGCAGACAATGAATAGTAAGCATGGCTCCCCTCCATGGGGAAAAATATAATTTATGGAAGAAGAAGCACTGTCTGAATGTCAATTCTGTCTGTTCTAAAAGATGAGCCCCTCAACACGTACATTTTCTTATTGGTCTAGACAGACTAGCATTTAGCAGCTATCATGGATAGTATCCTCCCATATATATGTGTATATTTGAAAAAATTCTTTTCTAATTTTATTTTGGAAATCAGATAAGGCATTATAAAATAATGAGAGAGTATTTGTAAAGCACCTAACACAGTGCCTGACACATAATAGGTATTATAAAATTATTATTATTATCATTATCATCATCATTCAGTGTGGAAAGTGGCAAGAGGACTGACTCTGGAGTCATAAAACCAACATTTTAATTTCCCCTTTGATGCTTATTACTTGTGTAATCTTGGGCAAGGCATTTAATTTTCCTTGTCTCAGTTTCCTCCTTTGTAAAATGAAATGTTTGGACTATTTAGTTTCAGAGGTTTTTCCAGCTCTAGATTTATGGACCACTGAAATCTGCCACTGCTACTACGAGATAAAGGGTGTAGGGAGGAATTTTTTTTCATTAAAATTGATAAACATAATGCTCTTTATTTGTAAAGTGCCTTACCAAGAACCTTCCCATCCATCAATTCTCAGGTGTTCTTTACAATGAAGAGTATTAATTTTTAATGATGCCTGAAGAGTTTTCATTTTTGTGTCTTTTATTTTATCATTAAATAAGAGAAGTAGATTCTTTTATCTATAATATCTCACATTCTTGCAATGAAGATCAAGGAAAAATGTTTTTCAATTCAGTATCTATTAAGCTTTAAAGTACATGGCACAGTTATTATCCCCTTTTTACAGATGACAAAAATGAAGCTTAGAAAGATGATCTGCCCATAGCTACATAAGTATTAATTTACAGAGCCACAAGTAAGTCACAAGTGACCCAAGGTCAGTGCTCTTCCCATCAGGCAATCCAGTCTCTTGGATAGGGAACAATGGAGGTAGTTGCATCTTTTCCATGCAGGAACTATACAGGGAACTCTAAGTTCTCTGACTTCTCTGCCTGTACCCATTTATTCTTGTAAATTTAAATTTAAGCACTTGTGTGCAAACTGAAACCTAGAAGTATGGGTATAAATTTACTGTGCTCAAAGGGAAGTCCAAGCTCTCTACACTTTCAGAGGCTCCCTTTATCATCAGGAGCCAACAAGGTGACATACAAATATTCCTTCTAAAGATAATTTTTCAGTCAAAAGTTAAATGAAAACTCACATACTTGCTTTTGGGTTTCAAGAGTTCCTTGGTCAGTTTTTGGCACCTGGCTGTAATGCTGCTATATTTCACAAGCAGGTAACACGTCCAGGAAAGCAGTCCAGCCAGGAAAACCGCCATCAGTGTAAAGATGAAAGGGATGTACCAGTCCTTGGGACTATATGTGTTTATAGAGGTGTATACAATGGTCACACCTTTCTTTTGCTGATAAATGACATAGCAAAGAACACAAAGCATTACTCAGTGTTTTCAAAGAGTATTTTCTTACATATGATAGGATTAGTCTATGTATATCAAACTAAATATAATGATTTGTACTATATATATATATATGTATATATATATATACCTTTATTTCACAGAATAACAGAATTTCAAGGTTGGAAAGAAACTCAGAGAGTTATCTTATCAAACTCATGCATAAAAAAGGAATCTTCACTACAGAAAGCCTGAAATGTGGGCACCTAGCATCTGTTTGTTTACTTCCAAATTGGGAAACCCACTACCTCCACAATCAGCCTTTTAGTTGTGCATAATTCTCATTGCAAACTTGGGAAGTTTTCTCTCATCAAGACTCAATTTTCTTCTTTGCAGCTTGCATTCTTTCTTCCTTGTCCTACTTTCAGAGGCCAAATAGAATAAGTTTAACCTATAATTCATATTATATTGCTTCAGATACTTGAAGGTGACCATCATATTCCCACTGAGTCTTTTATTATACAAGCTAAATAACCTTGGGTCTTTCCACCAATCCTCATATGGCATGAACTCAACGCTCTTCGCCATCCTAGTAATCCTCCTCCGGATGCCCTTTCCAAACTGTCATGCTCAAAACTAAATCCAGATGTGATCTGAGCAGGACAATGGAGCTACCATCTTCTTGTTCCTAGATGCTATGTCTCTCTATGTTTAGCTCAAGATGTCATTGACCTTTTTCTTTTGCTATTATTGTTATATTCACTTTTGATTATCATGCACTTAGTAATCTATCAAACCCTTTATACCTTTCTCAAACAAACTGTTTTCTAACCATGTCTTCCCTATCTTCCTCTTTTGAAACTGGATTTTGAGCCAAATGTAATAGTTTACATTTATTTATGTAGTTTTACTCTAGGATCTCCTTTTGTGAGGGGAAATCTGAACTAAACACAATTCTGATAAGCTCTACAGTTTATTACATGAAAAAGGCTTCAAATATTACCAATATATTAATCTCTTTTTCAATGACTAATCCTCCCTAAGTAGAAGAGCCCTATCATTAGGAGTCTGACCAGTTGATAATGCACTATTTGGCTATGGCAACCCATGAAACAAAGGAAAATATATTTAGATTTTTAATCCTATGCATTTCTCTTCCACTTCTGCATTGATGTTGGTGAAGTGATGTAAATGTTCTCAAAAGGCACTGAGGATTAGAGCATTTAGACCATCTCTAAGCATTACCATAGCAAGTGATAGAGAGATAGATATTGCTACTGAAATATATATATATTAATATATACATATATGTCATAATGAAAATCTAGTGTAATTGGGGAATCAGATAAAGTCAACCAAAAAGTCTGGTTATCTCAATCAATCAACAAGCATTTATTAAGCACTAACTATGTATCAGGCACTTTTAAATAAGGAGATACAAAGAAAGGGGGAAAAAACAACCCTCATTCTCAAGGAGTTCACTGTCTAATGGAGAACACGACTTACAAATAACTATGTACAAACCAGATTTATGCAGGATACTTTAGAAATAAGCAACAGAGAAAAGGGTGTTAACATTAAAGGGAATTGGGGAAAGTTTTTTGAAGAAGGTAGAATTTTGTTTGAGAACTGAAGGAAGTCAAAAGATTTAGAGGAGGAGGAGGAGAATTCAAGGATCTAGTTGAAGTGCATGGAGTCACCAATGAAATATCTTGTTCAAGGAACAGGAAGTATAATTGGTCTCGTAGTATTTAGCAATGTATAAAATATGGGAAGATAGAAAAGCTAAGAGAAGTCCAGGATTTGGAAAAAATGTACATAGGAGGGATGAGAGCAAGTGAAAAGTCAAATATGATACCTAGATTGTGAGCTTGAGTGACTAAGAGATCATGGTAATCTCAACAATAATAAGGGAGCCAGGAAGAAGGCAGAGTTTTAAAGAAAAGATTGTGAATACTGTGTAAGATAGATAGATAAATAGATATAAAGAGAAGAAGTCCAGGACAGAGAGCCCTGGGGGAGATTGTAATAATTAGTGAACTTGACCTGGATAAAGATACAGCAAGGAAGACAGAAGAAGTGGCCACAAAAGTAGAAGAAAAAGCACAAGAGAGCAAGGCCCAATAACATAGAGAGAAATTATACAGTGATTGACAGTGTAAAAACACTACAAAGAGGTCAAGAAGGATAAAAATTCAATTTTACAAATAAAAGATAATTGCTAACTCTGGAAAGGGTTGTTTCTATTGAATGACATAGCCAGAAAATGGACTTCTTATTGTTCAGTCATTTTTCAGTCATGTCTGACTCTTCATGACTCCATTTGGGATTTTCTTGGCAGAAATATTGGAGTGGTTTTCCATTTCCATTTCCAACTCATTTTGTAGATGAGAAAAATGAAATTAGCAGAATTAAATTACTTGTACAGAATCAAGAGAAGAAAGGAAAGGAAGTGAAGCATTGAATATAGACAGAATTCTTAAGGAGTCAAAGCATTTAGCAAAGACTAGGAAAGATATGAAATCATAGCTAGTAAAGAAGGATAGGTCAAGTGAGGGACTCTTGAGGATGGGAGAGACACAAATATTTCTAATCAGTAGGAAAGCAGTTAGTATATAGGAATTAAAGATACGGGGAAAGAAGGGATGTAAGAGAAAGCAATATGCTAGAGAAAATGGAATGGAGTGAGATCACTTGTACATGGAGAGGGGTTTGGCTTGGCAAAGAGAAGGGCTACCTCTTTGTATATAAAAATGAAGATATTGATATAAGGTCTTTGAGTAACGTGAGATGAAGAGGAGGATAGAAGGGATATCTTTCAGTGTTCTGCAATTTTTTCAATGAAATATGAGGTAAGATTCTGTGCAAGATCTATGCATTTCAAATAAGGATTGTTAAATTTTTTTAAAAAATAAAAAGTGGAAACTCATATAGAACATAATTAATTTCAGTCTTTGATGATTAAGAAAGACTTTCAAGCTCTTGCTGTGCCTCAAAACAATCATTCTTGATGTTCCAGTAAAGTCTACTGAATATCATCTGAGAGTTGACTTATTTATAATCAAATGTGGTTTAAAAAAAACTAATTGCCATTGACTATTTGGACAAAAATGATCGCACTTGTCTTTCCTGGCCCCACTCCCACTCGTATACTATATTCTCTGATCACAAATTGGCATCTTCTATCAGCTACATGCACAACAATACAGAAAAGAGTCACTAAGAGTGGATGGGAGAATAAATGATTGAAAACAGAATTGGGATAAGTACTGGAAACAGCTGGGTGAGAGTACATAAAAAAGCTGGAATTTGGAACCCATTTGGTGGAGGAATTTTACTTTGCAAAATGTTTCATATGAGAAAGCCAATGTTTCTTCAGAATTTCTCTTTGGGAGTCAAAAGGATGAGGTAATAAATGGTTACAACAGTCTGGTGTAATGCTGGATTGGAGGTCAAAAGACCTGGATTGGAACATCCACCCCACCATAGACATTTCTTATGAGACCATGGACAAATCCCTTAAACTTCTAAAACTCAGTTTCCTCATTTTTAAACTGAGGGTCATAATACCATCTTCTTCACAGAATTACAATCCAAGAAAGTATCCAAGGCATTTTCCTCTGCATGTCATTTAGAACTTCTATGCCTTACTCCTGTCTAACTCTGGTCTTCTTTCATAGTATTCCCTTCACAAACCCTCCATTACAGTCAAGATAAGGTATTCACTGTTGTTCTCCCTAGATGCTATTTTCTTCTATCTCTATGCCTTTGTAGTAGCTGTCCCATTCTTGGAATATACACACTCTCCTCAGCTCCAAACTTATTGTTGTATCTTATTCTTCATGATCCCATTTAGATTTCTTGGCAAAGATGCTGGAATGGTTTGCCATTTCCTTCTCCAGCTTGTTTTACAGATGAGAAAACTGAGGTGATCATAGTCAAGTGACTTGTCCAGGGTCACATAGCTAAGAAGAGTTTAAGACTAGTCTTCCTGACTCTAGGCCTAGCACTCTAATCACTTAGCCATTTAGCTGCCTCAGCTTCTATCCTGGACTTCAGTTACTATCATTAAAGCCATACCTTTCTTGGTTTTTCCCAATTTTTAGTTGTCTCTCTGATACAAAATTATACATATAGAACTATAAGTCATCCCAAATCTTGTCCAACCCCTTCGCTTTACAGAAGTGAGGAAACTGAGATTCAGACAAAGTGATTGCCCAAAGTCATGTAGTTAGTAAGAGACAACAATGGAACTTGAACTCAAGTTCCTGATTCCAAATTCAAATTCTCTTTATGTTTACTTATCTATGCACACATTATATTCCTCAGTAAACTGCTAGCTCTTTGAGGACAGGTAGTATTTCATTTTTGTCTTTGTATCACCATCATTTAGCAAAATGCCTGGGACATAAAAGGTATTTATTACATTTTTGTTGAATAGTATTGGATTCAATTTTAATTCATTATGTAAATCAATTATTGTTGCAAAAGGCCTTTACAAAAATATAAGCAGAGATTATATATATAATTCTACACATATGTGTGTGTATACATATATATAAGTATACACCTAATAACAGAGATAGAGGAGAATCCACCTATGTATAAAATGTCCATTTCTAACTTTAAATGGATTCTGATGCTTCATCATATTCATTAAAATATTAAATTATTTTACTTTCATTAAATTATTTTGGGCATGTAGGTGACACACTTGGTAGAGCATTGAGCCCAGAGTCAGGAAGACTCATCTTTCCAAATTCAAATCTGGCCTCAATAGTTATGTGACTCTCTTTTCGCATCTATGAAATGATCTGGAGAAGGAAATGGTGAACTACTCCCATATCTTTGCCAAGATAACCTCAAATGGGTTTTCAAAATCAGACATGACTGAAAAATAACTAAACAACTAATAAACTATTTTACCTCTCATGCTGTTTTCTTTGTAGCACTTCTACGAATTTATCACATTCTGAAGTTTACTTTCATCCCTTTTTGCCCCCATCATCTCTTACCTTCTTAAGGGCATGCACTTATCTTATTCATCCCTACATAAGTGCATGTAGTAGCCACTTTAAAAATGTTCATTGAATGAATGTGAATCCCTCTAAAAAAGACCCTATTAAAATCCCCCCCAAAATAAATTCTATAATGCTTTACTTCAAAACTGGTGACTGGAGGAGCTGGTGTATTTTGTCTTGTCACAAAAATATCTATCATGACAGTCCCAGTTTGAGGATACACAACTTTGCCATGCTGCAAATTGTCATCAATAATGTGTACCACAAGACGATAGTGCTGTTGAAAATCTGCTCCAGACATAAAATTAAAGGGATTTGTCACAATTAGCTTTGGAGTATTTGAGCCCCGAGTAGGATCAAATCCAAAATGTTGTTTCTCATTTCCTTAAAAAGAAAAAAAAAACATTTAAAAATGATTGTCAAATAGCATATAAAATTCATCTTTTACCATTTTCGATTCCCCAGAAATACATGTGACCTTCATAGAATCACAGAATTTCAGTGATGGAAGGACATCAGAGGCCATCTATTTCAACCTTAACTGAACAACAGTGCCCTCTGAAAACAGACCCCATAAGTGATCATCCAGGCTTGGTTTGAAGAGCTCCAGGGAGGGGATACACGCTATCTCTTCAACCAACTCATTATATTTTGGGACAGAAATAATTATTAAGAAGCTTCATATTATTGCTTCTAGGTCTGTCTTCTGAGACCAAGTAAAATTAATCTAATGATTCATCATGTGTCAACTCTTTAAGTTGGCTTAAGATAGCCACCATGTTTCCTTCCCAACTTAGATTTTATTTTCCTCAAATTAAAAATACTCAGCTCCTTTGAGTAATCCCTATATGAAATTAACTCAATCTATCTTAGTCTCCTTCAACTAGGTGCTCTCCAGCTTATTATCCTTCCTAAAATATGACATATGGGACTGACCACAATATAGGACATCTGCACTGTGTATTATTGTACTATACTGTGACTACTATAACCTTCTTATTCCTGAACACTAAGCTCTCTTTTCAGGCTTACAAGAACCCGTTGGAAATTTAAATGTTTGGCTGGTCCAGTTGGTTAGATTATGCTAATAGAAATTTTGATTTCCTTCATATGTAGTCAATCAGTTTTATTGTGTTCTATGATCAGAAACTGTGTCCCTTAACTTTTGAGAGTAATATTACATATTTGTACACTATATCACAATAGAATAGGGAATATTCCTTGCAAATCAGTCATTCTGATCCTGAGTGCACTGAATTACTCTATATGTGAAAGACTGAAAGGCATTTAAAAGTTAGCACCATGGACAACACATTTAGAAGCTTGAAACATATATAACTTCCCAGTTTGTCTACGGTGGTTCAGTTTTTAAATAGACAACAGAATCATGAAATATCATTCCATAACAGAAGGAATTCTGCTGGACCTATATATTTAAAAGTAGGTGCAAAAGAACTTTGAAAAATTAAATAATATTTTATATTTACCAAATTAGCCCCTTAGCCAACTAATATGCTATGATTATTTACAAGAATGTAGCTACATTTTTAGCTAACTTGATTCACTTTCCTTTTAAAAATTCATACTATTATCCCCTACCAGAAACTATCTCAAAGTGCATTTCAGTATCGCGTGAATCTCTGTCATGGCAGCTTAGCTTGAAACTGTTGACGTTTGTTCCAGCAGCAACACTGTCAAAAATGACTGCCTTATACTTAGATGGTTTGCAGACAGGCGCTTCGTCATTCTCATCCTTTATGTCAATTGTAACCTGTCAGCGATCCAAAAGAAAGAAACCTCATGTCCACATCATATGGCTATTTATACACAAAACCAGAAATAAACATGTGGGTAGATGGTGATTGTCTGGGATTCTTATTTTTAAAAAGAAAACTTCAGGATTTTGATGCAAAATATACATCATGAATCTGATTTCTGTCTGTCAGCTTCCTTGTCACTCACTGATCTTTCTTGCCCTGGGCATTAAGAAAAAGAGACATGGGACTCATTAAAATATATGATAGTCTATATTAATAATATTAACTAATGTTACTTTTCAGATTTCCAAAGTATTTTCACATATATTATCTCACTTGATCCTACATCAACCATCAAGATAGATGCTATTATTATCCTCAATTTACTAATGAAGAACTGAGACTGAGAAATAATTTAATAATGTTCTCTGGATCACACAACTTGTAGGAGTTTGAGAAAGGATCAAAATTCAGATCTTTCTGCCTCAAAGTCCAGCATGCTGAACTCTAGGCCACCAAATTGCCTTATATTGATAGAATTTATCAGAAAACTAAAAGGTGAAAGAAACTCTTTATCCCCCCCCAAAAAAAAAATCACAAACCTTAAGCTCGTTAAATATCTGTGCCTAACAAGAAAATCGTGTTTGTTTCCCTCATTGGATTTGGCTAATTACCTCCAAGACAGAGTCTCAAATATATCAAGTATATGTGCTGCTGGTAAGAGTTATCATCTCAGAATGGGTTAGAATCTGCTGTCATAGTTTCTTAATTAAAATATCACGAAAATATGGTAATTTACATGGAAAAGATCAAAATATCAAGGATTATAAAATGTCAGTGATCAAACACCAACCAGCCTAGAAAGGTTATATGCCTACCTCCTGGATAAATAATGATTTTCTCTATCATATTCACCAAGGAAAATTTGTTTTGATTATATCGACAAGCATACTCTATGGATATGAGAGTTTTTTTGTAATTTTAATAACGTAGTAAATTGTTAGGGGAAATATCAAATGAAAGTTCATTCTATTAAGTGCATGTACCTTACTTAGTTCTTTGCTTGATGTTTTTAGTTTAATTCAACAAACATAAATTAAGTACCTACTACAAGCTAAGCACTGTGTTAGGTGCTAAAGATTCAAATACAAAAAGAGATAGTGATTACCTCAAGGAAATAGACCTTCACAAGCAGGTCATTATGGGATATATAGAAAATAATACAGTTATTAGGGGAGAAAGAATTAACAAACATGATCATCAAAAAAGGTTTCTTGAAGGAGACATCACTTAAATTGAACTGTAAAGTATAAAAGTAGACCTCCCAAGAGGAAAAGGTAAGGAAGGAAAATTTTCCGGGAATGAGGAACAGTCTCTGCAAAAGCAAGGAAGCAGAAGAGATAATATCACATGCAGGGAATAGAAAGTGGGCCAATTTGCTTAGAACATGGAGTGTGTGAGGGAGAACAATGGATCACTAGCATGGAAAAGAATAAATATAGCTCACTAGTTAGCTAGACGAAAGCAAGAGAAGAAGGAAGGAAGGAAGGAAGGAAGGAAGGAAAAAAGGAAGGAAGGAAGGAAGGAAGGAAGGAAGGAAGGAAGGAAGGAAGGAAGGAAGGAAGGAAGGAAGGAAGGAAGGAAGGAAGGAAGGAAGGAAGGAATTCCAGGCCCAACATTCTGTCCACTGTACCACCTAGCTGCCTAGTAATATATACAGGTGTTAAATGAGAAGTAGAATAGGTGACTCTGGGCTCAGAGGAAAGATAAAGAATGGATATAGAGATTTGCAATACTATTTTATATGGTCATTGAAGGCAATGGTAACAAATATTCTGAATCTATTCCTTCTAGTTTTACTTCTTGTCAATGACCTCTTAAGAGGTTTTAAATGTGAGAGACAAAAGAAAGTTTGGTCAAAGTTCTTTGAATAGTCTTTTAAACAGTACTGAATAATGAAGATTTGATTCTCTTCTACTGAGTTATCAAGTTGCATTTCTATGTCATATTTCTATGATATTTTATGGTTTAAGAAATGTTTTCCTCACTGAAATTCTATAAGGTCTGTCAGATATTAGTATCTTTATTTTGCATATGAGGAAAATAAGGCTCATGGAAGGGGAATGACTTTCCAATGTTATACTGTTATTAAATAGGTCTGGACTGGAACACAAATCCTCTGCTTCCAAATCCAGTGCTCTCACCAACAAATTAGGCTGAATAAAAATGTCACCTTCTGTAGAAAGCCTTTTTCTGCTCCCCATCTTCTTAGTGCTCTCTTCTTCCTCAAATCATGTTATTTTGGCTTATTCCATTCAATTCAACAAAGATTTAAATTTCCTACAATTTTCAAAACATTGTGCTCAACACTAAACTGAGTCCCAAAATTAAAAAAAAAGAAGAGGTCTTTGCTGTGAGTGAATTTACATTCTACTCTCAAAAAATGATCTATATCTTATTAAAATGTAATCTCCTTGAAGGCAGACATTATTGTTCATTTTTTTATCCAATATCCATAACAATTACTTAAGGAAGTTTGTTTCTCCTTTACTTACTGTGGTAACAGCTGACCGTGGTTGAGCTTGGTCACAATCCACAGCTTCTATGGTGAGGTTATACTGCTTCAGAGATTCATAATCTGGTCGGGTGGTCAGTTCTATCATTCCAGTTAGTGGATGAATCCAGAATCTTCGAATAATCTGGGTGTCTCCTCTGATTATTTTATATCTCACACAGTTCAGTGGACTGTCTTCATCAAAAGCAGTCACTCTTCCAACTTCATAGGAGGCTATAAATTAACACTTCATGAAAAGCCATTTTAATTAAGAAGCCATTTATTGTCACCTACATTACATTAATAGTAAATACTACAAACGTTATCCAATAAAAGGACCTAGGCTTTAAACCAAGAATCAGTTTGAAATGAGATAATTTTGGAGTCACAAAATAAAATAATAAGAGTTTGCATCTCTTTACCACAACATAGCTTTAATGACATGGGTCAAGAATGAGAATGTAAAAAGAGACATTTGATAAACCTGAAAATATAATATGAAAATGAGTTGCTGCCATTGTTATTATAACTTTTGGATATTTTATCTGCTTTCTGCAGAAAGTGGCACCGTCATACAGTCTAAAATGTTGGTGAGAGCGCCAGATTTGGCTTTGCATTTCAATCCAAACCTATTTAATAATAGTACAACATTGGAAAGTCATTTCACTTCCATTGGTCTTTGGAAAAAGGAGATGAGTTTTATCCTGTTTGTGCTATGAAATTGGGTGGTTGGTTGTTATTCATTCTCAAAAAGGAACAAAATGACATCATTATGTTAGAGTCAAGACATAATGTGTCTAACTGTAACTGATCAGACCAATATGCTTACTACAAGTAGGGCATAAATAGTCCATATAAATACTTGGAGTGGATTTCCTAAATTTGCACATTTCACATTTCTTTCGAACTATTTCAATTCTGCTTTGTTCATAGAATACAGGATCTTCATTGATAATGATATGCCATGCTAAATGCCCTTATTCCAGTGTCTCCCATGTCAATCAATTTCAAACTTCTTAAGAGAGATCTTGCTTTTTCGTTGCATAATGTCAATGCTTGCCCTTTGTGAGTTCTCCATAAAATAATCTTTTAGACAAGCTTGGCATTCAAAAACCATGGTCAGCCCTTTGGAGTTGCCCTTTCTATGAAAAAATTTGAATGTTTTATAGTTTGATTCAAGAAAGAACTTCAGCATCTGGCATCTTATCCGGGTGAAATTCAAAATCTTGCTAAGACAATTCAAATGGAAATTATTCATTTTCTTGGCAATGCACTGGGAGACCATCCAGGTTTCACAAGCATACGATGATGAGATCAGCATTATGGCTCTATAGACCTTCAGTTTGATAATTGGCTCAATACCCTTTTTCTCCCATACTTTCCTTCAGAGCCTCCTAACCATAGAGCTAGATCTGGCAATTTGTGTGTCATTATCAATGTATACTTCCATGGAAAGTATATAGCCAAGGTAAATGAGCTCATACACAGTATTCAAGACTTCTCTACTGAGTTGTTCCACATACAAACAGTGTGGTGCTGGTTGGTGGTGCACCAGTGTTTTCATGGTATTAATTGTTGGGCCAAAATTAGCATAAACAGCAGAGAATAAATCCATACTTTCTTGCATTTCAACTTCAGAGACTGCACTGAGTACACAATCATCTGCAAACAAAAAATCATGCACCAACACTCCCTCCATTTTGGTATTGGCTTGCAGCCTTTTTAAGTTGAAGAATTTACCATCAGTGTAGTAGCTGATAGTGATGCTGTATTCATCCTCATTAATGGTGTAACAACATGGCTGAAAATATCACCCTAAAAAGCATGGGAGAAAGTACACGCTTTTGTTTCCTTCCATTGATGATTGGAAAAGCTCAAGAGCATTGTCCATTATCCAGAAGCTGGGTGAGGACAGCGTCATAATATTGACATACAATATTGATAAACTTCTCCAGGTAACCAAATTTTGACACAATTGTCCATAAGCCCTCATGACTGACAGCATCAAAGGCCTTGGTCAGATCTATAAATATTGTATATATCATGTATAGATCTCTGTTCTGCCCTGGAGTTGTCAGGCAGCAAACATCATATTGATTATTCCTTGGCCCTTTCTGAAGATATACTGACTCGTAGGTAGAGGACCACTTCAGATAAAGAGCTATCCTATTAAGGAGGTCTCTGGCAAAAATCTTACAAGCAAAGACTAAAAGAGACCCCACCCCCTGGTATTGTCACAGAACAATACATTTCCTTAACTTTATAGAGATGGATAATGGAGGCATCCTTAAACTCCAGAGGGACAATCTTCTCCTGACACATAACCTGAAAAATTTCTATCAGCTTTTGTATGAGCCATGGACCTCAACACCACTTTGTAAATCTCAGCTGGAAAAGAATCAGCACCAAGTGCTTTGCCCCAGGAAAGGAGTCTGATGACATTAATAACTTCTTCTCCAGCTGGCAATTTGTCTAGAGAAAGATTGACTTTAACCTAAGGTAAAGGATCAGTGGTTTCAGAATTTGTTGATAGTGGTCTAGTTTGAACACTATGGAAGTGTTCAGCCAGTGTCCAAGATTATGTCCTTAATACTAATAAATGTAACTCCAGCAATGGTAAATAGTTGAGATATACCATATGAATTTTGCCCACAAATAATCTTCACGGCATAATGAAAGCATTTTGGATTGTGCCTATCAGCAGAAAACTAAATTTCATCTGCCTTCTTAATGAGCCAAGAATCGTGCATCTCTCTAAACTTTGCTTGTATTTTACTTCTGTTAGAATTAAATGCTGCCTTCTTTGATGTAATGGGCTGAGGCTTGAGTTGATGCACTGAGGTCCCAAGCACATGAGGCTAAATAGTAATTGGACCATACTCTATTAATATATAAGCTTGAAGAAAGAATGGCCCCGCCCACTCTTTGTGCAAGTCCTGATGTGTTATATAGGAAATGACGATTCTGGTGGGTGGAGGCAGGGGAGTGAAAAAGGAAGGGGAGGAGAGCTCAGGCCCCACTTTCTCTGCTAGCTGGTTTCCTGTCGCATCTGCCCATATTGGTATCGCAATCTTTTTTCACCTCTTCACTTCAATAAAGACTGAAGATTTTCCCCTTAACCTGAGTTCCTGACTCCGGCTGATTTTAAATGCGCAGTCATTACACTTTGAGATTGGATGAATTATCCTACTGGTAAATCATGAGGAGGTCTCATTTTTCATTTAGCAACTTTTGAATTTCGTAATCATTTTTATCAAACTTGTCTTGATGTTTGCAAGCGTTCTGCCCCAGGTAAGCAAATACAAAGCTGTAGACCAAATCTCCGAAAGCCTCCCACTCCTTTTCTGCTTCACTGTTGCTAACTGTGTGTTGGCCCAACTTTCCCTTGAACTTGACAACAAATTCTTTCATTCAAAGAAGAACTCTGATCTGTAGGATATTCTTCTGGTAGTCATTTTGCTATGGGGCCACCAGTTTTGTTGACTGCAAATATTTAAGTTTGCAGAGAATAAGTCTATGATCAGTGCAGCACTCTGCACCACACATTGCCTTCAACACTCTCACATCCTGTATCTTTTCTCTACAATCATATAGTCTCTCAAATGCCAATGTTTGCTACAAGGATGCATCCAGGAAAATTAATTACTTTTAAGTAAATAGAAGACCGTGTTGGTGATGAGGAGGTCATGAGATGTACAAGTCTTCAGTGGCAAATGACCATTTCCATTGCTATTTCCATCTCCATTCCTCCCAAGGACTCCCTGTCACATCTGGTATTAGACTACTCTAGCATTAAAGGCACCCAGAATTATAAGCTTGTCCTTTTGAGGCACATTGATGATAAGGGTCTCAAGATGTTCATAAATTTTTCTTTGACTTCATCAGGGTTTGTCATGCTGGGAACCTTAGCACTGATGATAATGGCATGGCATTTTCCTGCAGGTGGCAATGACATTGCCATGAGCCTGTTGTTCACTCCTTTGGTGGGCATACAAGCTTGTTTATTTGATTAGTTTTGATTGCAAAATCTATACCAGCTTTGTGGTAATTTCCTTCACTTCAGTCACTCCAGAAAAATGTACATTTAGCTCCAACTTCTTAAAGTGGGCCTTTATTTACCAGCCTTGTTTCACTCAAGGCTGCTATTTGGATATGATCCTTGATGAGTTTTCTCACTAAAAGTGCTGTTTGTTTTTCAGGTCCTCTGAATTTTCTGTTGTACCTAAGTGTGTACACATTCCATGTAACGATGGTGATTGAATCATTTTTTGCAAAAGTTTTTATACATTTCTGTTTCAATTACAGAGTGTCACTCCTACCTACTGTAGTAATCAGGCCAAGTTTGATAAGCAAACAATTTTGTGGCACCTTTTTTAGCCCCTTCCTCACACAAGGAAGTAAAAAATGCAGCCCTTAAAAAACTTTCAGACACCCAGGAAGCTGCTCAATTCCACTGCTGCTTCCAGTGAGAAGATGACCCTATGGCCTTAGTTGCCTGGGTGTAGGGTTGTGACTCCATAGCTCCCAGTGTATCCATACCTGATGCTTTGTCCCTTGCCTATTGCCATGGGCCTTTGAAATGGGTAAAAATGGGAACAAAAAAGGGGCTAGGGGATTTGGGTGATGTTTTTTGATATGTGCATAAATTGAATTTAAGTGAGGCAGAATTGTTCAAAGTCATTGATCTCACTGTTTTCCAGGGTCATCACAGTCCAGTAGCAAGACAGAATCAAAATGACTGGTGATGGATGGAGATGCAGTGGATGGCCTTGACATCTTAAATGTCTAACCAAGCTCTAAGTACAGCGCCCGTTTCAGCCACCTTCATGGCCATTGCAACAAATTATCCTCATCTACCCCTTCCCCCAGGAAATGTCTTCCTATGCTCCAGATTTGAGATCCCTCACTTATTCTCAACCTGGTTTAGCCCATCTGACAAAATGGTTTACTGAGATGTAGCCATGGCCCATGGTACAGCTTCTTGGAGCCACAAGTGATAGTTAGGACAATCAGGTAGACACCAAAGGTAAAAAATAGTCCTGAAAAGAGCTCAGAAGTCCTCACAACAGAAGTATCAGTCTTTCCTGAATACACCATATGTGTATTCACATGTGTATCACTATGAAACATCACCTCCTCATAACAAACAGTACCAGCCATAGTCATGACTAAGATTTTTCTCTGGTGTCCTAATAACTAGAAGGGCATTTTTCCTTTCTGGAGCAACACAATTCCTTCTGGGAATGCAATAATCCTCATTTTTTCACCTCACAATCCTCTGCCTGATTGCACCCTTGCTGATGGCCTTGACAGCCACAAAGAACTGACATATTAGCATTGCTCTGCTAGGCCCTACTTCCCCTAACATGTATAGAGGCTGTCTCCTCTCTCAGCAGAACTGTTCCTCAGTCTGGGAAGTCTTCTACATGGCCAGTGTCTTCCTTTTTCACTTCAAGCTCCACCAACTCAATTGCTTTTGTCCCCAGATGAATAAGTTACAGAGCTAGTGCCAGCATTTAAGAAACACTCAACATTGTTTGTTTGCAGTGAAAGTCAATAATTTTCAACAGCAGAGGACTACTGCTCAATAGTTTGATTTATTTTATATGCCGTCCCTATACCCTTCTGAAGTTACTGTCTTCATGAGAGACCTGTTACTTGCTCCACAGTTTCCAAAATTTATCATAAATTGATGAATCAACAACTTTTTATTAGGTATTTACTTTCTACCAGATATGATAAGTCCTATGGATACAGAGAAAAAGCAAAAACTTCCTGTGTATTCCTGGAGCTTAGAAGGGGTTGTCCCTTAGGCATCCAAAATTCACCATGTCCAAAACAGACTTTGTTATTTTTCTCCGAAAACCCTCTCCTCTTCCAATCATTCTTCTTACTATTGAATCACCATCATCCTCCCAGCTGCCAAGATTCAAAGCCCCAGTAACATCCTCAACATTACACTCTCAGTCACACCATCTATCCAATCCCTTGATGAATTTTGCCATTTCTGTCTTCACAACAGTTTTTCCATACATCTCTTTCCACTCACTTAGTAACTACCCAAATTTGAGAACTTAGGACTTTTTGCCTAATCTATTGAAATATCCTCCTAAATGGGCTCCCTGTGTCGTCTCTCACTATTCCAATATAACTTTCATTCATCTGCCAAAATGACTTCCATAAATCACAGAATGACTTCTAAGGGCTTCCTATAACTTCTAAAATTAAATGTAAATTTTAAGGGAGGGGGCACTTAACCTTTTCACAATCTTGTCACTCCTGTCTTTCTATTCATTTTGCATACTCTACATGTCCCTATATATTCTATAACCCAGCTGTATTCCAACCAGCTGTTTCCTATATTCAGTACAATATTTCCTATCACTTTACTTTAATACCAAGAGTTTCCTATGCATGGAATACTTGCCCCATCACCCCCATTTCTTAGAATCCTTAAAACTCAGTTCAAATGCCTCCTTTGATAAAAGGCCTCTCCCACTTTCCCCATCTACTAAATAAAGCCTTTCCTCTGGGTAATGTTCATCTATTTTGAATATCACATTTGTAGTTGTTATTCAGCCGTTCACTTGTGTTCAGTTCTTTGTGACCCCATGGACTAAAGCGCATCAATATTATCCATGGTCTTTTCTTGGAAAAGGTATTGGAGCGGTTTGCCATTTCCTTCTCTAATAGAGTAAGACAAGCAAAAGTTAAAGGACTTCAAGGTCACAGAGCTAGTGAGTGTCTAAGGCCATATTTAAACTAAGGTCTTCCCAACTCTAAGTCCAACACTCTATCCACCGAGCCATCTGGCAGCTCATCATATAGCTTTCTATTTACAAATATGCTATTTTCTCCATTAGAATGCAAGTTCCTTGAGGACAGGAACAATTTTTGCTCTTCTTGGTAACAAGCATTTAGCACAGTCAAACATAGGAAATGCTTGATAAATGTATATTGATATATATAATTGATATATATATGTTGATTGATATATATACATATATTATATATATAATTGGTATATATATATACACATATAAATGTATATATATATATATTGTACCTAAATTGCATATATAATTTATACTCATAGTCAACAAAAAGTGGCTTTAGAGGAGAAGCCTCTAGTCATCAGAAGTTCAATAAACAAAACAAGTAACTCAATCAGACCTACTAATAAGCAATTAATAAAATGCCCAAAGCAGCAGCTCACAAATACTAAAACTCCAACCTTTGGTTGGCTGAAAGATGTTTTTTCAAGTGTCTTCAATGTGATTTGTCTTATATAAAAATATCCAAAGGAATAAAGGTTAAAATTCCAATCTGCCTCATACAGTCCTGAGCAGAGATTGTGTCTTTTTCACATTCAACACTTGGTTAAATATACTGGAAAGCTTATATTCTTCTGTAGGTGTTAAATTAACCTTTCAATAAAAACTAAGAGCTATCTTGAGCATCCCCAGCTAAAGTTTAAAATAGAGTGATTATGAAACCCTCTGTAAAGCTGCCAAGTTTCTTCATCAAAAACTATTGTAAATGAAACCTGTTTTCCCATAAGACTTATAGCCCAGCATGATATGATTCTCATTTACTTCCTTTTAAATAATTTCTGATGAAGGAAATTTTTCCCTCTAATTTTTTTTCTTCCCAGAAGCTTTCCATCAATGAGAGATTCAGGTGGGTGTCACATAATATCAGAGAAAATCACTTTAAATATTTTAGATCCTATAATTTCACCCTCCCCAAAAAAAGCTTCTTATAGTCATCAGTCTACCACTCAAGCTTCTATTCAGAGTCATATAAAAGGAGAATATTTTTCATGTTAAAGCGATTATGAAACATGTTAAAGTGGGTAGATTAAATGTTTCAGATTGTGGATGTAATTTTTGTCTAAGAGAATTTTTGTCCCTCCCTCCTTCACCAGTTAGCAAATAATCTCTATTTTCCAATCATGTCTTTCTTTACAGGAAATAAGAATTGAATTTTAAGACTATAGGTTATTATACTATCAGCCCACTGAAGCCTCATTGATGCAGATAAGGACACATTTTAAGAAAACTACCCTTTTCTAAGTGTCATATTGCTAATGGATTTATATGAAACAGAGTCCAGAATTAAGAAGTAAACTAAGAAAGAAAGAAAAAAGAAGGGGAAGTAAAAATTATCACTCAAAGTCACACATAAGATAGAATAAGACCAAGGATTCTTATCTTGGATTTTTAAAAATATTTTGATAACTGCATTTCAATATAATTTCTTTCTTCTATCATACTGTGCATTTTATTTTAAAATTTAAACATTTTAAAACATCATTCTGCAAAGGGGTCCATAGATTTCATTAGACTGCCAAAGGGTTGTCCATGACCCAATAAATTTAAGAACCACTGATTTTGAAGGAGGGCTAGCAACTAAGACATCTGATTCTTGGTTCACTAGGTCTCACTCACTTTGTTGTAAGAATGTTGTAAGGATCAAATGTATATGAAATATGAAATAATAAGGCATCACAAAAGTACATCCATGAATACTGAGCAACAGAGACAGGATTTGAACTTCTGTCTCCTAACTCTAAATCCAAGACTCTTTGTACCACACCATACTGATCTAGTCCTTAGTGGTATTCCGTATTAGGTTGGTATTTAATTTGGGAGGGGACAGCTAAATGGCAAACAGAATGATGGGCTCAGAATCAGGAAAACACATCTACCCTAGTTCCAATCTGGCCTCAAAACACTATTTTTTGACCCTGGGCAAATCACTTAACCCTGTTTGTCTCATTTTCCCCATCTGTAAAATGAGATGGAGAAGAAAATGGCAAACTATACCAGTATCCTTGCCAAGAACACCCCAAATGGGGCCACCAAGAGTTAGATATGATTAAAAACCATTAAAAACAAACTATGGCCATTTTCTTTTTGGACCAGATCCATGATTTCATTGGTATGGGGAGGTCCCTGGTGAGAAAACTCTCTATCAATGCAGACTGGTACCATTCAGTCACTTAGAGAGCAACCTAGAGCACAGCAAGGTTTAAGTGACTTATGGTGAGTCATAACCAAGGATCTCACAGTGAAATTTGAACTCGGATTTCACTGATGTTGAGACTGATTGTCCACCCACTACACTAATGGATTAATAACAAATAATGAAGTCACTGTTTAATAATTGAGTTGAATACAGATGGGTTTTTGCCTATTCTGTAGAACCAAAAATGGGACAGAAAGATTTAAGAAAATTGTCAAAAGCTGTGTTGGGATGATGTCTTTAGATTCTGAATTTAGAACTCAGGCATTTTGTTCAAGAGTCAAGTGAACTGTTAAGTCTATATCCCAAAGATATAAAAGGGGGATATTTATATTTGTAGTGGCTCTTTTTAGTGGTGGCTAAAAACTGGAAATTAAAGGGATGTCCAACAATTGGGGAATTACTAAGCAAATTGTGGTATATGAAATGACAAGCAGGATAATTTAAGGGAAAAACTTGGAAAGACTTGTATGAACTGATGCACAGTGAAGTGAACAGGACCAGGGGAATATTCTACACAGTATCAGCAATATTATACTATGAAGAACTGTGAATGACTTAGCAATTCTCAGCACTACGATGATTTAAGACAATGTCCAAAGGACTAACAATGAAGCATACTATCCACCTCCACGGAAAGAATTCATATTGGTTGAATCAGACTGAAGCAAGCTATATTTTACTTTCTTTTTTCACTCTTTTTCTTTTATTCACTTCTTATATGACTAATATGGAAATGTTTTACATGATTGTACATATCTAGTTTTATCTGCTTGCCATCTCAGGGAAGGGAGAAGGGAGGAAGGGATAGAATTTAAAACTCAAAAAAATATCAAAAATTGTTTTACATATACTTTAACATATTTAACATGTATTGGATAACCTGCCATCTGGGGGAGGGGTTGAGGGAAGGAGGGGAAAAATTGGAACAGAAGATTTTGCAAGGGTCAATGTTGAAAAATTACCCATGCTTATGTTTTGCAAAGAAAAAGCTATAATAACAAAAAAGGATGTGATATAAACAAAAAAGATAAAAAAATAAAAAAGGAGTAAGCAAAAAAAAAAGTTTTAATATGTAATTGAAGAAAAATAAAATATATTAAAGATAAAAAAAGAAAAGAAAAGCCAGATGAACAAGCATATATTAAGTGCCTAATATGTGCAATATGTTGTAAGGATCTAATGATTGTAAGTTGCTTGAGGTCAAGGATTATGTTTTACATTTTCTGTATGCCACAAATATCGGCACAGTTCTTATAACATGATAAGTGCTTAATAAATGCTTGTTTAATTAAATCCAATAGGCATAAATATGAAAATATTTTATAAAATGTAAAACACTCTAATGTAATTTTATTCAAATACAAATGTTAAGCACCTATGTTTTCCAGACACTTTACTAAGTGATGGGGATATTAAATAATAATATTATTCTACCTTATGAAATTTGCATTCTATTTGCCAAGAACACAGATAGATTGAATACAGGACAGGGGACAAAGAAAGGAGTCAGTTCCAGAAAAAATTGAAAAGAGATAGTACTAATCACCAAGAGAATTGGGGAAGGCTGATGGGAGATCTTGACTGTCACTCCCTAGCTTACCTCCTGATGTTTCTGGAACAGAGAATGAGTAACTTGCAGGCCTAAAAACTGGACTAAATTCATTGGCAGGAACAATCTCCACAAGGATCGTAACAGTGACTGTGAAAAAAAAAAAAAAAAAAAAGAACAAGCCTGTGGATTAGCTGAAGAAGTCATAAAGACTAGATATCATTGAGTTGGAAAAGAAAAGGTCAAAACTTTTCTGTCCTTAAATGACCATAATTGACAACCAAATACCCACCCAACCATTAAGTTTCACACTTTGATTCTGTAACTTGAGAGACAGCATTGTGGAACTGGTCTAGGCACCCAGGGCTTCCCATCTTATCTCTGGCTGGCTAGGAGACTCTGTGCAAGTCACTTAACATCTCAGCACTCAAGGTGGGGGGGGGGGGGGGAGGAAGGGAGTCAAGGTCAAATAATATCAGGAGCCACTAAATATACATAATGGTTCTTACGGGTGCCTGTTGACTTAGGAAACCACATATTAATGTTTACCTACATTCTATTGTATTCTCATTGTGTAAAATATTTTCCAATTACAGTTTAATCTGGTTGGATTTCAGGAAAGTTGTCCCTGCAAGCCATCTGTTGGACACGCCTGTTCTAGGAAACTTCCAAGATGATAAATTACAGAGTAGAGGTCACCTGTGTAGTTAGACGGAGTTCTTCCCCTAGAGTTCCCTGTAACCGTGAAAGGACAGGTCTGGTCCCTAGCCCCTTGTGTAATAGATATTTTCCATTCAATCAGTCTAGTGATAGCAAGTACACATATGTCTTGCTGTCCATAATCACCCCAAGGCATTGGCTCATCCAGAGCTTCTTTGACTCTCCCTAGAAGGCTCCATCACACACTAGGTGGCAAGGGACACACTAAATGGCATTCTGAGGATTTCATAGAATCACGTTTTCAAGATGGCGTCCCATACTTTGTATCTTTAGGTGCTATCTGAAACCATCTTCTTGGAGAGGGGATGGGGGTTGAAAAAAGATCCAGCATCCTCCAGTGTTATCGTGCTACCTACCATAATGGTCTAAGGCCATTTTCTTTTAACCAAGCCTGTGAATTCTTTAAGGGAAATCACTGATCTCTTTGACTCCAATTACTACCCTGCCATCATATCTGAGATTCCCACCACTCAACTCATACATTTTTATGCATAGAATTATAGATTTCCTGCAGAGAGAAACTTAAGAGAATATCTAGATCAATATTTTTATTTTACACATGGAGAAACTGAGGACTAGACAAGTGATTTGCCCCTGATCACAAAAGTAATTAAGCAACAGAGCTAGGATGTGAATCAAGATTCTCTGAAGGAAGCTCCAATATTCTTTTCATTGGAAGGCACTTCTCCTCAGAGGGAAACACCTGGAAAAGGACCTCATTCTCTGTACTGAAAACATTAGCATGAATCAGATTTTCATACATCTCATATAACTTAAAGAATTATATTCATTGTACTATCTTGAAATCAATAATTATTATCAGCTTCATAACAGACAAATGTGGGTGTCCTAGATCTGGATCCACAATGGAACCTTTGAGTTGCTAAATATTATTCTCCCCCTGAATATTAAATAAGAAAGTAAACCTGGGAAAGCTCAGAATGTAGAGAGCATGGCTGAGGCCTTTGGGAAATGAATTGAAGATTAAAAATCATGAACTTTGAGCTAAATAACTTGGTAGGGCTGGAAAGCACTTCCTGTAAGGGCCTGGGGGGTCTCCAAATGGAGCAATGTCTTCAAATACAACCCTATGTATAGGACTTATAAGTTCTAATCAGAAAACTGAGTGCTTCTACATCAATCAACAAGTATTTAATAATATACATACTTTTGCCAAGAACCGTGCTAGATGCAAGAGGTACAAAGACAAAAATGAAATCATTTTCTAGAGGGAGCACACATTACATTGGAAAGCCTGGTCCCCATATTGGGCAACATGAAAGCAGAATCAGCCTTATTCATAATAAATGCTGCTTTTGTATATATGGTTTGAACCAGTGATGTGGCATTCCCAGCATGGAAACTCCCTCTCCCAATGCAGTTCAATAATTTCTCTACACTTTATAGTCTTAGAGAATTGCTTGGAGATATTAAAAGGTTAAGTGACTTGTCCAGGGTCTCTCAGCTACTAAATGTCAGAGACAGGACTTTAACTCAAGACTTTCTGACTGCATTCCCATGCCTCAGTTGGCTTTCCTGCTGAATTTAATGGAAGCTAAGGCATGGGTTACTTACTACCTTCATGGGAAACATCAAGAGGCACAGAAGAGTCTCCTTCCTTTCATGCTGGTGAGAGAAAAAGATATTGCTATGCCTTTCTTTTTGATTCCTGTTAAATTGTAAAGACCCTCAAGAGACCTAATCAGTCAATTCTACTTCAGTGACAGTGAGTTTCAGGTCCCTTTCTTAGAGCAGATACTGACTTTTGTTCAGTCACTTTAGTCACATCTGTTTTCATGATCCCATTTGGGTTTTTCTTGGCGAAAATTCTGAAATGGTTTACCATTTCCTTCTCCTGCCCATTTTATAGATGAGGTAACTGAGGTAAAAAGGTTTAGTGACTTGCCCAAGATCACACAGCTAGGAACTATCTGATACCAGATTTGAACTCAAGCGTTCCTGACTTCTACACCTGGTATTCCATCCATCATGATATCTAGCTGTCCCAGAGCAGATATTAATTGGGGAGACATGAGGAATAAGAGCCCAAGAGGACTCTGAATATCTGGAGGATTATGAATTAGAAAAAGAGACAAAGAATAGAGGAAGGGAGGCAAACCTAGCCAATGTCACAATTTTATGTAGGGCAGGAACTAGCTAATGTGTTCATCCACCATGCCTCCAACCTGTGACTTACATTGTAAAATCAGAGATATGAAGCTATAAGAGACCTTTGAAATCATCTGGTCCAATGCTCCCATTTTGGAAGTGAGAATACTGAGGCCCAGGGAAATTTAGTGATTTAATGAAAATCCCCCACGGCACTATTTGACAGAGCTGGAATTTGTCTCTTCTAGAGACAAATCCCTTCTAGAAGACTGCAAGGGAGTCCAATTTTCCTTCTCTCCAGTGATCTGATTCATTCCCAGCTAATTTCCAATGCTTCCATGTCTGCCAGAGACCAATGCTCAAAAGTCAAATGAGACATTCATATTTCCAGACCTGCAAGTTCATATGGTCCTACTAGTGGGAGAAGCACTCAAATTAAAGAAGTACTCCTTCATTCTGCAATTATATTCCATTTACCCTTTATGTCTCTTGTATCATAGTTGTTTAAATGGTATCTCTCCCACTGAATGCAGGCTCTGTGTTTTTGTCATCTCTGTATCCTCAACACTTGACACAGTGCCTGGCATACAGTAGGTGCTTAAGAAATGCTTGCTGATAATGAAAAGCAAAATTGGAAAGCTGCTAAAAGTTCATGGGATGTCATCGTGGTTGTGTTTGATGGGCCTTGGGATGCACTGGTCCCCATATTGGGCAACTGAAAGCAGGATCAGCCTTATCTATAATAAATGCTGCTTTTGTATATATGTTTTTTTAGTAGATGAGGTAACTAGCAGAGGGGAGAAATAGGAGTCAGTTGATAGTGTGTGGAGATGGGGATTAGCAGAGGGGAGAGATAAAGGTCAGTTGATAGTGTATGGGGATGGGGTATTTAGTTGAAAAGACAGAGTTGTAAGTTTGAATTCCAAATCAGATGCTCACTAGCTGCATGACCGTGTCACTTAACTTCTCTCTTAATTCTCCATTTCCTTAATTATAATATGGAGAGAATAATCCCCATCAATACCTTATACTAAATTCTTCACTTGGATTCCATCAACTTTTTAATATTTTGTTTTTTAATTAATTTGTTTTTCATTCTCTTGTTTTTTTATATTTTAATAACGGCATTTTATCATATCTTATTTCATTCATTTAAAAATAAAATTTCAAGAATTGCAACAAAAATAAAATTGCAAAAAGTGACTGACCGAGGATCTAGGACACACACCCTTGCCTCAGAGTTACAGTATAATCACATAGTCACACTTGTCACCAAAAAGGTTCCAATGAAACAAGAAGTTGAAGGCATTTTGCAAGCACCAAAGAGCTATATACATTTCAGCCAGGTTCAGTGCATCCCAAGGCCCATCAAACACAACCACGATGACATCCCACATCCATCCACTGAGAAAAATGATTTCTGTCAGAACCTCAATATTTCCTTTAGCGATTCCATTCATGCGATCCAAGAGCAGGTGCTGTTAATGATTATGCCTTAGTATGGCTTTTATATCATCCATAAAGAGCAAAAGCAGGCTAATTAGCATTCCCATAAAAATAGAATAAACCACATGTGCGGTTACAAGCATCCATCACAAGCAGCTGCTGGGAATGTGTTAGCTTGTAGAAGCCAGAGACGGTGTGGGTTTAGTATAACTAATAAAGTTGGGGGGAGGGGGTAGAATGGGATGAGAAAGGTGAAATGGATGAGCATTTAATTGGTTGAATAGAGAAAGTGGATATCGTCATAAGGATGAGAAGCTCCAAACCAAAAGTACCTTTCTAAAAGGCTAAGAAATGAGTACATTTTAGAAATGGTACAGGTGCTACCATTCAGAACGGTCAGAGGCAAGCTCAAATGTATTCTGATAGCCAGAGGTGAACCCAAAAATGAGGAAGCCACAGGCATTGGGGACATAGAGAAGTGGCAGGAATCCTGAACATTCATATTCAGGGTTGGGGGGGAATTTGAGAATTACAGATTCTCCCAGCTGGCTGAGATCTCAAAGATAGAAAATTCGACCTTTTTGTAAACAAAAAATGCTTTGCACAACATAAAATACAGCACAGTTAGGGTTATAAGGGATCTTGGAGATGATCCAGTCCAATAAATTTCCATTTAAATATGAGGAAATCGAATGGAAATTAAGTGATTTGCTCAGGATCATTGAGCTAATATATCTGAGACAAGTTTTAAACCCAAGTCTTTTTGTTTCATTCTATCCAGTACACTGTGCTGCCTCTCAAGGAGCCAAACCAGCCTTTGATTGAAGACCTCCAGAGAAAGACAGCCCCCTGCCTCTTGTGGCAGCTCATACCATTTGTGGCAAACTCTAAACCTGTCTCTTTGACACTTCTACTCAATGCTCTGAGTACTACTCTCCCGGGCTCAGTAGAACTAGGCTGATCTCTCCTCCACATTACTGCCCTTCAAGGGCTTATCCATCATATCCTCTCTCAGTCTTCAGGTCAAATATCCCTAATTCCTTCAACTGATATTTTTAAGACATGAAGTCAAAACTCATCACTGCCTTGGTTGCCTTCTTCTCAACATTTTCTACGAATGCAGCACAGCTTTGCAATGCCTTTCATAAAATGTGGCTTCCAAAATTTAACCCAATACTCCAGAGTGTCCCAACCAGGCTAGAATACAGGGGGGCTATCACCTCCCCAGTCCTGGACATTATCTCATCCTTGATGCAATCTAAACTGAGGTTAACTTTTTTAAGGCTGCCATATAACACTGCTGTCTCTTGTTGAGTTTGTAAGCCTTTAATGCCTGCAGATCTTTTTTCCAATGAATACTGTTTAGCCATCCTTCCCCCATCTTGTACTTCGGAAATTGATTTTTTAACATAAAGATGAGATTTTGCTTTTTTTTCCCTCCACTGAATTTCATCTTATTAGATCCATCTTCATGAGCCAGAGAATAGCATTGGAGATCCATGTATTGCTCTTTGAGGGTGGGTATGCTATGATTTCTTCAAATTATGATAGCATTTCCTAATGCCAAAATATTAAAACTATATAAAAAAATCACTCAATCAAAGAAAAGCTAAGTCTACATGATACCAAACATATGGATGTTTTCAGATAATAAATCTTTGGCAACACTGGGCAGAAATTCAACCAGGTATGAGAGCAAAGAACACAGAAGCTATATTTACTCCTAGCTCCAGAGAACCTACAAACAATACATAATATCACTCCAAGCTCTGCTGGGAACTTAAAAGGTCCAAAGAGATGATCATAGCTGTTTCCCTCATCTAATGAAGATTCCCAAAAGGAGTTTTCCTATTGCTCCTTTTCTCCTCATTTTCTTTACCTCGGCTGTTTCTCATTGAATGAACTCTTGACATTCCAGGATAAAAATGAGAAACGTTGGCTTGATCTCAAGGCTTTAAGCATAATTTGATCAAGAGAATATCTAGAAATCCCTTGGTAACTTTTGGATGAGCTTACCTGTGTGGGAGGGCCTGGTGCCATCGAAGACAGAAAGCATCATCTCGTAGGTATGACCCACCGCAGGAGGCTCTGGCTTTTC
Source organism: Antechinus flavipes (assembly GCF_016432865.1). NCBI lineage: Eukaryota > Metazoa > Chordata > Mammalia > Dasyuromorphia > Dasyuridae > Antechinus > Antechinus flavipes. Next base: position 23,450,253 of record NC_067398.1, read on the forward strand.
ATAATCCAAGTCTTTGGTCACCTTGGAGAATAGGCCATAATAATAGGGATACATTAGTACAGTAAACATTTATGTACAAGATATTCTGTTAGCTGGGTCCTATAGATACAAGTGGGGATAGGGTGGGAAGTAGACTCAGCCTTCCAAACATTTATATTCTCCTGAGATAAAATAAATCAATAAACCAAAAGGAAAATAATTTCAGAAGAAATAACCTTATAACCACAATTACCTAATAAAATCTGACCCACTTATTTAAATTACATCTTGCTTCAGGGTAGGAGCTCTGTCAATTTTCATCTTCATATATCTAGCATTTAATACAGATGCTATATAATGGCTTAAAGATTTTTTTAACTACCTAGAAGACAATCCAGGAAACATTTGATACAAAAAATGATGCAAACATTGTTAATACTTTTATTATTAATGAAGCTAAGAAAGGCTAAACAATTTGCTCTTGGCTACCCTATAAATAAGTGACAGAGATGGAACTTTAATATGCCTTCATGTTCCAGAATCAGTGTTCTATGAAATGGCCATAATAATAGAAGCCACTTTCCAAGGCTGTGGTGAAGACCAAAGGAGAAAATATTTTTAAAGCACTTTACAAAACTGAAAGCTGTATATAAGGATTAGATAGCTTGTCTCTGCACCAAGCTGCCTTTCCTTGCACAGTGATTTGTACACAGTAGAATTTAATGGATGCTGTTGATTGAATTAAAGTGATTAGAATTAAAGTGCATTATATTGAGTTGAATTGAACAGTATAATTCACAGATTGTGATCCTATGAATCACAGAAATTTCAGAATTAGAAAAGACCTCAGGGTCCTTCTAGTCCAACTATTACAAGAAAAGAAAGAAAAAATCAGAACTCCATTACAGTATACCTGACAAGTGTTTATCTATCATTTGTTAATAGAAGCCACTTCCCAAGGCTGTGGTGAAGACCAAAGGAGATAATATTTTGTAAATCACATTACACAACTGAAAGCAGTATATAAGGGTTAGATAGCTTGTCTCTGCACCAAGCTGCCTCTCCTGCACAGTGATTTGTACACAGTAGGGTTTAATGGATGCTGTTGAATTGAATTAAATTGATTAGAATTAAACTGCATTATATTGAATTGAATAGTATAATTTACAGATTGTGATCCCATGAATCATAGAAATTTCAGAGTTAGAAAAGACCTCAGGGTCCTTCTAGTCCAACCTTTAAATGAAAAGAAAAGAAAAAAACAGAATTCCATTACAATATACTGGCAAGTGCTTATCCATCATTTGTTTATAAGGAATCTAAAAAAGTAGAACCCACTATCTCCCAAGAAAGCTCTTGAATATCCTGGGAATACACAATAAAAAGGTCCACTAATGGTAAAGAATTTGGTGAAAGATGGTCCCCTCTTGAATCTACATCCAATGGAAGCACCAAATGATTCTTGACATAACTCCATTTCACCTATAAGCAATGCCGCACCACACACTCCAAATACAACCCAATGTTGTTGTATTCATACCAGCAATGTTAGCACCTGTCCTGGTAGAAGTAAGCCAGCCTGTATTTACATGACAGCAAACATCTGGGTGTTTGGATTTTATTGACTGATTTGCTAAATATTTTACATTACATAGTTACAGATTCAACTTCAGTGTTAAAACTAAACCTTGCCTAAATGTGATTTGGAGGAGAATTGAAGTGTTCAAGAAATGACACAATTTGGTAGAGTTTTTTTTTTTTTTAAATAAGAGGTAAGATATCAGAATCATGGCAAGTTAGAGCTAAAAGGAAGATCTTAAAGCTCCATTAGTCAATCTACATCATTTTGCCAATGAGATAAGCGTAGATCTCCTGGGGTTTTTTGTCTCATCACGGTGATGTACAAATCAGTGGCAGAAAAACACTTTTGATGTTTCTATCTGTGTTGACTCTTGAACAAGTGATATAATTTCCATGGCCTTCCATGTCCTAATCTTTAAAGTAAAAGGATAAATTAAAGGCATTTAAGATCCCTTCCAAATCCATTCCACAATCTTATGGTCCAATCCTCTTTTTACTACTCTCACCATGGAATGTGTGTTTCTAAAATTAAAAAAAAAAAAAAAAGTGGATGAAAGCTCAACCCCTGGCATCCAAAATCTATTAAGGAAGTTAGAGGTTGGTCCCAGTGAGAGAAAGTTGATCAATAGCTTTCCTTAGCCATAACTAATAACAAATGGGGCTGGCTCCCCAATGTTTGGAGATAGGGAAAAATTATTCTAAGCAATCAAAAATTAGAACGTAGAACAAAAAGGAAAATGAGCAGCAGCTGGGTAGCAGAAGGATAAAATGTCTTCAGGGGAAGAGCTCCGACTAGTTAAAGAACAATTAAGCACTCTCACTCCCTTCAGTGTGGATCCTCCATCAATTGAAAGGCCAGAAGATGTAAGTGTAGGGGTTTGGAGGAGGTTGACAAGTTGATAGTTCTCAGTACCAGGAAACCTAGCCTCCATTGTCCTGGCTGTTCAGAGTTGATCCCTCAGGAAATCAAGCTACTTCATGGTCCCCAGTTCCTTTTCCTTAATTAATTAGGGGACAGAATCTATTGTTCTCATTTTACAAAGAAGAAAATTAAGGGAGACATAGAGGCATTGATTGAGTAATTAACTTTCCAGACATTTAAGGAGCTAGTACTTTTGCCTTCAAATCACTTCTTTTCTCTGTGCCCACTGGCAAAAAATAGCACTCATCTGAAATGAGGATGATTTATTCATAGGATCATAGATTTAGACCTGGAAGAGACCTAGAGTAAATTGTGCACACCCCATCCCTCCCTTCATTTTACAAGTGAGGAAATTAAGACCCAGAGAAATTAGTTGCCAAGGCCATTGTTTGTCCTTCATTTTCAGAGAAGACTGATGATACCATCAACTGAAGCAAAGATGCACAAAGTCTTCTCTTTCAGAGTCATTAAAATCCAATAGCGAGACAAAAGTCAAAAAGGGCAATGGTGGGGCAGCTAAATGGCACAGTGGATAGACTAGAGTCTATCCTGGAGTCAGAAGGACATGAGTTCAGATTTGGTCTCAAATACTTAATACTTACTACTAGCTGCGTGACTCTGGGCAAGTCACTTAGCCCTTATCGCCTTGCCAAAAAAAAAAAAAAAAAAAAAAGGCAATGGCCCTGGATGTAGTGAGTGACTTGTGACTTCAGCATCCTTGATGTCTGAGCAAAGTCTAAGCATCCAATTGCGAGCCTTTCACCTGGTTTAACCTATCTGCCTGATGATGTTAGGCTGAGGCACACATTATAGTTTCTTGGAGCCACAAGTGAGAAGTGGGTGACAGATGGACACCAAAGGTGAGTGAGCAACCTTGATAAGGCTCAGCAGATCCTCCCTAAACACCCCACCCAACAAAAGTTTACACGCGTTGTAAATGGCCAAGCCAAGATCCGAAATCAAGCTTTCTGAGCTCCAATGGGTCTCTCTTTCCCTTATACCATATCATCTTCTCTGGTAATTGATACTCACCCAGATCATATTGTTAAAGTCTGGTACTTGTTCAAACAACTCTCCCTCACCAAGTGGTCCACTATTAGGAGCATACTGAAGCACATCTGGGGACTTGTCAACGTCATGGCACACCACTTTAGCAACAACTGTTTTATTTGCAATTACCTCAATGCCTTATAGCTTCAAAAATAAAAAGAAACACTCCTTCAGAATAAACATTCTTTAAAATTGCGGAAATTTTCAAAAGTATCAGTCCAACCCCCTTCTAAGAAATAAAAATTATTGTTGCCCATGGGACAATAAAAAGGCCTATAGTGGTGACATTTAGAAAGAGACTCCAAGAGGTGAGAGTTACAGACCAGGGTCATGAGGTGTCTCAAAAGAATTTTCAGGCTTGAACTCAACTCCAAGTCAAGAGGCAAAGTCTATTGTAATTATAACACCAATTGAATTGGGCTAAGTGCCAAAAGGATTTAGCAAAGAACCAGGAACAAGGAGACAAATTTATCCAGTTCTTCATGTCACCCATATGCTAATTTTATGATCCAGAGGTAGAACTGGGGAGTGACCTTTTCACTATTGTCTCAGGAATTTGGTTATCACTAACCAGTAGATTATCTGACAATGGACAATGTTTGTAAAACTATCCTAAGACCAGAAGACTTTAGAATCACTGACAGACATTATTAGAACAGTAGCACTCTAAAGTCAGGGGACATCATCACTGCCTCTAGAAGAATATCCATCAGTGGCATAAGGGAATAAATGAAACAGACCATACTTTCCAGATGTTTACATTCTACTGAGATAAAATAAATCAATAAACGAAAAAGAAAATAATTTCAGAAGAAATAAGCTATGGCCATAATCATACAATAAAAACTTCACTGCCCCTTATTTAAATTATAAGGTTCTTGAGGATAAGGAGTATGTAATTTTTTTTTTCTGCTTTGTACATGCACTGCTTAATAACAAACACTGTGAGATAACATTACAATATATGTCCAATGATTACTCATTACTTCAAAGAACAGGATTAAAAGATGTTATCAGGGAAATATATGACTAAAAAATATGGGCCAGTCCTGTAATGAGAGCAAATCCTAAGTACTCTTTTGGCATCCTTGTACTGTCAAAAAAGAGAAAAGAATATATCCAGTATGGTAGGTAGAACAGTATGGCAAATTTATGGGAGTCCATGGATGAATAACATAGAATGAACAGATGAATGAATAACGATTTAGTAAATTTTTAGCAGTTAATTTAAATAATTTCATTAATAATTGATGGTGCCTTCATTTAAATCATTGGAAGAAAAATTAACATCATGAGATCACAGCTCCACTTGAATATTTTAGTGTGTACTAAATTTGTTGTATTGTATTTGTTGTATTGTAGTCTTAAAGAGTCAGTCACTTCCCTTGGAGTAGTTCACAGAGACCAACAATTAAACATAAGAATTTAGCAAGAATTTATTAAAAACTCATTATATACAAGGTACTGCATGCTAGATGCTGATAACATAAAAGTAAGAATGAAACAATCCCTGCTTTCTAGAAATTTAAATTCTGCTGATGTGTGACTAAAAAATACACAGGAAAATGTTCTCCAAAAGAAGAACCCATAGCCAAAACATAGATTTAGAGAGAGGGGGGCCCTCAAAATTTTTCTACTCCAACTCCCTCATTTACGGATCATGAAATAAGATACTGGCAAAGAGAAAAAATAGTCTAAATTCACACAAATCATAGCTGGTAATGCTATTTATCAAATCCAGCTCCTCCAGCTCCTAATCCCATGAGTTTTATTTTCTTTGAATTCCCAAATTCCTATAGAGAACTATTTAATTTAGGCATTAAATTTCAAAACTTTCCTTTAGGGTAACCTATTTTAAAAGTGGAAAATAATTCAAGGTAATAGAAAGTCTCAGGGCCAAGATCTTAAATTCTTATCCACTTCAAAGAACTTAAAAGATCCCAATCTGCAAGATGTTTCCATATTCCCCTTGGTCATCTGATAAATAATTAAATTAACAAGACTTTGTGAGAGGAAACAAAGTATCTGATATACAAATCTATGAGTACTACTCAGTTAAATTAGCATATGAATAGAAGCAAAAGAGGTAAAAGGTGGAAATCCTCCAGGGTTAGGGCTTAATAAAATATGATCACCAATAGAACTAGTGGAAAGAGGGTTTGAGAGTAGAGGGTAACGTCAAACTGATTCAATGAGGGATTGAAAGAGCATTTGAGCATAACTGAACCAGGGTGATGGCCTAAGAAAATAATAAGGAATGGAGAGGATATGGCCTCATGTAGGTTTAGCAGGAATAGGGAATAAGGAAAATAGAAGGATAAAATACAATGATCAAATAAAAGAAATTCAGTGTTCTGGAAGATGGAAATAAAACACTTGTAGATGTTGCCAAGATCAAAAGTGTGACCATCCCTGTATGTAGATGAAGTAAAATGGAAAAGTAAATCATGGGAATTTGGAAAATTGAGGAAATGAGAAATTAGGCCTTTGTGAGAATAACAGTAAGTATAGTGAAATCCCCTTAAAATAAGAGGAATTAAAATGGAGAGAAAGAGAGTGAACCTGAGGTAAAATAGCTTCTAGAGAAGAGAGCAATGATTTTGAGGTCTCCTGATCTTAGGGGGGACTTCTGTTCTAACAATGAGTCAGTAATCCTAAATCTTCTGGCTTTGGAGTCTGCCTCAGGAAATTCCCACACCCAAGTAAGCTGTCTGATTCTGAATAGACCACTTCTCAGTCAGAGAGCTTTCAGTCTCTGGATAATCCCATGGGACCAAACTCCTGAGACAATAGTGATAATCTATTGGTCAGTGAGAACCAAATTCTGGAGATCACTCTCTGGCCCTGCCGCTGGGCCAGAGAATTAGCCTGTCAAGGATAGAAAGCTGGATAAAGGGCTCTTCTTTCTCTTGGCATTTTGCTGAATTCTTTTGCAATGTACCCCCTCACCCCCAATTGATGTTACAATTGCAATAAAAATTTGCCATTTGACCAGGAAATGGATTCAAGCCTGAAAATTCTTTTGAGACACCTCACAACACCAATCTGTGACCCCAAACTTTTGGGGTCCCTTTCCCAACCTCAACAACAAAGCACTGAACTCATTAAGAAATGAAAGAAAATGTTCTAGGGGTAAGAGTGAGGGAATCTAGTCTAGGTGACCATGTTTTCAATGTTGGGAATGCCATGCCTAAAAGGCACTAACGAGAGAATTAGAGAATTTACATATTGTCCAGAAACTCACTGTAGTTGATTTCTCTAATAGATACCTGATTCCTAAATCTTTCTTCTTCTCTTTCTCCATCTTGGGCTCACCTGTACAAATACTTATCACAGAATGGCGGATTATCATTGATCCCATGAATGTACACCATCACAGGAACAGCTGCACACTGCTTGTCTTCATCACATGCCTTAATGGTAAAGGACTGAACACTCACAAAGTCAGCCTCCTCCAGATCCAGACGGTTAGCGACCATCACAGTTCCTCCCACTGGAACATCAAGACATTCCATTACGAAGAGGAATGGTGTCCTTCAAAAAATCCTCACCACACACAAAAGTCCTGGGAAATCTTTAAGAAAAAGTCTAATATAAATGAATATAATAAAATTTTGGTGTGTGCCAAGATCACCTAAAATAGAGACATCAAAATAGGAGATGTGAAGGACCTTCTTCATTATATATTCATCTATAATACAGGTGAAATTGGTTGAATGATTAAAACTACTAGATTTAGCCTATCTGGCTGCGTGGCTGTCACTTTCTTTCTCTCTCTCTCTCTCTCTCTCTCTCTCTCTCTCTCTCTCTCTCTCTCTCTCTCTCTCTCTCTCTCTCTCTCTCTCTCTCCCTCCATTGCTCCCTCTTTTCCTTCCTCCCTTGCCTCCTTCTCTCCCCCTAAGTGATATCTAGAGTCAACATCTCATTCACTCAATGCAATTAACTGAGAAAGAGCTGAAAGCAGCTTTACCTCCCCTTAAGAACTGTGGCCAGAAGAAACAGGCTTAAGGATTTGGTCTTGTTTCATTTGTCTTTTTCAGTTCTAGATATGCATAGTCTCATACGTTGGAGCTGGAACCAGAGCCATGCAGATCTTGGAGCCAGAATTTCAGACCAGATGTTACTACCTGACCAACAGGAAAGCCTTTAGAAGCTAAGACACAGCTAAGGAGATACTGAGTTAAGCTATAAATTCATCCACTTCTTGCAATACTAGAGAAACTGAGGCAAGTAGAGATTTGTTTTAATGTGGAGAGTTTAAGCTAGCTGACCAAGTGGGACTACAGTCCGAAGCACTTGGTGCAGATAAACAGAGGCAGAGAGATCATATAGAATTTTAGCTAACTAGGGTTTGCAAACAGAATACATAAGCTGAGTATACAATTTTATCCTAACAGCTGTTAACTTTAGGGGAAACAAAGGCAGATAAGGGGCGGGGCGGGGGGGGGGGGGTGGCAAGGACACTGGGAGTATGGACAAGCCATTATTCCAGAAAAGGATCATAATTTAAGCTTGACAGGATAGGGATCAAGATAAGAAGGTCAAGGACAGGAGACACCTAGGCGTGGGACAATACTCAAAAGGAGGGGGAATTATCCTGACATGGATCAAGATAATCCACCTGGGCATTTATAACATAATGGTATGTAAAGGGGAGTCAGAACTTCAAGGTATTCATGGGCTCTTTTCTAAAGTAAATTTTCCCAGTCCTATTTGCAAGGAAAAGGGGTGGCTATGGCTTATTATACAGGATTCAACATTCTCATCCTGAAAAACTGAAGCTGATTTAGGAATGAGGGATTATGTTCCAAGTGTACGTATTGATGACGAGGATGTTTATATATTTGTGGATACTTTTGAAATAAATATTCCTTTGTAAAAGGTAAACTGACTGTTGGATGATTAAAAGGCACCAGGATCCCTAAATTGGAGCAATACAACTGGTTCTCATGTGAGCCAGTGACAAAGACTAGACACCTCCTAACTTCCATAACATTACCAGAGAACCCTGAAGGAGAGATGGCATGTAACAGACCTGCCTTCAGGCAGTGAAGATACAAGAATCACAGTTAAGCCAGCATTAATGAGTAGTCTGGAACTGGATTGGAGCCTACAGTGTATTTCAGAAAATTGATGAGAAACTGCTGACTGCAGAAAAGCATCGGTTGATACTAACCTTTAGCACAGCAGGAATAAATAGAAAAGTTTGTGTGGGACAGTATTGATTCCCCTCAATTTCCAGTGGTGATGAGGTTAGTGGCAATAAGAGAGCTGTTAAAATCCCCCCTTGGTTGACCCGCAGGTACAAAGTGAAAGGATTCACTTATCCCGAAATATTACTGGCAAAAATGAAAGTTTATTGTTTGATAGAAACCAGTTTGCTAAGAGACTGACTATAGTGGCAAAGTCCTATTAGGGAAATGGAGTCTGGCAGTAGGAAGAGAATCCTTCTCAGTGGGCAGAGTGTCCTTGCAAGCTGCTTGGGCCTCTGCAAGGAGTGAGTCCAGAAATTGCCCTTGAGGACTCAGATTCCCCAACCTAGATGTTTATCAGTATCCAGCCCAGATCTCCTATTGGAATTAATAACACTTCAAAGGGGTGCTTTTTGACATGATTTCTACTTGAATCAAAGGCTCTGGCATCCCCAAAAGAGAACTTATCTGGGGGGATATGTCTTCCCCAGGAGGGGCTAAGACTCCAAAAGGGATCACAGATCACAAGGGAATACAGTTTCAGAGTGATAATCTTAAAGGGAACACAGTTTCAGTAAAGGGAACAGTTTCCTTCCCCCTTCAGTATCCTCCACAAAAACAATCAGAGACCCTCAGAGTAAGAAAAAGCAAAAGGGGGGCTTATTACCATCTGAGCAGAAAGGGCATTTCTCATTTGACAAAGTGTCAGCAAAAGGAGTGCCAAACACAACTCTGAAACACAAGATTAAATATCCTGAATGCAGAAGCCCCCATCCTCCATCCTGGCCTTTCCTCCCATTGTTTAGGGGAGTTCAGGCTTACATTCTAACCTCAGAAATATACCCCAGAAATAAAAGAATACAAATAATAAATTCTTGAGAGAATTCAAAACCATCATCACCTTTAAAAATACTTAAATTCTAATTAAGAGGTGATAAGAAAACAGGAGGAGATAACAACTGCAACTTTTTAGCTCTCACTCTATTTGTTATTATAAAGTCTCACATTACAATTAAAGTATAGTTTAAGGCTATATTCCCATGAAAAAGCCTTCACTCTGTTAATTCCACATAAGTTTTTGTTCAGTCATGTCCAAACCCATGGGTTTGGCATTTGGGGTTTCTTTGGCAAAGATACTAGAGTGATGTGCTATTTCCTTTCCCAGCTCATTTTATACTTGAGGAAACTGAGGCAAACAAGAGTAAGTGACTTGCCCAGGGTCGTACAGCTACTAAGTGTCTGAGGCCAGATTTGAATTTATGAAGAGGATACTTCCTGTCTCCAGATAAACACCCTATACATTGTGTCACCTAAATGCCAAAATATAAAATTGAGGGATTGGAGAGAATCATATGACATCTTTCAATATCTTCATATCTTACTAGAAAAAAATCCAGAAAATCATTTTGTTTCATCTATGGACAAACTAAAGTAGAAAGGTGAGCATTTCATTGTTGGTGCCATTGGGAAATGATCCAATCATTCCAGAGAGCAATTTGGAACTATGCCCAAAAGACTATAAAACTTTGCAGATACTTTGACCCAGCAGTGCCCCTACTGAGTCTAAACCCCAAGGAAATTATAAAAGGGGGGGAAGGACCCACATGTGCCAAATGTTTGTCCCTGCTCTTTTTGTGATGGCAAAGAATTGCAAAACGAGTTGATTCCCACCGATTGGGGAATGGCTAAATAAGTTATGGTATATGAAAGTAATGGAATATTATTGTTCTATAAAAAAATAAAAAGCTGATTCTACAAAAGCCTGGAAAGATTTACTTGAACTGATACTGAGCAAACAACAAGCAAAACCAGGAATACATTGTACATATAATAGTAAGAATATATGATGATCAACTAGGGCAGACTTGGTTTTTCTCAGTGGTTCAGTGATCCAAGGCAATCATAATAAGCTTTGGATAGAAAATGCCATCCACATAGAGAGAGCTATGGAGACTGAAGTAAATCAACACATGCTATAATCATTTTTCCCCTTTTTTCTCCTTTTTTTTTCTCTCATAGCTGTTCCCTTTTATTTTGATTTTTCTCTCCCAATATGATTCATAGATAGTGTAAAAAAAGAATGTACATGTATAACAAAAAAAAAAAAAGTTGTTTTTTTACATGTAACTGGGGAAAATAAAAAAATATTAAAATATATGTAAAATAATTTTTTAAAAATTAAAGAAAGTTAAGCATTTATCTAGTGAATTCAGGCAATGAACTACCACCTGTGACTCATTCAGGCTCCCATCTCCACCCAACACCTCCCCACAATCATTCCTTAAGATAAGTTATCTTACTAAATGCTCCACATTTTGATTTCACTGTTCTTGTACAGCTGAAGTTATTGAAAAAGCTGCCCTAATCCTAAAGCCTTATTGTAAGGCATCAAAAAGAAAGTTCATTCTTCAAGGTTTTTTGTTTTTGTTTTCCCACAGAGAAAAGGAAAAAGAGGGAGAGGCTGGAAGAGAGAAGGGGATTTAAAGGGAAGAGATGAAGAGGGAAGGAGAGAGAAGAGAAACAGAAGGAAAAATCCAAGTGAATGAATGAGGGTAAAAGCATTTATTAAACACCGACTATGCAAAGCCCTGTGTTGAATGCTAGAGATTCAAATGGATAGCTACAACAATCCCTTTTCTCTTGGAGCTCACATTGTAATGGTGGAGACACCATATACAGAAGGTTTCAGCTGCAAGTCATAGAAAAAGGTCCCATGGCCCTCAGGGTGCAGGGTAAAAACAGGTGGCAATATAGCATTTCCATCGCCTTTCCATTGATAAAATCAAAATCATACCCATTTCTGATGACAAACCACTTTGACAGTGCCAAGAAAGTGAATGATTTGGTCATTGTGACTCACTGCAGGCTGTCTACACAGTTTTTATGTAGGTGGGATGAGTCTGGGAATTCTAGTTGAGAGTTTCCAGGAATCAAACCAGCTCGGAAAACAATGCTGAATTTCATTAAAACCCAAAATTCTCAGTTCTTAAGCCTGAACTGCGACCATTAGATCATAAGCTCCTTGGGGATTGGTTTTGCTTTTTCTTTGTATGTCGGCTATCAGAACAATGCCTGGCATATGATAAACATTTAATAAATGTTCATTTATTAATTTTGGTACCACCTAGAGAGTATACCAGGCACTAACCATCATGAAGGAATACTTAAATTTTAGAGCTAAAAGGGTGCTTAGAAACAATCTAGTCCAACTCTCTGACTTTACACATGAAGAACTAAGGTATTGAGGATTTAAGTTGATATTCAAGGTAATACAGGAAAGAAGCAGAAAAACCACCATTTGAAAAAAAAAAGAAAAAAAAAAAAAGGTCTTCAGACTCTATATCCAATTCTTGATTTTTTTTTTTTTAGGCAATTTGGGTTAAGTGATTTGCCCAGGGTCACCAGCTAGGAAGTGTTAAGCATCTAAGGTCAAATTTGAACTCAGATTTGCCTGACTTCAGATGCTCCATCCACTGCCCCATCTAGCTGCCCCTTTACACCTAATTCTTTCACCTGTACCCCACTGCTTCCAAGACCCAAGACCAATTCCTGACCCACCTTTGTCAATAGCAAAGTATCTATTCCCTGGGTCCAATTCAAAAGTAAGATGCCCCATCTGGTCTTCATCGGTAGCTTGGCAGGAACCCAGAGTTTTTCCCACTGGAGTTTCTTCATCAAGTGTAATATTGCCTTCTGTACGAGTGGTTGAGTTCAACAGGATAGGAGTCAGGATGCCATCCTTGATGTTAAATAAACTTATTTAAAGGAAAGAACATGAGAGCATCATTGGAAAAAGTGCAGGTCTTTTGTTTTTCCTGAAAAGTTAGCACTTGGCACTTAAAATTCTTGATCACCGGAATGGTTTTATAAGTTCTTTGGAAATGACATTAAACATGGGGATCTTCTTGGGAGCAGAGAAGGCTAGAAATGCAGCTGGACAGCTCTGGCTAATAAATCAAAGGATGCATTGCCCTGGTAATGCACTCAATATATATGACATCCTTCCAATAGAATATCAGAAGCATTTCTCTCTTTGAAGATCTTTTACTTCCAATAATATTTTTTTTTTTTATTTAGGGATTTTATCTTAGGTGGTTTTTTCACCTTAGGAAAAAAATTAATCAGTTTGCTTTTTCATTGTAATTTTATGTTTACTTCCTCCCCATTCCCTCCCAAAGACTTCAAAATGCAAAAAGTTTAATAATGAATTTCATCTTATTTCCATATTTAATTATCAAAGTTAAATAACATTTCATCTCCTTACCTGCAGGTGAGAATAGGGACCTTATTGTTTACATTGATGAGGAAGATCTTTATATTTCCCGTGATAAAAAGTCCTCCCGGGTCAGTCACTTTAATAAGCAGTGAAAAGCTAAAAATAATAATAATAATAAATAAATTCCAAAGCAATGGGAGAGAGCAGTTGGAGATGCAGGGCTGCTTTAGGCTGGGTCTGCACACAAGATTAATCCAACTGTTGAGAATAAATTCACCAGTCAGACTGGATTGATCAAATCATCAAAAACTCATCCAAAAATATTGTTTCTACCATATTTGATTTGAGAGATGTTCTACATAGTCAAATCAGTTGAGCTTAGGGGCACATCCGGGCTTTGACTAGCAAGGAGCAGTGAAACAGGGACCCAGGGTGCCTTTACACTAGTCTACCTCTATGGATCTGTGGAATAGCTACACCCATGGCTGCCACACCCCTACCCCCATCTCATTATGAGACTTTCCCCTTCTCCCCCCAGAGAAAAGAACTCGAGAGTGATGGTCCCCCAACATGGATGCACTTCTATGACCTCCAAACCCCGTCCAAATTAAAATCTACAATCCTTTGACCTCTAACATGGGGAAGTTTAAAGAATGCTAGTCTCCTAAATCTGTGTGGGACAAGTGCTGGACACCCTTCCCCAAATTAACCAGAGGGTGCAAAGAGAAAGTGTTTATTTATTCCCTGCAGGGAGAGGCCCCCGGCACACCCAGGAAGCATCTCAGCTCCCAACATACACCCAACATAGCAAACTGGAAATAGTAAAGCTAGTTAAATAGCAAAAGATCCAAGTCTTTTCATTGGATGGACTAAAAAGGAAGTAACTATTACTTCCAGAATTTGGATATCACTGACCAAGAGACAGTAATGTTTGTTGACATTGTTAGAACCACAATATTCTTTAGGTTAGTGGTGAGATCCTTAGGGTCACAGATTCCAAAGCAGAGGACTTTAGAATCACTGACAGATTGTTAAAATGGAAGTTCCCTAAGGTCAGGGGACCTGAAAAGTATTGCTTTCTTCCTCAGAAGCTATATTCCATTAATAATTGTAAGATACTCAGCGCAGTACCTGGCGGCATAGGCATTCTGTAAATACTTATTTTCTTTTTTCTCAAACATGACTTTTCACAGGTTCATAGACTTATGCAGATCAAGAAAGGACTTCAGAGATCATTTAACCCAACAATAAGGCTATGTCTACCTGCCTCCTAGGGGAGAGGTGGGAGAAGGAGGGGAAAAGTTGGAACAGAAGATTTTGCAAGAGTCAATGCTGAAAAATTACCCATTCATATGCCCATCAATTGGAGAATGGCTGGGTAAATTGTGGTATATGAATGTTATGGAATATTATTGTTCTGTAAGAAATGACCAGCAGGATGAATACAGAGAGGACTGGCGAGACTTACATGAACTGATGCTAAGTGAAATGAGCAGAACCAGGAGATCATTATACACTTCGACAACGATATTGTATGAGGACATATTTTGATGGAAGTGGATTTCTTTGACAAAGAGACCTGAGTTTCAATTGATAAATGACGGACAAAAGCAGCTACACCCAAAGAAAGAACACTGGGAAACGAATCTAAACTATCTGCATTTTTGTTTTTCTTCCCGGATTATTTATACCTTCTGAATCCAATTCTCCCTACGCAACAAGAGAACTGTTCGGTTCTGCAAACATATATTGTATCTAGGATATACTGCAACATATCCAACATATAAAGGACTGTTTGCCATCTAGGGGAGGGGGTGGAGGGAGGGAGGGGGAAAAAAATCGGAACAGAAACGAGTGTCAATATAATGTAATTATTAAATAAAAAATTTAAAAATCACAAAAAAAAAAGAAAAAGAAAAAGAAAAAGAAAAATTACCCATTCATATATCTTGTAAATAAAAAGCTAAAATAAAAAAATAAAGGCAATGACCAATATCACACAGAGAATGTGGTGGAGCCATTATTAGAAACCAGATCGTTTGACCACAAATCCAACTCTCTTGTTCAATGCCCTCATATCACAAATAAGGAAACTGAGACCAAGTAGTGAGTCACTGAGCCAGGATTTGAACTTGGGTCATCTGAAGTCATATTCAGTTTCCCTGCTGCTAGCCCCCACTATTTCCTTCTGGGACACTAAGCTAGGTTTTTTTTTTTTTTTTTTTAGGATCAATTCTCTAGTCATTAGTCCTCCAAATCCAGACTTTTCCATATTGAAAACTGATTGACAAGAGTAAAGGATTTTGTTTCAGAACTCTTCTAAATAGTGTAATGATTGGGGAGAGAGATCCAAAGGGGATGATTAATGGGATTCCATTTCAGCAGAAATGGTTATGGATTTGGGGAGTGAGAGTGCAAGCTATGGGGAAGCTGGCTGTTTCCTAATAGGAAGATTACTGTTTGGCTCATTAACATGAAGA